>NW_027176372.1:11259738-11742238 GCF_023349555.1 Cebidichthys violaceus
GGTGATTTTACATATTATTATTTTTTTTGTCAATACTTTAATACAACAGAGCAGCGTAGGTGTATTTGACTGTGAAAGCTAAAAAAAAAAAAACAACCTCAAGTCAAGTCAGTGCCTTCAGGTTTTGTCCCTTGGTGAAATTAAAAAAGCTTTTGAGGGCTTTTAAACAACTGTTAAATAAATCACAGGAATTCAATTTCAGTTGTAGAAAGACAAGAAACAGACGCAGAGACACAGCTTGATGTTTTTGGTTGTAACTCTTAATGTGAAGCAGCAGCATTTCCAAGTAATTATCTGTTATAATCAAGTGTAAAACGACCATGTATATGAATCATTGATTTGAAACAAAGAGATGCAGCCTTTCAAATGCAATACATCACGAGGAACCGTCGTGCAACAGCATAACAAACGGCGGTAGAAAGTGTTGAACGTCGCGAAGACACTTGATCAAAAGGCCCCTCGCGCGCGTGTCAACTTTCATATCGCTCGCAGACGATAACGCTCGGGAGAGAGAACGCTTGCGGCACGCGGGCGTTCTCTCGGCTTGGAAATGCCTGGCATCGTGCAGCTGCGGCACGGGCAGACTCCAGAGTGCCCGTGGAGTAAACAAAATGCTGTTTATGTTAATTCCCGTTTTGAGGAACAACCACGTCAGTGAGCTCTGAGCATAAACACCCAAGCTCTCCTCAGAGTCGCCTTCCTGTTTGGATCACGACAGACACATGCGAAGTGGTGGCGATGAGAGGACGGTGTTATTTCTCGAGGATGGTCTTCTCTCTCACTTGACTCCGGCATCAAAGATATTATATGACATTATCTCTGCGTACAGGGGTGATGGGATGGGGTGGGGTGGGGGGGCAGCTATACCTGACCCACCTTTTCAGGAGGAGACAATGGTTGTAGGAGCTCTGTTGTAATTGAGTATTAATGAAGGTGACAAGGAGGGGGATGCCTGCTGTCTGATCTGTTAGCAGTGGCAGGGCCTCTGCGGCACAGGCAGCTCTGTGTTTTAGAGGATTTGGCCATCTATTATGTATGAAGGATTAGTCTCCTTCTGCTCCCTCCACCGGTGGGATATCAGCTCCTTCGATAGCCTTGACTACCAGGCTCCACACTTGTTTGCAGATTTAGAGCCCCCGCCGCTACACACACACACACACACACACACACACACACACCCCCGCCCCACCCTCAGAGTCCTGTTTAACCTTGAAGACAGAGAGAGCCAGAAAGCTCTGCTAACGACCGAACCCTGGTGGGGAAACACCGCTCGTGGTCTCCGGTACACCGCTGGTGGCTCGGGTGGCCCGGGACGACGCAGGGTAAGCGGTTAGTGCCAAAGTGGAACACACACGGACACAGGTACTGCACAGCACACGCGCACATGCTGTATATTCACAGACACACAACCGCCACACACACAGTGGTTCTTGCATATTTATATATATATCTATATACACAATGGGGCCGCAGGGTTCAGCTGCTCACCGACAGCTTAGAATTGGCTTGTTTCATATGCATATAAATATTAATAAAAGATCCTCGACGGGGCCGCAGTCCGGCTATGCTCCTGTAATCTCTTACAATTGAAAGCCAAGGCTCATGAGATGAGAATGAGTGGAGGCAGAGAAAGAGGGAGAGAAAGGCAGGAGAATAGAAAGAAAAGAAAGAAGGAATGGGGGGGAGGGTATAAAAGGCCTTTGTGATTTATCATTCTGAAAATGTCTGAGATGTGGAGAAGGTCTGTAATCCATCAAGATCTCTTTTCTTATTAAATTCTTCAGGATACACTTTCCACTCCCTAAATGTGGTTCACTGTCCCTTTTGATTTGATGCATAAATAGATAAAAGCCCAACAACTAAGTGAAACACCCATGCCTTGGGAGACAAAGTAAGGTTTATGAAATTACATTTTGCGCTGTGTGTACACTACAGCCCTAATGCCATGCCACTGACGATATAGTACAGATGAGTAAAAGGCCATATGGCCTTCTTACTTGTTTAGGACTGGCAGAAAAACACAGAATATGACATGAACTTCTGAAGAGTAATTCCATGCGTGCAAATCTAGTAAACTACTGACAAAACGGGTGCATTTTTACGAAAACATTATTCACAGAGCAGTTTCTAAAGAAGACTCGATCAAGACACAAAATTGCGTGTTCTCTCTTCCCCCAGTTTGAAGCTACTGCATGTGATAGCTGTAATCCCAAGATGATTTTGTCCTGGATCCGAGTACAACGCAGAAGTACCAGCGCTGTAATGCTACACCATAGACAGACCTGTTTGATTTCTACAAAGCAATCGCAGCACCTGTCCTGTGTCGAGCAGTAGGCGTTGTAGCTACTTTAAAGCTCCCTTGTGTAGAATTTGAAAAAATCTGACTTTGGCGACTCCTGGTGGTGGGATCAAGAAAGATACTCTGGCAGCTAAAGCTTCCCATCCGGCCCGCAGAATATTGATTGATTCACTGCGACCGCAGTCTGTTGAGCTCTCTGGGTGGTCTAATACTGTCGACTATGTACACGTGCGGAACAGAAATTCAAGAGGGCGAGTTTTACCCTGAAAGTTTTGGCCGTGCACAAGTTGATGTCTACTAGCTATAGCATGCTAGTAGGTTTAGCCCGGTTAACCGGGTTGGACAAGCTTAACTGACAGCGATTTGTTTCAAACTGCATGCTGACATTGTTCAACTGGAGTCGGGTATCTCTGTGGATACACTTAGAATATTTTACAACGCAACACAATGTGTCATTTAGCGGAACACGACACAAACGGACTGGACTGAATGGCTCCCCGCAGCGTTTCGACTGTGCCAAAGCAATAAATATTGCTATAGAGTGTTTATCCCTGCGTACACTTGATTGTAGACAATACTGAATTCAAACATATGGTCAGAGTGCTTGAGCCCTGCTGCAGTGTTCCTTTACGTGAGCATTGGAGTCAGTCCAATGTGCAGCTGCAGTTGGGGAATTATAGGACTGCATTCTGATACCATGTTTCTGGAATCACAGCTTTTAACCATAATGAAACAAACCGTAGACTTTGGCGGAGGTCTAAGAGCATTTTCTAGTTAAGTATCTGGTTGTCATTATGGATTTCCCATGCTTTTTACACTAATACAGGGAAATTAAAGTGAGTAGGGAAGTGAAAATATTTAACAATGATAGGCTTAATGGGCCTAAATATATATCTTTTTTTATCATTTGAAGGTCTGACCTCCACAAAAAATTCTGTCCCTTGGACAAATGTAGTTGGTGACCCCTGCACTATGTCCTCGTCACGCCAGTGCAGTGGTTGTATTGTAGTGACAGGGACACGATCCCTCTCTGGCTTCCCACTACTGCCAATTCTGTCAGTTGGAAAGCACAAACAAGCTGGAGGCACTGCTACCTGTGACCGGGTGCACAGTGACCACACTTGGATGACCAAGTTGTTAAAATAATGCATTTACAGGCCATGAGGTCAGATTTTCAGACACTTTTACCGTCACTACACTGCCAGTGTGAAACCCATCCCAAATCACCCAAAATTGCTTTTCTAAGAGGAACAGAGTTTTAAATGAAAAATGAAAAAACATCACATCAATCTTAAACTAAAAGGTGCAGACAATAGATGTTTTTGATGAGCATGTTCTACAATGTTTTGAATTGAATCACACTCGGTAAGGCAAAGTAAACATGTTTTTGTTTTTTTATTTATGCAAAGGATGATTAAAATTGCATTTCATGTCTTTTTCATTTTCAATGTCAAATCAGCGGTCTCAATAGCTATTATTTGTCCCTTCTTGTAGCAAACCTATTTGTAGTAAAATACAATTCATGTTATAATTGGAGAAAAATAAAACTGAAGACACAAAGGCAGAATGAAAGAGACAAAGAAGGAAAAGTGCACGGGCACTGGCCACCACCAGTGGCTTTCTAATGATGAAGTAGTTGCCATGGTGACAAGGCTTTATATGAGACTCCACCGAAGGCGAGGCCTTGCCCTGTGCCGGCGCTGTGCGTTTGTGTGTGTCTGTGTGTGTGTGTGTGTGTGTGTGCGCTTGTGGCCCTAGCACAGCCGCACTAAGCCTGCCTCACTATGTCCTCGGGCGGTCTTGGAGGCTGCGAGTCAAACTGGAGAAACCGGGCTGCGATAAGATGTTACCAGCAGCCTTCAGTCCAGATCTGTGCCCTTTTTCCAAGGCCTGGCTATAGTACCAACGCTCCCTGGCTCTCTCTCTCTCTCTTTTTCTGAGGCTACACTCTCACCCTTGGCTCCCTCGCTGGCTTAATTTGACCCACCAAGCAGACCACAAGTCGTAGCCTCTGTCTCTGTGTGTTGTCCCCCATTTGCCACAGTATAGAGTGGAAAATCAGGTAGGGGACCTCTGCTTAATGCTTCCCGATTGCTGTTAATTCAATAAGTGAGCGGCCTTGCTTTTGATTTGCCCTTGTGGGGAGAGTAAATAGAAAATACATGAATAAAATGGTAGAAAGATAGCAGAGAGAGGGTATCCCATCTCATCCCGTCATGCTATAACTTCATCTAAGAGTGTTAGTGAGGCTTTTTCCTTCCATATCGTCATCATTCCCAAATTCCAACACATGAACTAATTAGCTAGTAACAAGCTTGTCTGTGAAATTGTCTTCATCTTCACTAGTGCCTACTTTACTTGACCCGTGAACCTACGGGGGCTCAAGCTCTGGAGGCTTTCAGAGGGCCCCAAAGAGAGAAGCAGAGCTGAAGGGGCCCCTCCCTGCCAGTGCAGCACACTGGGGCTTTATTTCCGCAGCTCACATTTTTGCTATTTTAAAAGAATGAAAGTGAGCGTGGTGTGGTACTACAACAAGTTTCTGTTTTAACAGATGGAGCAACACTAGCACTCATCTGGAGTTGTGTTTCTGCCCATCAAAAAAAATTGAAGTCCAATATTCACTCTCCTTTGTTTTTGTCTCCACCGACTCCCGAGAGAACTATCTGGCTATTTAGCCGCTAATTCAGCCGTGTTCAGCAGCTAGTCGCTAAGTTTGTTCGCTTGGTGTTTGGTGGGCTGAGCAGGCAGTGCCTAGTTTAATCGAGCTCTTTTGCTGAGAACAACAACATGCTGCAGCTCGAAAACAACATTGATGAGAGTGGTAAAGTGGTGGCCCTTAAAACCAAAAATAATGTGCTGAAAGACGCTAGAAGGCTCTGTGTAAGTGAGGGGAACTGCAAAGTTGGGTTATAACTAAGAAGCCAGGGAGCCTGGCACCTCAACTGACTGTTTCCATTATACACAGTCTTTTGATCCACTCTTAATATAAAATATGTTGATTACTGCAGCTTTAAATCATATCTCAGATGGTATTTAATAAGCAGGAAAAGGGCAGATTTTTAAACTGAATCTCCCACACGAGCAAACGCCATTGTATGATTTCTTTCGCTGCATCATGCGGTTATTCATCTGACTATCTATTCATCTTTCTAAATTCATATCACTGCTATAAGTACAGTAGCTTGTGAGTCACTAGAGTGTGTTTCCAAGCAAGTTAGTCTATAATAGGATACAGAGAGGCCAGGTGCACAGTTTACTTTGGAAACTGTACATTATACACAGTACAGCAGGTGGAAGTCATTTCATTTTTTTTTCCTTTCCTAAAATGGCTGTGCCTTCTTCCCGAAATCCTACAGGAAGTGCGTGGGCATCTGCCCCTTGATATTTCACCGGTGTCTCCGTCTAGCTGTGTGACAAGCTTTTTTTTCTCAGATGGCTGCTGCTGGCGCTGTTCTGAGAGCGGGAGGATGGGCACGTCATAGAAGGGGGGGGGGCTCACAAACAAGTCACCTCTGCAATCCTGCAGACAAGCACTCATCAATTAGCCTGGTCTGCGACGATAACGTTGCTGTTTTCACTTGCTGTTACATCACACTCCATTTAATTTTACAAGAGGCGGCGCCCGCTGTCTCCGTTGAAGACGGTATAATGAAAGCAACAAGGATTCTTCCTGTCATCGTGTCATATTATTTCAGCGACTACCGTAGCAGATCTTTAAATATTTAAAACAACTTCTATGAACATGCTACTGTACATCCATGAGAAAGTCTTTACAGCCGTCACTCTGTGCACTTAGTGCATTCCCCGGCCTTTAGGGAAACATGCCACATTGAAGAGCTCTTAGACAGAATAAGGATTTGCAATTCTAACCTGCAGCCTCGGATCCCGTTGTGAGTTTTAACCCAACGGGAAAAGGGAAGTTCTGAGATCTCCTTATGCGAGACTCGAAGGGTTCTAAGATCAAATTCCTTACGAGCGACATACAGGCTTGTGAGGGGAGTACTGTGATGGGCTCTGAGGCATCTCTTCCCCCTCCACTAAGACTGAGAAGTGTGGGATGCTCCTGCTCCTCCACACAAACAGATCCATCTGACATGACAGACCTTAACCCCTGAGGGCCCACTTAACTCGCTGCCACATTAATTGAATCTGGCCTCTCGTGAAAGCGCTATAGAGAAACCCCACACCATGAAATCCAGTATAGAAAAACAGCGGATCTGGAGCAAAAGGGAATGCACGTCACAGGGTCAAGATTTGATGTGTTTTGAAGCCTATGAAGTGGAATGCCACGACCTGTGTTGCTTAGATCATTAGCTTGAATCAGCCGAGATTCATCTGAAAAGGCCGCCTTTATGGGGCAATTCTCACAGCTAGCCGGTTACATCTCGTTGTCTCTCTGTTTCCGCCGCCCATGTCCTCTCTCCTCCCTCACAGGCCGCTTGCAGGTAACGGAGAGCATATTCTCAGCGTTATATCTCGTATCCGTGCTCCTTCAGGGATCTCCATGGAGATAAAGTTGACCTCTGGGTATGTAATCGTCCTCCTCCACTTCGCAGGGTTAGGGAGGTAAGGGTATGATCTCGGACAACATGGCGGAAGCATGTACGCAGGCAGACACACACACACATACACACAGTGAGAGAAAAAAAAAAACTACACACACACAAAGCAAACGCACAGTTCTCTGCATTCACCTCAATATAACCCCTGTGTTTACTCGCAAGAACAACATTTTCACTCTGTCTCACTTTGTCTGAGGATTAATTCACTGGATAGAGGCTGATAATGTAGACCTACAGAAATCTGGGGCTCCTCCTTTTTACAAATGTCAGATAAAGTCATCATCATCATTTTATTACACAAAGCCGATTACTCCTCTAGCCAGGCGCGTATGGGGATAAAAGTGGGGATCGGGTGAAGAGCCTTGACTCAAATTGGATTTTCGCTCTTCTATATCCTTAAATATAGATTTATTATCCATTAACACACCAGTATCCCCAGCTAGTTGCAACGCGGGGATTTACTTTAATGAATAGAAATCATGCAGTATATAAAAAAAATATTATTTTCTCTCTAGGGCTTTATTGAATGTGGAGCAGAAAAAATGCAAATGTGTGACAAGGTGCAGGGGGAATCGTTTTTTGTTGTTGTTGTCACAATCTACTGTAGTGTGGAAAAACAGGAGACAAATTAGTATTAATCTTGAATAATTGACAGATAACATGCCAGTCATGTCATCAAGTGTAAGCACTTTTTTTTTTGCTTTTATTTTTTAATGCAAACCCATGTAATGCTCACACAAGCTACTTTGCAGTGTGTGTGTGTGTGTGTGTGTGTGTGTGTGTGTGTGTGTGTGTGTGTGTGCGTGCGCATATTTTTGCTGTGCGAGACTAAACAAGCTCATACGTACTGTGTGTATGTGTGTGTGTGTGTGTGTGTGTGTGTGTGTGTGTGTGTCTGACTCTATTCCCATATCTCCGCGAGGGTGCGCATGCATCGAGGGTCAGAGTGTGTTTCTCTCCCTGGCTGGTTGCTGTTGGCAGGATTAGCGACGGGACAAGATGTTCAGTAAAAGCCCTCAGTTAGCTACGCCAAACATTGCATAATGCTCCATTTAGCACAGCACAAAATTTGAGGATTTACTCTCGGACCTCTGACCTATCTGTAGGCCCTTTCTGGAGGGATCGACCTCCGATGCGTTTCAGCAGATGGATGTATTTGTGGTGCTTTTCCTTGGCTTAGTGGCGAAAATATGTTTTTGCCTCGTCGTTTCTGTGTGTATCACAGACGACAGGCGAAATCACTGGCTGCTTGTTGTAGCTTATAAATTAACAGCAACCGCTATGTGGCTCATGCAGTGCATATGCTTTACTCAGCGCTACCTTGGACACACCAGGGCTGCCTTTATACGTGCACAAAACTTTGACTCCCATCTTGGAGAATATAAGATTCGCCGTTCATCATTAAACATGAATCACAGATGTGAGATGAGTGAGACTGAGAGGGAGACTCTTCACTCTTGACCACCTGATAGTGGAAACTAATCTCTGACTTCTCTATGTCTCTGCAGTGATAGGCAGAGGGGGGAAAAAAGGTCTAGTTGAGCAAGTATTCAAAAGTGTAACTATCTGAGGACTGTGCAAACACAAGGGCCTATCAGGCTCAGGCAGAGGCCACGCTGAAGCATGTTTTATTTTTATTTGTATGTATTACCTGGCTGTGGATAGTTGTGTGATTCTTCCATACAGAGGCTTTTCCATTGTGAAAATGTCTCTTTATGCTGTTGGAGATGTGTTTTTGTGTCAGGGATGGCGTTCCGCTGGCCTTCCCATTCCCCATTATGATTTGCTATTACTGTACACTGCTGCACCTTGTCCTCTCTTCACTTACTGTACTCTCTCAGCTCTTTCCCCACCCTCTTGTTTCCTTCCCCTCTGTCTCAGGACCGCCTTTTGTGTTTATCACAAAAGGCGGTTCTGCCCGGCCACATTTCTCCTCTACACTTTGCTCTATCACCGCATACCATGGCTCTCTCTCCTCCACTGCTGTGCTCATCCCTCCCTCTCTCTCTCTCTCTCTCACCTCCCCTCCCTCCCACCCCCGAGAAGTCTTCTTCACATAGAACTACTCTCATCTCCTCTCCCTCCATTCCTACCATCTCTTTATTGACTTCTACTTGTCCTCCCATCCATCCTTTCCATCTCTCCAGGCTTTTAGAGTGAATGATACAGATAGATGCTCTCTGCACCCTTTCTCAAAGCTCTCACACACAATCAACAACTCCTGCACTCAGCAGTCTACCTCTCATCTCTCTCTCTCTCTCTCTCTCTCTCTCTCTCTCTCTCTCTCTCTCTCTCTCTCTCTCTCTCTCTCTCTCTGTCTAGTACACACACACTCATACACTGCGCAAGTCTCTTTACACCTGTTTGTTCCTGGATCGGAGAGGTGCAGGTTGATACAATGGGGGCAGCAAAACACTTCACTTGTTTTCACGAGCGCTGGATATAAGGGATAGAGCTTCACCTCCATTGCCTTGATCAAAATATATATCAGGTCATAATGCATTGAAGTATAAGTTGCTAGGGATAAACATGTTTTTTTGAATTCTTGAATAAGGGCCTTACTTTGAAGACAAAATAGAAAATAGTATCATCAGCATACAATGCCATTTCTGATTCACTTCCATGAATGATCTAACCTCTACTGTTGATATTAATTCTAGTTTTTACTGGGAATATATCTTTTACTAACAAGCGGTTATGATGACGGAGAACCCTGTCTCACCAATAAAAATAAATCAAGAAATATATTGTGCTGGATTCCCTTAGCGAGTCATTCCAGCCCTGAATGTTGTCTACAGCAAGGCGTGAAACTTTGTAGGATCATAGGTTTTATATGTTAAGTCTGAATTTGCCCAGCAACTAGTGCAGCTGTCAAATAAATGGGGAGTAAAAAATATGCAATATGATTATTTTGTTTTTATATAAGAAAAAATCTGGCTCATGAAGCGGTGACAGCAACCCATTGGTTCATTTTCTACACTGAAAGCCACAGTGTGGCTGGCCCACTCACATCTCTTACTACGCCCCTACCCCTCTGTCCTCTCTGTTTCTCATGTCAGGTGCCGTGGCTTAGAGCCAAAATTCTGTGGATGGATAGGGGCGTCAAAAAGGAAAAACCAAAGTGGAAGGGGTCTTGCAGAGAAGTTGTAGGCCAAAAGAATGAAACATCGGAGGCGGATGCCGCCAAACGTGCAGAAATAATAATCTTCAACATGTACAGTACCTGACATTGTGCAGCAGCGGGTGTAACTTGAAATCAGGAGAGGTGGCTGGCCTCGCTGCGAGGCAGAGGAGCTGGCAGGAGGGCAGAGTGGGCAGAAACAGTAGCTTCATGATGAAAAGGGACTCGCAGGCAGGTAGTGTGGGTGGAATGCCATGATTACAATGATGATGATTCATTCAATCAATGTAAATTATAATTGCGTACTTACTTCTATACTTGTGTTTTATTAAATAATTTAAATTGGTACTTTGATTTATAGTGGAGCTGTTCCTTTGTCAATTACTTGTTCCTCTCCTTGAGTATACAGATTGTGTACTCTGTGGCCACCCCTGATCAACTAAGAGTTGGTTAAGAAGATTTCTTTTTAGCCCTGCAGCATTTTCACTTTTATACAAAATAATTTAGTGAAATACTGGTTTATATATGACTCAATTCATCAATCACCCTTGCAGTAAATGCTGCTTCTGTGAAGCAGTTAGTGTTGAATTTTTGCTGAAACTGCATCAAAGAGCTGGTGATTAAACTCACTGGTATACTTTCTCCCACAAATGTATGTAATATTTGATTGTGTTATACTGCACAAGTGTTTTTTTGTGTTGAACATTGAAGTGAAACATCCAATTCATAGTATTGGTGCATAATCCAATTCAGTGTCCTGTAACCTTTCAAATAGTCTCTAAACACTAATTATGTGGCACAATTATGGTCTTTTCTTCAATGAGATTGTGTCAGTAATGTACAGTGATCTTCCACTTCAGCTGACACTTTGCATCGGGTCATTGTGTCAGGATGCAGTGTGTCTATGCAGCGGTTTCACCTGGTTTGTTAACAGCGTTATGCCGAATGATTACAGTGTGATTCTCTTTGCATTGATCGTCTTTAGGATCGTGAAGCAAGAGGGAAAATGACATTATCCTCCTGATCAAGCAAGGTCTGCCTTGGATTCATGTTTCCCAGACAGCTGAGCCTGCAGGAGGTTAAATTAACATGTCACTCTGCTAAGACGCCAGATTATTACATGCACTGTAAAAAAGATATATCCCCTCTCTCTCCCTCTGTCTTCCTACACACACACACACACACACACACACACACACACACATTTCCTGCTTTACACCATAAGCTTCTGCAGTACACATCAGGCTGCGATGATAAACGAGCGCTCTGTCTTTTACAGTGTGATAAAACGCCCTGTATGGGCTTAGATAGAGGAAGGTTATTGTTGGAACGCCATAACCTTTTATTTCATCTGCGGTAAAAAGAAATCAATTAAGAGCTCGGTAGGATCTTGCCTTGCTTTTAGAACGACTAATCACATTTTGCTCACCCACACTTGATTTTTTTCTTTTTCTCCGTGCATTTTGTTTCCTTACAATTCCATCTTTTTTTTTTTAGCTCTCTCTTTCTGTTTAATTTGTGACAGCAGGAGCAGTCAGAGCTCTCATTGAACCTTACACCTGCGGGTTTGATAGCTTTAATCACTGCCTTCACCATGGCAACCTGTCCAGACAACCAGTCAAATCCCACCTGTGGTATTTTTCTGTATACCTAACCTCCGCTCCGAAAGCTACGAGTTTCACAAATTCAGTCAAAAAGAAAAGGTAGAAAGATTGAAGTAAACATAGTGAGCAAGAATAACCCAAGAACATATTTAACTGATGAAATATCCCCAAGGAGAGTCAGTTTGAGACAAATCTTCCACAATAATGCAAATTTCACACCACTTCACATGCCGCACCTGCAAAAGATAATCCACAGCAAAGCCTTTGGAGGGCAGCTTAAGCACATACTCCAATTAAAAGCTAGCAGTAGTAGAGTAGTAGACAGAACGGTCGCCTGCAATCGTGCAATTTTGTTCAGTGTATAATTTTGTATCTGTTCTTGACCCACCATCCTTCTAAAATGAAATTCCATTATGCATAGACAAGGTTCTAGCAGAGTGCTAAATAGTTTTTGAATTATCGTGAACGATTGTCTGTTAAAATCAGCAGCGGGAGGTGCCACATGGTTTGTGACTTGCAGCTCTCTCATGCTCTCTTTCTCTCCGTCTGTGGATATTTTAGCATGCTAAGAAACCAAGCTAAGTGGCATGTTCTGTCTCTCTGGGTACATCCCAAGTCTCTTAATTGTCATTTCCTCGCTCCTCACTTGAACCGGTAGTTGTTCTACGCCGCCATAGTGCCGGCCGTCCCAAAGCTCTTATTTAGCTTGGAGGAGCGAGGATCGAGGAGAGAGGAGGGATCTCGGAGGAGCCATGAGCGAGGATCCACGAGAACAGGCTTCCAGGAAGTGTTTTAACGGCGGACACGCCCCCTCATTGTTCATCAGTTATGTGATTGGACGCTTCAGCCGATTGGACTGATACGATTTTTTTCAACATGTAAACAGCGAAGACGGATCGCAGATTAAACTCAAGCTCTATATTTGATGTGTTTTTTGATTCACCATCTGGTTTAAATATATGTTCGTTGTAGACTGAACAACAAAAGGACCACAAACAACTTTCTTCATTTATTAGAAAGATTTGTCTTTTCGTGATCTGATATTTCCCTCAATAACTTTTATTATGGAAACAATTAAAGTCAGAGAGAGCTGGAGAGATGAAACACTTTTTACATAATTTATCACCATTTCCATTGAGTCACGTGATGCTGATCATTCATGAGTTATGTAATTTAAGAGAAACCATAATCATATTCTGGGTCATTTAATTATCACATCAAAGTCACAATTTCAAAACGTACAGACGCAAATAATTCATAAATATGACAGACGCATTATACTGTAGAAATCGATCCTGCGCTCATAAACAGGACACAGTTTGTTAAAGAGCTAACAGAGAAAACACCTCTACAGTGATGATAACTGTGTCTTCATTAGTTATTAGTAGTATTAGTTACTATTGTACAGTGATCATGTGTGCAGACACAAACTATCAAAAGTCTCTCCCGCTATTAAAGCCGACTGTGATCAGCGGCCGCCGTCATCAGAAACAGACGTCGCTTCATGTGATGCTTCAGAGGAAAGGACGTCTCATGTCTCTTAAAACATATTTCCTCGTTCCTCTCTCCTCCAATGGTTTCCTCCATGCATTCCTGGTGGGAGGGACTAAGACGCAAGGAAAGAATCCAAGTGGGAAGGGAACCAGGGATGCAATTAAGAGACTTGGGATGTACCCTCTGTCTCTGGATCGTCTCCACTCCGTTTCAGCACCACGGACAGCTACGCTCAACAGAGCCGTCCATGGTTCTGAAACAACAGCTAAGCGATAGTCACATGGTTCTCGGCCAATAATGTTGTTGTTTTTGCTCTTTGCTATACGTAAATACACAAAAGTTAAACAGAGGAGGGTCAAATAAATACAATCAGGTGGCTAAGCCTAGTCCAGTGGAACTAGAATAGCTTTGTGTGGAAATTTCTAGATTCTAAGATGCATCACGGTGCAGAAGTGGATGATTTTGCATTAATGCGGTGACAGAACCTTTTGCTGTCGCGCTATACTTTCTCTCCTCTACCCTGATATCTGTGTTTCACCCATTTTTGCAAACCCACTGCGTGTCTGCACAGAGCAGGGGGACGGCATTCAAACACTCGGTAGTCTGCTAGCTTGTTACTCTCGCTACCAACAGTAGCTGCTCCGTATCAACCATGGTGGGCTGAGAAAACTTGCATGCAGGCTGAAACTGTTGTGTTGTTCTGTTGAGTGACTTCAATCAAAAAAGAGTAGAAGAGAGTGTAGAAAAGTCAGCTAGCTGCTCGGCCAATTCATGCAGTGTAAAGTGCTATAGGTATTCAGGAAGTGCCCTGTCTTAGAACTGCTATGTGAAAACGTATTATAATAGATTACAGCACACTGGTAATGCACTGCAGAAGGATTCATGAGGTGGCTCACACAGATACTGGTTGAAAGATGCAGCTTTTTTACATTATAGACAGTTTTTTCACCTGTATTTATTGTTTTAAAAATTGCCATGTGCAGTAATATAGACAATGTGATACATTGAAATGCATTGAGAATCGTAGCGCATTCGAATCTTTGACAGGTGAATCGTAACAATAATAATAATTGAATTTGGAACCCAGTGAAGATGTACACTTTAAATTTGTGCGTAACCTTGAGTCGTGCACATGCATGTCATGCACCTCTCCTCCCACCGTGATGGCTCTGGTAGTAGATGGACTCCCAGTAGTGCATGATCAGATGCAGTATTTTAGGACGGTGCCCCGAGTTGTGCATCCATCCTGTGCTGTATTTGTCTACTCCATTAGTGCTGGAGCTGCCATCTTCAAGATAAGTGGTCCACTGCCCTCAAAAAAACACTCTCAACCTCGTTTCACCAAAAATACGTTTGGACCAGTGACATTGAATGCAGAAATGGTTTTCACTCAAAAGATTCTCTGTTTTTTAGAGAGCTGAGCTCAATTTTTTTTGCCCGACTACCCTACTTCTACATCTGAAAAATAGTTAAATAATCAATATCTTACCGAATACTGTATATCTTTATTGTTTAAAAAAAAAAGTAACCTTTACAACGCAAATTTAGAAAAGTGTTCTATGTATAGCAATTTTCAATTCTGAAGCAGTCGACACTAAACCTCTCACCTCCTGTGAAACACACGCATGACATTACTACGAACACACTAGTGGAGGATGTCACCAACAAAGCAAGCATCCTCATACAGAATTATTATGGTGACTCCTGTTCTAATTAGCAACTACCTGGATGACTCTTCACTTTTTCCCTCCACTTGCTTCCCTGCACCTCTGCACCTCATGCCGTCTATGCACAATGCACTTCGTAACCTTTACCTTTTTCCTTTTCCTTTCCTTTTCTCTTTGTTTGCACAGCCTTGGAGTCCATATTATGATGCCCTGGGGTCTGATGAGCAAAAGAAACAAGTTCTCTCTATTTTTCAGTGAATAAGTAACTAAAATCGGAAAAAGAAATCTCTCCCTCTGTGTTGTCTCCTTACCACACCCTGCACTCGCTTTCAATTCTCCGACATGGCCAAGAAACTGAGAAAACTTCTGAATGACCTGAGCTGGCATGCAGCCTGACCCCTCCTCTGCAGAGCACTGCATTTCTGTTTATCATGTATTCCAGTTTCGCCCCTGCAAAATTCTTAATTTCCCATTCATCCTGTGTGCCTGGCCTCAGTCTCTGTCACCCCCCCCCTATTACCTCCCCATCTCTGTCACTACATTCCTCTGCCCATGTCTCCCGGAGGGCAGCAGGAAAGAGGGGTTTTAATTAGGTGAACACTTCGTAGCTCCGGGGGGGAACCAGAGATGGCACGCCAACGCTCTGCCGCCACCTAAGGCACTCTGACCCAGCCGAGGAGCGCGGCGATCGGGGCCGGAGGAGCCTCATCTCACCCGCTCCCCGGAGGCCCTGGCACCGCGGCCTCGGCATGGTTCCCAGATCTCTCCATCTTGTTTGTGTCAGTGAAACAATAGAGATTCTCATCAGCAGCAGTAATGACTGTCTAATAGGGCACTCCAGTCCTGCCTGTGGACGGTAATGAGGACGGCTGCCAGCGCGGCACAATCGCCCTGGCTCTCGCCGATGCGCGAGACAGGGCCTGCCTGACTTGGGCACTTTCCTCAGGGAGTGAGCAATCCTCCCGGTACCCCACCCCTTACCCCCCCCCCCCCCCCCCCCCCCCCCCCTCAACACATTTCCTTTTTTTTTTTTTGCTCTCACTTTCTATCTCACACAAAAAACAGTCCCAGACTAATTCCATCAGTCACCCTGAGATTGTATTACATAAGCAGAGTCAAAGACTCAGTGGGAGTTTGGCCTGGGGGTAAGTCTGTTTGCTCTACCTTAGATACCCTATAGTGATAGTCAAGGGGGGAACAATTACATTCTAACCTGCAGCGCTGTAGAAGAGTACTTATATTTCCCCTTTCATCTTTTCATCTCTGTCTTTTTCTTGCTCTCGCTCCGTCTCTCTATCCGTCTTCATTAGCATCACAGTATGGCTGTATTTATCGTTCTCGGAGAGGATCAGTGGCCTGCCTAGGGGCTGGTGTGATTGAGTTAAAAACTCACAAATATATACACACACACACACACACACACACACACACACACACACACATGCGCAAGCGCTCACGCACGGATCCTGTCAGGTCCTGTACGTGACGCGACTCTATACGTACACACAGAGACCCCGAGGGTATTGGAACTAATGAGGACACTGGTCTAGAGCAGGGTTACCATAACAAGCTTAGCTCGGTGTGTGCGTCAGGCTGCACACGGCCTCCACGCCGCTCTTATCAAGTGAAAAGGCCCTTTGAAGCAGTAAAGATACCATTAGCTGGCCTGCAATCTGCTGGTGAGGAAAAGATGGCAAAGGAAGGGTTGAGGTGGGCGAGATCAAGAGATGTCTAAGCAGCGCTTTCATCTCTTGGGGTTTTTTCAGGTAGCTTCTACATTCTGTTCACGTCAAAGGCTGTTGGCAGAGGCCTTATGCGCACACCAACTTGCTGGCTCAATTATGAAATCCAAACATCAAAACTGTGGGGTTTTTCTTTTCCTCGACAGCTGACTTAAAATGCTACAAAGCAATCTCCCCTTCCTGATTGGAAAGGTTCTGGCTGCTGATTTGAATAAAAAGATATGTATAGCACTCTTTTCAGCCAGGCACTTTTATTGCTTTGTTTTCTTTTAGTGTGATTTGTCCAAATGGAGACAAACACACTAACCAACAGTATGGATTTCCGGAGGTTGATTTACCGCCTACAGTCGCTGACATCTAAACAGCCAAAGCTAAAGCCCTTTAGTCACTTTACACTACGTAAACTCTCCCCTCTGCTTCATCATTCTTTAATTGGGGCTGTTAATTGCTTCTTTAATGGCTTCTCCTGGACCCAGAACTGGCACTGTGAGAGACAGAGGCCAAGGATGGCTTATGTCACCCCACTTGGAAGACGCGGAGCTGGACAGGGAAACGCGACCCCATTGACCTGGCAGCTGGAGGCTGAACAACATCATCAGCCCTCGGGGTCAGCTCGCTGTGGCAGCGAGCAGAATGTATGCATTAAGTAAAACAAATGATAATTTCCTCCATAGTCTGCAGAGTGCTTAACTCAGTCATTAGTGTGAAGATGAACTCAAAGATCCCTTTGGATTGCGATCATTATCGCGGGTGTTAAGAAGCGAGGTTAAATGAAATGCATGTGTATTGGACTTATTGTATACTCTACATCCTGACTTTTTGGCTCCAGGCAAACAAAAAACCCCTCTCTCTTTATTTAAGGCAGCACACTTTCTGTGCATTCCTCTATTAGCATTACCAACTTTTCTTAGGAAGTGTATTACGCCTTTCTAACCGAGGAAAAAAAAAAGTTCTGGTGTTTGCTCGTTAAAATCTGCCTCCTGGATGATCAAGTAATTTCCTCTCACCCAGTGATTAAAATGCAGCGCGCGCATTTTGGCTGAAATGTCAAAGTGCTCGTTGTGTTCGCACTCCATAACCGCTGTGTCATATCTGACCTTTTCCCTCCATCACTGTCACCGCCACTCATGTCTCTGTATCAAGCCGACATTGTACACCTGGAGGACCAACTGACTGAACAGCAAGACGGCGTGTTGACAAACTGAGGGGAAACAACCTTTTGAATGGAGATCAAACTGCCGTTCTCCGTTGTCGAAGCTGATTTATCAGCGCGCCGTCAGTAGAGACTGACAAGTGCGAGATGCCTTATTACCTGGAAGTTGTTGATGCTGATTGGAGATTCAAACGAAAGTGAGTTCCAGATGACACTGGGGTTTGTTGCTGGCTGAATGCCGAATTCCCCTCCTGGGGAAGAGGTATGACAGAACAAAATTACAAGTTGATTTCTCATATATACCACTTTGGATTTAATGCAGTAAATAAATGATCGAAATGTACACAGACCCTGTACTTTCAACATGGTTTACAAGCCCTCAGGGCAGCTTTATTTCTTCATCTTCTCTTCCAAGTGGGGTCTGCCCTATCGCCTCTGGAGGTACAAGTGGTATTACAAGACAGGACAAGCCCGGTGCTGGTTAGCATCAGGCAGCAACCTTAGGGAAATTAAAGCCAATGCAGAAATGCCTTAAACTTGCATTCTTTCTAATCGTCAATGTTACTCCTCTGGTTACAAAAAAAAGTCTGATTGTATGGAAATCTATGAAAAAAGGACTTTTTACTTGATTTATTCCCTCAGTGAACATTGTAAACATGATTTTATGGTCTCAATCGCTTGTTTCAGGTCTTCTTGATGTTCAGTTCGTAAATTATGGTCCCATTTAGAGTAACATAGATGATAAAGCAGGGTATGCTTGAAGGCGGGGCTACCTTGTGATTGACAGGTTGCTACCATAGCAGTATACAATGTCTCTACCACGGTGTCACTCCAGAAATGGTCGCTGTCATTCACTGGATGCAAAAGAACAAGATGTCAATGGCCAAAATCCAAGTTGGCAATGGGAACTAAAGGCGTCAAAACCGCAGTCCACAAACATCACGACGTCTGCTTTTGCAGTGTTTTACTTCAATTCAAATTCCGGATCTTACACATTACACCTTTAAAGATGCAATGCAATATTTACAGAGCACAGGCTAGAAATCAAAGCTTTTAGAAGCTTGTAAATACAGCCTCCAACACCCGATGTAATCCACAAACAGCCCTCTAAGTTTGTTCTGAATACATTTTAGCGCAACACACACTTTTTTTTTTTTTTTGCCTGTATAACAACTCTTGCACCTGTTTAAGGAAAGAATTATGCCGTTTCAACAAATCAGCAGTTTAAACACAAAGCAAAGAATGCAATTGGAGACTCCCTCTCTGGGTGTTGCATGCATCAGCTTTGATTTCATTTGATCATAGAAAGTAATCAATAGCCCATCACAATGTTCCCCTATTAATCTCAGATCAAAATCAATTCAGTTTGTATTCCCGTACAAACTCAGGTAACAAGATTCTCCACACATTTGTAGGCACACACTAACTGCACAATTACCCATTCAGCACTGGGCACTCACTCACAGATATAAACGAGCTGTCAGAAAGCCACAAGAAAACTAATTGGATTGAGGAAAAAATGAACAAGCATTTTGTCGTTTGGTCAATACTAACAGCATGGATTGGGAGTTTTACATAAAATCTACTTAGACTTTGACAATAGCCAATTGATGCGGCCTTTGGTTGGGTAAATACAATCTCTGTTGTTTTGGTTTCTCTCTTGGCTTGGTTTTAAGTAAACATATTTTCAAGTGCAGGCCTGGGGAAAAAAAAGGAAAGAAGTCCCATGGTTAGAAAGCAGATGTGATCATTACAATCTTAACCCATGAATGAGACACCTATATATATATATATATATACACACACACACACACACACACACACACACACACACACACACACACACAGACACTGGAAATCGAAGCAAGCTGTTGACCTGGTGACACCTCTGGAGGACAGAAAGAGAGGCGGAGGATGGAGATATCTAACATCTTGCATAAACATATACAAACAGACCTGACCAATGTGAGCCGACAATAAGCACAACCGCTACATTTTTTGTCAGCACCAGTTATTCAATGTCCAATGTCCAATTTCTTGGACATTCTGGTGGCAATCCTCATTGTTCCCACTGTCCAAAGATATTTTCGATCTCAAATGACTTTAGTTTCTACTGCCAGTCTCTGTCATGTATGTTACATCACAGTGGAGCCATGCAGTCATTTTTTTTTTTTTTGCGAAACACGCCCAGCAGCATTTAGATCTTGACTCAAAAATGTTTCATTTTAAATCTCTTCAGGATTAGTCCACGTTTAGTGTTCCCAAGGGTTCAGATTCAACAACAAGATAGCTTTAAAGCTGCATTAGTACATTTTGTGGCCACTAGGGGCAGCACAACGAGCTATATCATTGAAATAGTATCACCCTATAAAGTTGTAAGTGAGAATATGTTCAGGACTTTCGAACATTGAACAACATTAGCATTTAATTGGAGTCATGTTTGTGTCCACCTGATAGATCCAATGTTAACTGTTTGTTTTAGCTTTCGTTTGCTCTCCACCAACTCCTGAGGAAAAAAACCTGGCTCTTGGGTGCTCCACTATTTGAAGTTTATGGTGAAAAGACACTATGCAGAAAGTGACACGTCGTCCCTGCCACGTCCAAAACTGACACTAGAGGGGTACCTAGAGCGTCATGCCTTGAAGCGCAGAGCCACTGACCAAGCAGCAGTATTTAGCGGGCCGTAAAACCAAAACAATGAGCTGCAAGGTGATGAATTGTGCTGCAAAGCTGAGGGGAACAGCAGAGGTAGGTGATGGTTCTCCCTGCGTTTGTCACTACAATTGCCGCCTCTCGCCCTTTTTAAGTCCATAGTCTTGCTTACCTCCTTTCACATGTATAAAACCGCATGAAATATAAATAACAGCACAGCGTCATCTGTCTTACTGAAATATGCAGTTCAAGTAAGTAGGCCAGTTAACGGTTTGAATATTTACTCCAGAGAGACTAACCTGTCTTAAAATCCCTTCAACCCTCTGAAAGCATGATTTATTACCATGAAGTCACACACTGTGTTTTTAGTGAAATTAAACAGACTCCAAAGCAGCAATCAAGTGATGTTAAAAAAAGCCGTCGTCGGCATTAGCTCAAGGCTGCTGCTAACATTAGCTTAAAAGCCAATCTGACTGAATGCATTCAGGGGCCTTACAAGTTGTTTGGGTGTTTTTCACTGCTCGTGGTGTGATCCAGTCATCTGTTCCACTTGACGTCAAACCCCTTTTGGCTGACAGATGCAAACGACAGAAGAGGGCTGTTGGTGGGGTTAAATCAAAACAGCTTCACCCCTGTTGAGAGATTCGCAGTGCCTCAGCGATTATTCAAAGAGTCTCAAACAAAGACTCTTGTTCAAAAGTTCAAAGTTAAATCTGTTGTCGGCTAAGTCTAAAGCCTATCCACTGTATGCAAGTGCAACTCATATTAGTCACCCTTTCACTTTGGCTTTACACATAACTAATATACCAGACCGTACATCACCTGTATATGCAGTGACTGTTATATAGACACAAACACAAAAAAACAACTAATCCACACTCTCACACAGATAGTAGCAGGTGCTCTCTGTTGGATGTGGATGAAGACAGATGAGCGGTGATCATTCTCATTAGAGCAGTGATGAGCTCCCGTGAAGACATACACCTGGACCAGCGCACACCTGGGGAGACAAAGAGAACGTGCGTGCGTGCGTGCGTGTGTGCGTGTGTGTGTGTGTGTGCGTGTGTGTGCGTCAAAGTGAGAAAGAAAAGAGACAAAAAGATTAGATGGGCTAAGGGATAGAAAAGAAAGAGAGAGTGCGAGAGAAAGGATGACTGTGGATCCACCCAGCACATAGACACGAGGAGATTAAAAAAAAAAGTCTCTATGAAATGGCATTTATAGGAGAGACCGTTGTGCTGATAGGCCAGTCAGTCCAATTCATTTTCTCACCATTATAAGATATATTTCTTATCAGTGTCACTACGAATACCTTCATCCTACAACCTGCGGACCGTCTCACCACGGGAATGCCGATGCACATGTACACACACGCACACATACTCCCTTTATCTCTGATGAACCTGTCTCTGAATGGCTCACCAATGTATTGGGTGCCCTATTTAATGTACCTCATTGAAGCCGGTATCTGAGGTATAATGGTCACAGTGTGCGCTGGGGTTTGTTTTCCTCAGATACGCTGCATGAGGGAAAATGTGTTCAGTGACACCATCTGAGGCAATCCTGAGCCTTACATTGAGACGTAGTGTCACGGGTCGCGCATGGCGTTAAATAACATAATTTCATTCGGCGACAAACACGGGACGTGTATCTGAGCTTGTGGGCCCACATGCTTTTTCTCTCTCTCTGTCGGAGGTGTCATCCAACACGCGCATTGTTATAGCAGCTGTATCAGTAGATGTAGCATGCGGGAGGCAGATTCGACACCCCGCTTCCTGGCTGCATCATATTCCAGTGTCTGTGTGCGATTGATAAGAGTGGGCGGGACGAGGTCGGACAGGGAAACCCAAATCGTCTGTTGATTGACGGACGCCGTCATCCAATTCCATTAGCTTTCGCTCCGACACACCTTGGCGTTCGCTAATTTAATCTCCGCTCTGATAGAATGTAATTTGGTTAAAACGGGCCCCTTATTAATATTTCCAGAATCATTTTCAGCCACTGATGGGCAGAGGAACTTTCATTACAGGGAGAGATTACAAAGGCAAGATTGCGTGTAAACGGGGAGACAATGGACGGTGCTGGACAGAGATGTATGGGAGCATGGATGCAATAGCTGACATCGTTAGCTTCAATCAGTGGCCTGAATACAGGAGAAAAAAAGACACACACACACACACACACACACACACACACACATAGGCCATGTGCAGGAGAGGAGCACTGCAGTGGTGGAAAGTAACTAAGTACATTTACACATTTACTTTATAGTTCTTCTCCAACACATTTCATTCATATTGTACTTTCTACTCCACTATATTTATTTGACAGCTGCAGATATTAGTTCCTTTTCAGATTGAAAAAAAACATAAACTAAGATTATAAAATGTATCTTATGTACTTTCATGTATCTTATATATTTGAGTTTATTACAGTGCCACCACCTCTCACATGGTTTCATTTTGATAACTGCCCAAAGAGGTAAAAGTCTCCTGTAACTCGTAAAAAATATTTAATAAATACACATTTGTTTGGCAGAATTAAAATTGTTCTTCTTTCCTGTTCTGTGACCCCTTTGAGGGGACAGAACCTTATTTTGGGAACCACTTGAACACACTACCTAACTGTAAATAAAGGAGTTTAAGCTAGCTTAACCTCGACCACTTACATTAGTAACAGGCTGCTTATCCATTGATGCATTCAGATAAGATAATAATGTAATTTACTGTCCATTTGAATGAGAACTTTTACTTCTAATACTTGCAATGATTATTGTACCGGTACTTTAACTTAAATAAAAGACCTGAATGATTCTTCCACCACTGATACAGTAACATATACGGACAGCAATACACACACACACACACACACACACACACACACACACACACACACACACAAACACACACACACACACACACACACACACACACACACACACACAAACACACACACACACACACACACACACACACACACACACACACACACACACACTCGTCCCCTTATATTAAGTTGCAATCTATAGGCTGGAGGATGTCTGACAACCATCTAGCTGTCAACAAACATAATAAGCACCATAACAACGGAACATAATCCAAAAGGCTTAGGGTTCTCAAGAGAGAAAAATATCCCCCTCCTCGTATAGAGAAGACTATTGTTCTCCCTCCTCTCCTTCAGTAGGTCCGAGCTATTACTTCTGTCATCTCTCTGTCCCCTCTCTCCCTCCTCCTCCTCCTCCTCCTCCTCCTCCTCCTCCTCCTCTCTTTGTCCCTCCGCTTAGTGCCGACAGAAAGGCACAAACAGCCATTTAAGACCTGACACGTTGCACATCTACTGATGACTTACATACATACATAACACACCACTGCTGTGAATCACGCTGCATCCTGCCATCCTATCATGGCACTTGTGTGTCAGTTTGCATAAAGCGTGATATTCAAACGGGAGTAAGAGGAGTCTTTGTATTCATTCTTCATCCTCCCTTTTGGAGTTTGAGTCGCTCACCGGAGAGAAGAATTCATTTGTAGCAGGTAATAACTAATTTCTGGCAGATTAAAGTGGTACTAAAAAGTAGTACATTTAGGCTATATTCTTCTCAAATCTGGTTTTTCTTTTTCTGCAATTTCCTGCAGTAGTACTTTTATTCACCCGTGCATCTCACATCGGTCCCCCGCTTCCTTTCTCACCTCTGGCTACATCCCGAACCCTCCCCTCTGCTCAGCTCTCTGTCCCACCTTCTTCCTCTGCTCCCCACTGTCACACTACCTCCATGCCCCCTTTCCACACCTCTGCTCCCTACCTGCCTCCTTTTTTTTTTTTTTCCTTCATCCCTCCCTCCCTCCGCCTCCCTCTCTTCCCTCCCCGCCCCAGGCCACCCCCTCTCTCTCCAGTCTCATCCAGCCTTTCGGGATAAAGAGAATACAGAGGATCAGTTCTGCTCAGTGACCTTTGGAGGTGGCCTTCAATCTAAAGGTATGGCAGGGGAGGCAGAGCTTAGAGAGATTTACTGGGGTTGCCCACGGGAGGGAGAAGAAAATTCTCCCCCTGCCTGATCTCCGCGTGCGACGAGAGGAGAGGAGAAATTAACTGTCTTTTCTAAAATAGAGACAGAATGAACGCCGGGGCAGATGGGAGCAGATAAGAGGAAAAGAATGGCGAGGGGCGAAGAGAAGAAGTGCCTGCTGGTTGCAGCGGGGTTGCGGTCATTTGTAGCACGACTGAAGGCTCTGACTGACCACTGAGAGGAGAGGACAGGTGCATAGATACAGTGTGGGATTAGAGAGATGCATGTGGAGGGTGAGCATATCATGAAAGGGTATATGCTTTAAAAGACACGCTCCAAAGGGCGCCGTAGTGAACCGAAACAAATAGTTTCCCCTTTGTCCGTGTCTGTATGATCGTATAGCTTTATACATTTTACACCCTCATCCTGTCCAACTACTGCAGATTTGTTCTATAGGAAGAGGAGCAGGCATTCTAACCCTACCGTGGGACGGTTGAAGGTTAAAGCTGAAGAAATCCTACTGTGTGTGTGTGTGTGTGTGTGTCTGTGTGTGTGTGTGTGTGTGTGTACAAAACTGTCCCACGAGGGGTCCCCCTTGCAGGTGGCTTTTAATTTTGGTCCAATTTGCATATATCCAATCAGGGTGAGTAATTGGGAGTGTGTGTGTGTGTGTGTGTGTGTGTGTGTGTGTGTGTGTGTGTGTGTATGTGTGTGTGTGTGTGTGTGTATGTATGCGATAGCATGGGGAGACTGCACACACACACACACACACACACACACACAGGCACACAGAGGGCGTTAGTCTGTCCCAGGATGCAACAAAAAAAATTGCCGCAGACGAGCTGATGACACTGATAATTGTGACACTGAGTGATGGCTCTAATCAGCAAAAGTATCTTCCTAATCAATTGACCTTCCCCCCACTTCCCCCCTGTCTCCGTCTCCCAGGCTTCAAAACAGCTCCTTGTCCCTGCATGAAAAGGTGTCCACATTGGAAATGAGCATGAATAGCCTGAATTACAATTATTGACCTTGATAGGCAGCGGTAGACAAAGCCCAGCGATAAGAACCACATGGGGAGAAAACAAATTCTCAACATGAAGCTGGATGAATAAGTGATGCCTATCAGCTGATTTCTGCTTTGTCTAAAAATGCAAAATTGCAGTCTTTGTGGATTACATGGTACAAAATGTCCATTTATTGTGAATATTTTCCACAAAACTACAGATTGTTTTTAACTCACAGTTCATTGCAATTGGTTCATTGCAAAACAGCATGTCAGTTACATAGCTTCACTGTCACTCCATATTCCTTAATTTTGAATTTTTGAGATCATTTGAAGACAATCAACAAAACTGATCAAATATGTGACATTATTTTAAGTGGAAGCATATTTTCTGTCGGCAGCTTAATGATGTGGCTTAAAATATACAATAAATAAAACATATTTATGATGCTATAGTTAGATGTACTTCTTTTTTTCTGATCAAAAATACATTTTAAAACATGCACACCTCATTTTGCCTTGGTATAGTTTTCTATGTAGTTTATTAGTTCAACCCTCGAGAATCAGTGTATGCCTGTGTCAAAAATAAAAATTGTTATATATCTAGTTACTGGTCATAATTCCCTCTTTATTTGTATTTTATGTTGTAAAAAAAAATCAAACCTACGTTATTGTTAGCTGTTCAGCTCTGTGCTCGCAGTTCAGTCGATTGTTGATGTGGAAATCATGGCAAAAGGCAAGAATGGTACTGAGGTCTGATTATAGACTTATTGTGCAAATCCAGTGTAATGTTTCATTGTTGTCACATAATAATAAGACACTCAAGAAAATCATACGACACTCGTACTTCATACGTTGCCAATGAAAGACATTAAGGGTTTTACTGGAATAATCACGAGGATGCTTTGCCAGGTAGAGAAATGAACTGCTTGTTTCCAAAGTGTAGGGTACAGTATATCTGACGGCATAAATATAAAGATTTCAGGAAACATCAAAAGTGTATCAGCAAAATTTCAGGAATTCCTACATAAACAGGAATGCTTGTTCTATTCGTTCCAGCACTGCAGTTCAACTGAGGTTTCTTTCTCTGGAGGCATGATGAAAAATGCATATGGTTGGAATGACAGCTAATTTCGGGGAGAGTGACAGAGTTTGTGGATTGTAATACTCTGGAGAAGCCTAATCAAAAGGAGAAGGGCCGGCTTGAAAAGAGAGAAACACTGAGAAAACCCATAATTACCAACAGCCAAGCAAATGGGCCATCTAGGCACACAACCACTTAATTGGTAGTTAAGATTTTCTGTGGAAAGGCACAAAAGCACCAGAGATAATTTCTTAATGGGGGCCTATTAAGTCTGAGGAGCTGGCATTTAGGGCTCACATCGAGGCAAACACAAATATACGCACCCCCTAACCTAAACCCACACTGACAGACGCACACACACACACACACACACACACACACACACATGCACAAGGTTCACTAAGACACACTCTGCTGTCCAGTGTGAGACTCTACTGTCTCACACACGCATTCATAGAGCAAAGTGGCCAGTAGGTACAATCACTGCGTCTTTAAATAGCTTTCACTGCTTACAAAGTGTATTTTTAAGCTGCTGGTTCCCACCATCTCTGTACATAAATTGTGATGGCAAGTTTCTTTTTCCACTGTGACCTTCCCTGCAGCCTGTGTAATTTCCATCTGCACTATTTCTTAATCTGTTCTTAAAAGGTGGAAACATTTTCAAACAAAACTGAACATCTGACTGTGGCCAAGTCCTGCATTTACATTATAATTTAAGTATTTAGGTATAAATGTAAATATAAATATATGTATATATATATCAGGTATATGACGAGATTATTATTAAACACAATTTTGGTTGGTCACAACAACAGAGCCAACGTCATTCATGCAACGCCTGTAATGAATCAAACAAGTAACAAGTCTGATTTTGTGTTATTGTTACTATACATGTAACATATGGTGCTGTTAGATTGCTGCTAGACCGCCCCAACAAATATGGACTGAGGCAGAATATTTCATTTGGTAAAAACACAAATTTGTATTTTCAATACATTTTGGAGAGAGGAGGAAAGCCCGAGAACGCGAACAAAGTAATTTGTAAGCTGTGCGATAAAGAAGTCAGGTCTGCGGACGGAGCACCACAAATCTCCGCTCCCATCTTAAAACTCACCATCCGTCAGAATATGCAAGACTGCCATCGACTGTTACTACCAGTGGATTGATCTGATTTATTAAACTCAGAGCATGCCCATGAGTAAAATAGAGCTCACTGCATATTGTGGCCACTTATGGGTATGAGCAACATATTTGTCTCCAGTCACCAGATAGCAACATCAATGCAGTCTCTCTATTCAGTTTCAGTCTTCAATTTCATACACTGTTGTTTATATATGACAGCATGAGATTTTTGATGAGCCATCAATGTGTGAGCACCATATTCTCCAATAAATCATAACATACATAGGGTTGTCCCCTACCTGGAAGTTCTGCTCCACAAATTTACAACTTAAGTTATTTGAAAGAAAGTATGTGAGAAGTTTAGAAACAATGTAGTGTAAAAGGTATCATTTCTCTAATGGAAAACTAATATAAAGTAGCATAAAATGGCAGTACCAGAGTAAAGTACCTCAAGTACATGTACCTCAAAATTGTACTTGAGTAAATGTACTTTGGTGCTTTCCACCACTGCTGATGTAAAATGTGTCACATTGGCTGCAGGTTTCTACAGTACCAGCATGTGCCCCTATCAGATATGGACTATTGCCAGGAAACAATCAAGTCCCATGTAGTAATGCTCTTTTCTGCCCCTTTTATACTGAAAAGTAATACGAAGCACCGGTGGCAATAATAGAGCTTTGGGTCCCAGCATGGGGAGAGGTGAAGGCACACGCATACACATACAAAAACATGCTACCGTCCAGTTTAGCAGCTGCGCTTGGTCAGTGCCGCAGGCAGGCTCTGTAAAATTACACTTGAGGACATAATCTTGACAGTGCACCATGTTATCTCGGGCCGCAGCGATGTTGGTTCAGCAACAGAAACAGCCAAGACAGAATCTGGAAGGAAATGAAGTGTGATGGCCCTCTGCTATACTTCAGTGTGTCTGGAAATATCTCACAGTACATGGAGAGAGAAAAAAGAAAGAAAATGGAAAAAAAACAACAACAACCATGTCTGGTACATTATTTGTTCCTGCCTTTAATTTAGTTTGGCACACAAAATACAGAGTCTAAACTTAAGACAACACAGGAGAATTTTTTAGATTAGGTTAAAAAAACAACAGATTTGGGTGCAGGATAAAAAAGGGATGAACATTTTTGTTGGATGTTTGAAGACCTAAAGTGAAATTTTTTACGCCTCAGAGTTCACCCCTCTTTGTCTCTCGCTGCGCTCCATCAGGGATCCTTTCATTAATGACAAATTCCTGCAGATGAGGGTGCCTGATCTCACCCACAGATGATGCATTTCAGGAGGTCTCTAAGCCATCTTGCCAACTTCTCTGCTATGCACCAGCACGGAGTAATCTCTTGCGAAAACATTTATCTTAGAGGAATCTTGCTTAATCATCGCCATGGTGTTGTGCAGCTCAGCATTTGAGGAGTTAGGTGGTTTGGATTAGGCCCTCCTGCTGTGTTCGAGTCTTATCACAGCCTCCACACTATATCCGACGACAAGTCGATGGTCTTAGCCCAAGAATCCTCTCTCAGAGCGAGCCCAGAGTTCAACTCATTGCTTTTTTTTTTTTTTTTTTTTTTGTCAAGTGACAATATCTGTCCGTGACTGTGAGCAACACCAACGCATCACTCGATACATCAACCTCATACGGCCTTAATCTTGACAGCCTTTTTTTAAAATCTGTTTTATTCATTGACTTACCTATTGATACACATTTAAAGGGTAGTGACGCTTGCCGCAGTGACCCGTCCTCTATCTCCCGCACCTTTATCGCTCTCTCCTCATCGCGGTTTATATATCGGCCGCGGCTCTCGGGCAGCCAGAAAATGGCCGCCGCGGGGGGAGCGGGCATGTCAAGGAGTCTTGCGGAGAGGTTAATGACGGGCTGGCTGTCATTCCCGAGGCAAAGACGGAGATACACACTTGTGCTCGTTGACCACACACACACACACACACACAGACACACACACACACACACACACACGCTCTCCCACGCGCACGCACAAATGAGACGGATGTCAGGGAAGTGAGTGATGCATGTTACCCTGAGTGTTTCTGACAAGCCTGAGCAGTCAGGGAAAATAAGGCCATGCTGCATGATTACTAACTGACACATGAATATGTGTGGCCCCGGCCCCGGCTAGCTGCTTCGAGCCCGCCGATGAGCACTTGTCTGTTAGCGTGTGACAAAACACTTACACCACCTGGCTCGGTGTAGCCGCAGCATTCCCCAAAGGCACTCGGACCCTGTGCCGCGGGCCTCTGCAGAGCGCGTCCCAATAATTGCCCTTTCATCACTCTTCAAAGTGTGTATCAGAGGGAACGCCTGTTTAAATATGCGCATGCATATTGCCCAGGCTGCGGCTGCACATGTGTCGAGGGGATAATTATCCTTTCATAAGTCCTGTCCGCGGCACGCTGCCCACTCAGGACCTCCACTCTCCTGACTCACACCATTATTCCCTCAGGTTTATTTCTCCTGCGTTCATGGTTCCACTTTCATGTCCGTGTCTACATTTATCAATCAATCTCTCTCATTCGAAACAGTATCTCCTCATCAATCTGTGAAATACCCGCGTCTCCTTCACCCTCCCTTCTCCCCGCCGTCACTCCTCCCCTCACTCCCACTCCATCTCTCTGCCGCTGTTAGGCCGCCGTGTGAGTGTGTTTTTGTGTGTGTGTGTGTTGTCCGCACGTCTGCATAGGGGATGGAGCCCAGCTGTCAGAGCTGTCAATCACTTTGCCAGAAGATGAAATCAGGATGTTCAGAGGACACACAGCACCTATCTGGCACTCTGCAGATACGAGTGCTGCAAGCAGGGGTGTGTGTGCATTTGTGTGTTTGTCTGTTGGTGTGTGAGCGCATGAGGAGGCTGCGAGGTTGGAGGTGTGTGTGTTATAGGTGAGGGGTATTGATGAATGTGTGTGTGTGTGTCTCTATACCCAGAGCGGTAATATGATAGATAAATCAAGTCTGGGATGTAGAAGTTGAGCCCATTTAAACTCAATAGAACAGGTAATATTGGACTTTTTGCTCATTTGAATTTTCCTGTTGTTTATAAATCACTTGATATTGTTTGCCTGTGGTTATGTCGCATTATGTGGTCTTATTCATCATTTGATGTAGTACCTGTAAATAAGAGTACAGCAAATCTTTTATCTGCCTTGCTTGCGTGTGGTATTTATTTTTAATTTTTGAGCTGGAGAAGATATATAACATGATATATTAAAAGGTGTTGGTGTAATTTTTCTATTGGCTCTATATAATCCACAGACCTTGTTCTTTGACATTGACAGCATGTTGTGTGGATTATTCAAATAAACAGAGACTGTTGCTGAAAAGATGTCGTGCTCCATTTAAAAAAAAGAAAGAAAAAGATCTTGTTCTTTCTATGCTCTGAGCCTTACAAACTAGTGGTGTAACTATATGTGTATTGGTATTGAACCATTCGGTACAGGACGTTCGGTTTCCTTTCGGTACGCCCTATGACTCACACAGCTGTTTATGTCTACAATTTCACACACGCGGAAAAGAAATTCTGGAGAGCGAGTTTTAAAGTTTTGGCAGCGCACCAGTTGCTGTCAGCTTTGTTGGTTAGTCGGGTTGATAAAGCTCAATGGAGCACAATTTGTCTCAAACCGTGTGCGAACTGAAGTCAGGTATCTCCGTGGATGCCCTTCAAACATTTCATTTACAACAGCATAGCTAAAGTGTGTCGATTAGCGGAACGAAACATATAACTGAATAAACAGACTGGTCCTTCTCCTCACAGCGTTCAGGCAGCCTCCCACTGCTGATTTAGACCATGCCTAAGGAACTAACGTCATAGAGAATTGATGCTTATATGCAACCACACTTGATCGTAGACAATACAGATTCAAAGCATACGGTTTAAGTGCTTGAGCCCCGCTACAATGTGACTTCACATGTGCTTCTTAGTCAGTTCGTTGTGCTGGCCTGTTTAAACGAGCAGAAAGCTACAGCCCAGTTCAGGAATTATCAACATGTCAGAGTCTTATGATAGAGCATTACAGAATCAGAAATTATTAAAATTTACATTACAGATTATTTCTGTTCTGTCTTATTTTTATTTATTCATTTATTTATTTATTATTGACAACATGGCAGTAATTATGCCCAATGAACAACTGTTGAATGTTGATCATTTTGAAAATATATTTCCAAAAAAAAGTTATTTTCTGCATTTGCATTGTTTTCCCTGTTGCACCGTAAACCTACTGAACCATGACACGAAAATCAAAGTACGTACCAAACAATGAATTTTGTGTACCATTACACCCCTGCTACATATATATATATATACGTATATATATATATATATATATATATATATATATATATATATATATATATATATATATATATATATTATATATATATATATATTTTTTTTTATATAGTTTTTGTAATTTATATTAACCAGCCCTTTAAGCACAGGATCTGGTTGCTCATAGAACATATTTATTTTCCCACATGTAGTATGTCTTTGTGTTTTTCTCACATAGCTCCGAAGATTTCTGTGTTTTCTTCAATAAATTCCATTGATATTTTGGTGCTGTGTATCACAACACAGAAAAAAACGAAACTGTCAAAGAAACGCTAACAGCTTCACCAGTGAAGGTTCAATGAGAGACTTGAGAACATGCACACAGCTGATCCATCTTGATCAAATGAACAGTGTGCTCAAGGTGAAGAGTGTGTGAGGTCTGAAATGTCATTCTGAAATGTCATTCTGATTGGTGAGTTATAATACTCAACTCTGGGTTTAAAAGGAGAGAATGAGCCACCATGTCTGTTCTGTAATATCACTGATATGTGACTCATCTGCAACAATTAAGGTCTTAAAGTAAGACGGCCTGAAAATCATGTCAGTGATTATTTTTCTTAAGAAGTTCAATTTCCGGCAGTTGTGTGTGCAATGACCACTGCTGTAATGTTTGATACAAACCGCAATTCCCCCCTGTCTAGATCCGTCTCAGACGTTTTTTTTTTACTATTCAAATACATATTCAAATTTAGACTATTTGTTGAAAGTCCAGAGAGACGGACAGACAGACACAGAGATTCACACACAAATGCAAAAACACTCAAGCACCCAGGCACACTCACGACCGAATACATTATCTCCTGGCGGAGATAATAAATCATGTTAACTCAAGCCAATTTCCATACATTGCGCCTGGGGATTATAAAAGCACCTCATTGCCAATCAGTTCTCATTATATGTAATCAAAATGTAATTTGATTGGGCTCATGATGAGTGAGTAGCCTCTTCGTCTACTGAGAGGTGCTCACAAGTTGCACAGTGTTTTGTGACTCTCCTCAGGAACCCTCTTCTGACCGAAACTGTTCCACAAAATGTCCTGCAAATCTATTAATCACTTTTCAGGAATAAATAGAAACAGGGTGTCTGACGAAAGTCCGGCTCAATAAGTACCTCACGCTGTGCTGCGTCGCACAAGGCCAGTTAGGACACAGTGTCATGGACATTATGTCCAAAAATAGACATTTGAATGGACTTCTTACAGACAAAGATGTGAAAGGAAGGACGAGGCATACACATTACCAGTGTCTGACTGACATTGAAGCATTGGGAGGGGTTAAAAACCACCTTAGAACTATTCTTTAACTCTACGGTGGTTATTTACAGAATTAAATTGACCTGGGATTTTGAGGTGACGTGATTTATTCTAAATTCACACCTCAAACTGTCAGAGAACTGATGAAAGTCACGTGGCGGCATGTGTGAGAGCTTTAAATTTAGAGCAACACTGCCTCACTGAGTCATGCTGCAGAGTTTTTTTTTTTTTAAATGTAACTGCGAAGGAGTTCACAGGCATCCTCAATGTCAGATAATCGCATTGCCACTTCAGTGCCAAACATGTCAGCAATCAAAATATCAACTTGAAATATCATACATATCGGTATTTCTTCAGAAAGAGCTTAACTCAAACCCAGATGTGACCTCAGCCCTCACTCCAAACCGTGTGTGTGTGTGTGTGTGTGTGTGTGCTTCCATTCATACAATATGCGTGTGTAATGTCAATCCGCTCTAGTCATCCTACACTTATCCTTCATCCTCTCTGCACCCATACCACCCCTCCGCTCACACTGTGTAAACCCCAGCACTTAGCCAACCGCCTGGATCACAGACACAATATTTTATCTTTCCAAGATGCCCGGGACTTTTTTTTTTCCTCCCCCTCACTGTCTCTAGCTACGCTTAACATCACCAAACGGTGCCAAATTTAACCAACTTATAAGAACGGGTGAGATCTTTTGAAGAGAAGCATGACATAAACAGAGCTAAGGATGAGAGAGAAGTGGAGGGTGTACATGCCCCCCCCCCCCCTTCACTTGTCCAATCCCCACATATGCATAATTCTGTCTCAGAGGAAGCTCTGCTGCTCTTAGATGTTGTGATTTGCATGGATTTGAAGAGGAGATGGGGTGGATTTCCAGGACACTCATGACTGAATGTGACCACGGAGGCATGCTGGATTAAAAAAGGCCGGGTCTTTGATAAAGGAGATGAAGGAGAGCAAGGGGAGATGTGGAGAAAGGTGATTAGAGGCCAAGGGCTGACAGTGGCTGTAAAGATGGCACATTTCTGAAGGGTGATTTATGGCTCCGGCATCTGAGGATGCAGAGAATGATGTTGTTCAGGTAGAGTAATACGTGGAGGTATGAATCAAATTGATGTATATTGTTGAATGAAGGAACAGATGAGTGTATTTGGTGAATGTGAGTGTATGAGATAGCGCGGGCAAAGTTTGGTTTATAGATACATGACCACATCCCATGAGTAGCACACATAATGCATAACGTATCATTTGAGTTTAAGTAAAATGTACTTTTTTAATGCCCTAGAAAAATGGATTTTCTGTTTTAAATATTTCATTTAACAAACTATGTCAAACTTGTCAACTTGTTTAGAAGAATTGTTGACATTTTGAGAAAGGCGCATATTTGTGTTTCCATAGTTGGATGAGGAGATGGATGCCACTCTCATACCTGTCTGTGAAAGGTTACCACCAGCAGCTGGTTAGCTTAGTTCAGCACCAAGACTTGAAACAGGACTCTGTCCAAAGGTAACAAAATAGTCCGGCACATAACTCCCCTACAAAACCTGAAGTTATAGTTTTTATCTTGATTAAACAAGATACGTTCTAATTAATGAGGTTTAGCCGTTTCCCCTTGTTCCCAGTCTTTGTGCTAAGCTAAGCTAAGCTCACTGACTTTGATATTTTGGCTCGATATTTACTAGACAAATGTGTTGATGGCATTGATCTTCTTACCTAACTCTCAGCAATTTCTCAACATGTTGAACCAGCCCTAAGCACACATAAGTAGGAATGCACCGATTAAATGATACCAGTATCGGTCCGATACCGTGCTTATGTACTTGTAAAACTAGACTGATACAATTGCACCCAATACCACTGTGTGCATTGCCGTGGACACATGCAGCCACTTTCCAAATCAAATCAATCAGTTTGTCAGTGTGGCTGTGTGTGTTGTGCGTCTGCCTGGAGTAATCTGTGAAAAAAGTGAGGAACATCTAATGATGAAAATTAGACATGTTCTTATGTTCTTAAATCATAATTAGCACTGTAATCGTACTATTACGTACTCCTATCGATACTTTGTATCAGCATGTACCCAAATGTAGGTACTTAGATGTACTTGGTGTGAAATAAAGTGGTATTGTTGCATCCCTACACATAAGCATTCATAAACACTATAGGGCTGGGTGTTGGGACTCTAACTTTAAAGGCCTCGACCGAAGTAACACAGTATCAGGTAGTTTTAAAATTGAAACAGTCCAATGAAATCTGAAATCGATCCTTTCTGTCACCGGATAGAACGTATGTGAGCGGAGTGGAGGGTAAAAGTTGGAGTATCACCGTATCTCCCGTTCCATCCAGCTCTAATTTCCCTCCGGTACAGCTCACACCATCAGTTTGAAGCATCTCTGAATCCGACCCAGAATGTTTCTGTGTATTGTTAATGATTGTTTGAGACTTGTGCGACCCAAACATTTCAAATAACTCCAGACTGTTGTAAAGTCCAAAAGTCAGTCAACAGTTATTGCAAAAAAAAGATAGATGTAATCATTTCCAGAATACACAACATGTTTTTATCTAACCAAATGTTCTCCTTCAATCCATATTTGCTGGTGTTTTGCCTTCAAAAACCATTTGCTCTCCCATCGCCGCACACAAATAATGATTAATATAACATTTAAATAACTGGACGATTAAGCAGCAATCAAACAAAACCAAAGTGGAATATTCATTAAAGACAGTTGATTGAATAAAATAAATAAGACTGACTCATTTAATCCGGAAAATCACTTTACACAACGCGGTCCTGCCACTGTGGGTCTGCGTTATCAGCGACAACCGCAGTACGAGCGCTGTGCTGTGTGGCGGCAATTAGCCAGTCAGTGGGCCACACGCACACACAGCTTCACATGAGGGGTATCGAATGAAGTACTCTATTGGTGCCGGTATCACTTTCGGGGCACTTGTATCGGTACTGGCTTCGTTTAATTTTTTTTAAACAATACCCAGCTCTAATAAACACACAAAAAGTCCTGCACACCTTTACAAGAACATAGAAAAAAACTTCAAAGACGTAAAAAGCAGCTAGAAAAAAAAAGAAGTTCAGTTGAATCAAACTGTAGCCTTGAATGTAAGATCTTTTGAATTATTTATTCCTTTCAAAGAAAGAAAGTCCTGCCTTTCAGATTTAACTGTGAGTGTTGAATAGCCTCCTGACCAATGCTGAATGGAGTCTTAATCACTTTGTCAGGATTCGGCACACACTGTATCAAGGCTACGTCCATGAACCATTATTTCTGCACACAGTACAAACGACTGTGTTCCTGCCCGACTTTTTAATCAATGTTTATCACAGAGAACAGATCTGAATATGACCTTGATGGGGTGCGAGCGGGGCATGTGTGAACCTAGTTGGCACGGAATGAAAAAGGAGTGACACATTCGGTATTAGTCATACCTGAAGAATGCGTTTGCTTCATTCTAACTCAATCTCCACTGATTTCTTTCATTCCTTCCATCGCTAAAACCCCCTTTCGTCACACCCCCCCCCCCCCCCCCCCCCCCCCCCCCCCTCCCTCATCCCACTCATCCTACCCCCCTCTATTCGGTTTCAGTGTTGGTGGCCTCCCCAGAGTGTGGTGTGTCTAACCAAGCTGTCCGTGGCTGTCCGTCAGTCGCACATCAACTCTCAGCCTTGGGGGACAAACAGAGCAGGGCGGAGGGAAGAGGCGGAGCATGCTCATCGTGGGATGGACGTCTGAGTGGTGTGCACACATTTCTGCTCACGGATATCGATCACTACATGTTAGGGCTGCACAGTTACCCGAGTATTGATCACGATCATGATTTGGGATTCCCGCTATCAGAGGAACACGATCGCCTGCGATATTGACGTCTAAAATGCCTGCTCCGTACAGAAAATTCTGTGGCATCTCAAATGAAACGCTTCCTAAACTAACAGCCAGTCAAGTCGTGACAGGCAGTCAAACATATTTCGACGAGTCTGTGGCATTTTCGGCAGCCCACCCAACCCGTTTTGACACACTGAGCCTAACCGTACTTTGTGGGTGGGACTTTTTTGCCTTGTCATTACCATTCATTTCAAAACAAGCAATGTGTTTATGATTAAAAAATAGTTTACTTGTACACACAAACAAAATTGGTTGTATAGCATCTTATTAATTTTGCTCCAGATTGATGCATTTAACTTAAAAATGTAGCCTACAAAACGTAAGGTAAATATTCAGGGGAAAAAACAGCACCTCTTTTATTAATCTGTCTGTTCCTCTGTGAACCCCCACTTTGCCTCTCACACCCCTTTTTTCATTTTATTTTGTCTGTCGGCTCCCTCTCACAATTTATTGAGTCCCTGCTCCCCGTGTCGTCACCCCCCCTGCCTCTCTGTTCAAATGACAGGCTCCCCTCTTAGCCCCTGTCACCATGGCTGCCACCTTGGCAGCAAGTGATAGTGTGAAGCTGTGTGGGAGTTCTCTGTGCTGCCGAAGCTGTTCCAGGCTATTTTCTTCTCCACCAGCGAGGCTTTCAGATCTGGATTACGGAAGTAAATATCAAATTCAGTGTCCGGGAACACCCGAATGCTACTAGCTTGACCCCAAATACCACAATCTGCATACAAAATGAGGACAAAAACTAAAGGACGGTCAAAAGTCTGAGGGCTACTTCTAAAGATTTACTAACATAAACTTTCAGAGCCAGTCACCAGCTTTGTCCCGTGCCTAGAATCCACATCTGTTAACCCACAGTAAAGGTGAAGAGGGGGGATGAAAGAGAAGCCTGGTATATCTATCATTACCCGGCCCCCTGCCCGCACAATCTCCTTTAGAAGGACCGCCCACAGTGACACACTCAAATTATTCATGGGAATTGCAGACCACCTAGCACCTAGCAGGAATATCACTCATCCATCCTCTGATACATAGACACTTTAATTTGATAGTGTGAAATTGGAGCGCCTCTGAGGAACCTCCCCAAAATCCCATTTCCTCTTTCTTCACTGTCACTGGTAGCTGTATGTCTCTGCAATTCCAGAAAACTTATAATTTTCTTTCTTTTTTATGATATTCACAGGACTATGATCTCTGTCTTACTCTTCACTTGTTTTTTTTTCTCCCCAAAAAAAATTAATTCCACTGTGGCTACATCTTTCAATAAACCTACTTTGGTGCATGAACATTGTCTCTCAATAGTATTTCCACATCCTATAATAAAAGCCTTTTTTAGTCTTTCCTACCTTTGTTGCTAAATTACAACAATGGAAGCAGAGAGCTGGTGGCATCTGATGTGATTAGTGAGATTCTTACATCCACTATACTTTACTGTAATGATACAATAAGAATAGCGCAATTAGCTTTTTTTTCTTTCAAGAAAACACAAATGGCAACTTAAGTAGCAGTTTCTCTGGATTTTGTTGCTTCTGATGTATTTATATTCACACTCATATTATGTGGTAATTTGTGGAATTAGAGAGTGTTTTCACTTTCAAAATGTAGAGTCAGACACACTGAACGGAATAAGACTATTGTTACAAACCAGGGTGAATTTGAGTGGACTAAAGCGTCTCGACAATGAGCTGAGCTTCATGAGGATAAGTGACTGTACTTACTGTACGTACCATGAAAGAAATGACTTCTGGGCCGGCAGGAATATGGATGTGTTTTGTGGTGTTGGAGGTTTCATACTGCGCTGCCTTGGGCTATGGATCTGGCTGAGTGTTTTCTGATAGATGTGCCTCTCTCTTCCACTTCAGCGCAAGTACTTCAGAGTGGGATAGGCTAAGAACACATTTACTCCCAGTTGCACACGCTGCCCTACTTTAGTCCAACACCACTGTAGCTCCCAGTCTTCCTTTTGACGGATGTTCGCACAGCCCTTCAGAAAAGGATATATTTTCGGAGTGGAATTGGACTACACCACTCCTGACAATTTTCAGGGCTTTCATGTCTTCTCACGTCCGGTGCAAAAGCAAAGAATCCTATAGAGTAGTTTACATCTTCAGAAAAAAAAAGAAGTTCACCTTGGTAATTAAAAACCTCCCTGACACCTCCTCCCAGGATGTTTTCTCTCTTTCTTTTTTTGTATCTTCCCCTTTTTTTGGCTCTACAATTAAATCCATGGTAATATGAATAGTTTCAATTGATAGATTTCCACCCTTCGGAGATAAGTAAAACTAAATCTATAGATATGCCTACAGATTAGAAAACCACAGAGAGTGTCAGTAGAGATTCCTCGTCTAGCCAAAAAGAACCATAATCTCTCTGTACAGTCTAAAGGTGTGTTCTGACTAAACACAAATCACACTTTTTTCTTACCCTAATCAAGTTCAAAAAGATCATACAGTCATTAACAACTTTTAAGAGTTTTTTTTTTATTTAAACTGTGCAAATTCATTATATGGTATAGTGGGTTAACACGTAGAAGTCTGTCATTTTTTAGTTGTTCATTTAATGCTTTGTTGAATTTAAATCACTCATCTGCCGGTCTCAATCTGTTAGCCTGAGATAGATTTTGTGCTATTATCCTTGTTTGAGTAGAAAAGTTTGTCACATATGTTGTAAATATGTTCTACACCGTTAATAACTTGCTCACTACGTTTAAAGTGTCAAGTGAATTAACATCCAGAGTTGTTTTTTGTGAAGTGTCATAAAGAGCGTGTGTGAACGGAGTTCTCCGCTGTCAATGCACATGTGCATGTATAGTGATATACGTACATGTTATTTGTATGCTGCAAAATAAAAGACACAATTTCCAAACCTGTCCCTGTGTTAATCTTTCAACTTTTTGGGGGATATTTGCAACATGTATTTTTATTTTACATTGAAATCCTTCTGTTTTAGTGTAAAACGTTAACGTCATTCTGAACTTTGGGTGCTTATAGACACATCAATCCAATCAAATGGGATTTGGAGCAGCTAGCTGACATATTATATACATGCAGGTTACATACAAAGGGGATAAAATATCAATGCAACAAAAAGGTTTTAATATTATAAGCTGCATAAAGGTAATATTTATTAGAGAACCATACGATATCTAGTGCATCCTGATAATATTATATTTAGTTTATTTATTTATTTTTTGCAGCAAATACAATCGTAAAAACATTAAATCATATTATATTACATTGCAGAACATGAAGAAAAGGAACAAAAGGCTGAAGGAAACCGAGGACCTGATAAGACAGCGCCGGAAAGGAATCCAAAAGAAACTTCTGCCCACAACTTCCCCAGTCTCTATAGCAACAGCTGCTGCGGCTCCGTGCAGAAGTAAGCGCTCCTCTGATTTTCCAGTGGCTCCGTTGAACACTCGATCGAGATTGGTTGGACACTGATAATGTTCTGTATTTTGTTACCAGTCATTTGAAAAGATGTGACGATAAGAATGGAAGGACACCATGATCAAATACAGAGAAGAGACTTTACAGACAGACTAACTTGCAGTTTTTGTTACATACAATTAATTGTATTTGGATATATTGCTGTCTAATGACCCTTTTTCTAACCCCTTTTTTATTCCAAGAAAGCTTGTTGTACAGTGTATTTAATTCATGTGTCTCACTCCCTCACTCACACCCCACAGCTATATAAAGCCAACGACTGGCTATTGTTTCACTCTGACTTGCCAAAAGCTTAGCTGTCCTTTAGTCACTCCCATAAGACTGGATGGAATGACTCAAAAGTAAAACTAATGAGCATTTTAGTCCAGAAGTCTATTGTTAAAATTCCAGAATTAACACTTTCCGCCTACCTTCTCCTCTAATTGGAGATCGCCGCACCTCTTTTCTGAAAAATCCTTTTGACTTTGTTTTCAATAAGAAAAAAACAGAGACAGTAAAATGGAAGAGGACGGGGGACAGAAAAAAGCTGAAGCCTGAGAAAGCCTTTTCATTTTGAACATGCACATCTCTCGCAAAGTGCATGCGCTGAGGGATATGCTTATTAAGTTGATTATAGGCTTTGGCTGGTCCACTGAGCATTATGTGGGAGAGGACCCCAAGGGTGAGGCAAATTGTTGAGCCAGGAAAGGGCCGCCTTTCAGAAGTTTATGTGAAAGTGTGGAGGTAAATACATGCAGCAACTTACAGAAAAAAAAGAAAGATGAACAAGCTGTGGAAGATCATTTTATTCCTTCACTATTCTGTTAGTATGTTAGTTACTTTACTTTCTAGGGGCGCCATCAAAGTGAACATTTCATTTAAGTTAATTTTGACAAACTGGAGGCTATGTCATTGTATAATGCAGCACAAAACAAAATCTTGGATAAAGATACTGTATTGAGTGTCAAGATATGCTCCCCATATTCTTACAGTGCACTTACCCCTGTTTGTAGTCACAATCAATAGCATTTTTCGACAAGGCTGCATACATTTTCATAACACACCTGCTCTGTATCACTGCAGTGCAAGCAACTGGCAGTATAGCCTCTATGCAGATGAACAGCCAGCACCCGGACTCAGGTTCACCCCCGCTCACCCCCACAGAACACACCGGACTTTTCAGGTCACTCGATGCGGGGGGGAGGAGCTTCGTGCGCTGCTGCATGGAGGGAGAGCGGATGCCGTTCATCTGCATGGAGGCCACTGCCCGCGCTGTAGAGACACAGAGCTGGCTTCCCCTTCAAACATGTATTCAATGGAATTTCTAAGGTAGCAGGAAGACAACTGTATGTCTTTATGAGTGTGGCACATTTAGCAACTCCAAGGATAAAAGATGAATTTAAAAATCAAAGATTGATTTAAAATATTTACGCATTTTTAGCGTCAACTTCATCGATTACGCCGATTTATCCCGGCCACCGGAGCACTTTCTATCTCTATGTTGACTGCAATGCTTTAGAGAGCAGAAGTGAAGTGAAGTGAAGCATGCACAGATCGTATCTGGAAAGCCCTGCTAGCTTGTATATACTTGTCAGCAAGACGTTATCAAGAAAACTTTTGGTGGCCAGTGCCCAGAGGTGTTTGAAAAAGAAATCAAAAGGCGGGCGACACACTTTCTCGGTACCCCGGGGGCGGGGGGGGAACCATCCATGGCGCAGCTGGGCTCGCTGCGAGCCTCGAGGCGAGAGGGCACCCCTCTGGTGCCTCGAGGGCAGACCACACCCCGCTGCTGCCCTACAGGCCACAAGATGTCTGGCAAGGGCAGGGCACAGATGGAGGAGTGTGTGTGTCTGTGTCAATGCTGATTTTTGGATATGACAAGTGCAAGGTGTGTAAATATTTCAATAAGGGAGAGGAAGTTGGCCATGTTTGCTTGTGTTTCACATACGCAGAGCGCACTCTAAGGACTATAATTAAATGATTGTACTCTCTGAAGTAGAAATACTCTTCATGCCTCTTTAGATGATTATTAGTGTGTTAACAACTGTTGTCAAGTCAAGTGTATAACAGTGTTGGGTGATTCTTCTTTATGGGTAGGGATATTTTTCCTTATATGTCTGTCAGTGGTTTCCATTCTGGAGGGCCCTGGCACTGTGTTATCCTGCTCTACCTTCGCCTGATTATCTGGATCAGGTGTGCTCAGCCAATCGAGAGCTAAGCAGGTGCAGGCAGGGTAGGGAGAGATGGGAAATGTGCAGCACTAAGGGGGTCTCCAACACCAGGAGTGGGCAGCATTGTCTTAGGCTAAAACCAGACTAAAAGTCTTCATTCATTCCAGTGGTGCCATTTAAATATCTAAAATATTATCATTGATCTCAAACTAAAATAAAATGAACGTAAAACGAAAAGTTAAAGAATCACTCAAAACAAAGAAAAAGCAGCAACTCCTTGCATATATAGGGTATGCAATATAGTTATATTCCCTGCATGGTGTGTTGTCTGTGGGAAGAATGGGATTAGCGTGTCAGTCATCTCTAGAAATAGAAAGCTCAGATTCAAATGTAACTACGGGTATTAATAAAATGCTTGAGAATAAGTCGCCTGACTCCGTGTTGCTATTTTTTGGGAAACAAGTGCAGGAAAAATGCAATTTAGTGTTTTACGCAGCCTACAAGAAACCTGCCTCAAGGAGTAGTGTTCATTACCTAATCGCTGGCATGCGATATTTTGTGGTCTGAACGAGAATGAAAGAAAGTTTAACTGAGTTTTAAAAAAAAATAATGGCAATCCTCTACCTCTCCTTCCTCTACCTTTCTCTCACCATTCTGTTGAAAAGAAAAGCTCTATGAGCGTGCAGTTCAGACTGTAAAAGGGGAGATGAAAAGGCGAAAGAATAAGAGAGAGGGAGACAGAGAGAAAGGGAGAGATCCCTTTGAAGTTCCCCCCACTACAACACATCACAAAGTCAACTCAAAGGGTTTGTTAAAAATGCATGACATGCACACAACTAGAAAATAAGTAATGAACTTAAAGAAATAAAGATCAAGTGATTTCATACATGCCGACTTCAAAGAATGATCTTGACTCTAGGGGAGTAAAATAGAGGGAGAAAAATACATATCAATGATTTCTTCTCTCTGAGATTGCGGACTAATTATCCTTCTGTATCGCAGAGTGGGCCGGGCAGCACTGGGACTGAACCGACGAACGCACCGAAAGGAAAGCCTGAGGTTATTTGGACTTCTAAGATAAGTTTAGGTCAATATGTCCTCCGTCAAGTGGCCTTACAGTGCTCTAACTGAACCTGCCATGCCAGTGGGAGTGTAACGGACACAATCTGACTTTGCATTACACCGATGGAACATCAGTTTGAGGCAAGGAAGCAGATAATTGCTACATAATTACATGCAACAGCAGCCATTAGAATATCCGATAAAGGAAAAAAAAAACACAATTATGAGAGGATGGTAATGAGGATTCAATCGACGGGGACGACGTTGCCAACACCAGAGAGAACTCTGTTCTCTCCCAGTTTGACTCACATATGCTGGCCCACATTCCACCATCTGGCAGTGGACACAAGCATGAAATGACCAGACACTACGCATCATAATGACATTGGCTGTACTCACTTTTTTTTTATCTTAATGGTACACCTTTTATTCATTCATCCTTTTTACACCAAAGCTGCTTAAAAAAAGCCAGACTTTGTGTGAAATGTGATACCCCAAGCAATTCTATCTAACCACACCTGATGCCGGATCAAAGCTTGGAGTTAAAGGGAAGGGAAATGACAGATATGGGGAGCTTCTAATCAAATTTATGCCGGCTTGCCAGCTATTTTCATGTTTAAATATAGTCAACAACATGGTAATATCCACTCATCAACCTGGCCATTGCTATCAGTTTGGTCCGCCGTGAAGCCTGTTTTCGCAAGGCCGTATTAGAGAGACCATTGTGCCATTTCCCCCCCTCCAACTTGCCCCCCCCCCCCCCCATTTGTCTTTTTATTCAATATCCACAAATGTAATCCACTGAATTTGAAATCATTTGCAGCTGAAGTCAATGAATGCAACCATAAGCCCGTGGTGGCTAAACCTCAGGAGCATATGAATAAATCAGCAGAGAGAAAAAAAAGGGGGGAGAAGAAAAAAAAAAAAGGGGGGGGGGGGGGGTGCAGAGGGTGGAGAGGGTGGAGAGGAACAAAACCGGATCCTTCTACCCCTCTGGTCTCCCTGCTCCCCGAAAAAATGTAATCGGCTTAACCCGTGGTGTTGCTGTGGGTTCTCTAGCATGAGCCAAACCAGATCCCACCACCAAGACCAGAGAGAAGCAAACATCAATGGCACACACCCTCTGACTAATGAGATTTCCTCTTTTGTGTTGTGTGTCAAGAGAGGGCGTGGGCATGTGTGTGTGTGTGTGTGTGTGTGTGTGTGTGTGTTTGTGCATATTTGGTGAGGAGGGTGGTGGGTGGTAAACGTCTGACATTTTCTCACAGCTGGGGGCATCTTGGGCATGCTCGGGGCTAGAAAATAATGTGTTCCTGTTGAGGGGAGGAGATGGAAGAGAGGGTGCCGTGAAAAAGGGAGGTGCGTGTGTGTGTGTGTGTGTGTGTGGGGTGAGGGGGCGGAGAGAGAGAGAGAGAGAGAGAAGCCTGGGGCTCCTGACTGCAGTGGCATTGCAGAGAGGTGTTATTGGAGGGGTAGTCCTCTCTTTGCAGGGGTTTGTGTTCTCTTTAGCAAGAGTCGAGATGAATTATTAAGCCGAATCTAGAGAGAGCTCGGAGGAGGAAGATGGGAGGTGCTAAACGGGAGTGGTGAGAACGGGCGGTGTGGGAATAAGCAATGTTGAGAGCGAGAGGAGGAAATACAAAGGGCCGAGACATGTAGATGGAGAGCACAGGAGGAGCAAAGTCTCTATGGCTGTGTTGTAACATATACTACAGCCCTGACACGCCTCTCCTCCACTTGGCCCTTTTAGCTTCACTTTCGAAGGCACTGGCTGAGCTACACCTGCAGGAGTTGGAATTACCTTTCAATTACTGCTGATAAATCTTGCGTAAGGCTTTGGGGAGATTCCACTTTTAAGCCGGCTAACGAGACTAATTAACTAACGAGACCTGCAGGGTTGTGAGGAGGGGTTTGCACCACTTCGGATAGTCTCTTTTTTATTTTTCCCATGCTGTATCTCTTTATCTGAAACCCATCTTTGATATCCTAATTGTCTTTTAAGTAAAACAAAAAATCATAAAGTACAGTCAGGGTAATACCAGGGGAACACATTCGCTCGCTAGCTGAGGAAAGGGTGTGGCGTTATCGCGGCCACTGACGCACCTCGCATATTGTTTTGTCACTGAATGTCCTACGCTGAGGTTTGGTACACGTGGTACACCATGCTACCAGAGATATAAAAAGAAAAGCCTCGGCAGTGGGTCTAATGCAACATGTCATGAATAACTAAAGACGGTCTGCCATTTTCAACGCGGGGGCTCCTCCTGAGGAGGCCTTGTAATGGTTTAGCTTGTGCTAAGCTGCAAGGTCTCACCCCTGGAGAACTGACAAGCATTACCTAAGACAGCCTGCAGCATGGGTAATGGCACGCATATACACAACTGCAGGAGCCACTCAAATATTTACACCCTTAAATGTACAGAGAATTCCTTCAGTGTAATGCACCGTCTATCACACTCGTCCTCTCTCTCTGCTGAAATAATATGCTGTACTTTGCCTCCATTTTCAGCTGGTAGCAGCAGTTTGTGTGCACACATGGAATGTATGCATGTATATATGCATGTCTGAATGCATGCACGTCTGTGTTTACACCCCTGCATGAATGGGTATCTTTAGGGATGAGTGAGGGGGCATGTGGTGTAAATAAAGACTTGAATAATGATAATACTAAAACAGTGGTTTGGACTTCGTCGGTACAAGGGGGGGGGGGGCTTACACATTCTCCTGTCTCCTGCTGGGCTGACTGCAGCTTTCAAAGCAACACTGGAGATGACAGGGGAAAAAGTGCTGTGCCAATTAGGGTGCCGAGAGAGAAAGAGGAAAGGTGGTGGGTGCGGCGGAGGGCGAGGAGAAGAGAGGCACAGGGTGAGAAAGGAAAAATAATGGCCTTACGCTGTCAGGGCGGACGCTGAGCCAAACAGAGGGAGAGGAGGAGGTAAACACCAGTGGGACAAACAAGTCAGCAGGGACAAGAGAGAGGGGGAGACGCAGGGAGAAAGGACGAGGGAGAGAGAGAGAGAAGGAGTGATGGAGGGAGTGTTAAATTGGCCTCTTTCCCCTCAGGCTCGGCGGCTTCACAATGGTGCCTCACTGGGAAAGAAAGTAACGCGCCACACAGGGCCCACAGGGGACACAGGTGTGTGTGTGTGTGTGTGTGTGTGTGTGTGTGTGTGTGTGTGTGTGTGTGTGTGTGTGTGTGTGTGTGTGTGTGTGAATAAGTGCATGTCAGAAAGAGAAAGGGAAATGACAGTCAAAGACAGTGAGGCAGGTAGAGAGAAAATGCGTATGTGTGAGGGAGAGCAATACTCTGTGGGATCTGTGGGGAAGCTTGTCACCACCGGTCAGATCGACAGAGTCGGGTGGATTTTGACTACAATTACACGGGAACTGTGTTGCACAAACCGAAGGCACAGCAAAAGAGACAGTTGAATCAATTAAAACCTTTTTTTTTGGTATGATGTCAGAATCGTATTGTGTTTTTTGAATCCTTCATTTGTATTCCACAGAAAGTATTTGTTTCGACCAAAGACCAACAGAAATGAAACGATTTGTGCAAGCTTAACATTCCAATTCATGATGCGCTGAAGCCGTAGTTGTGATGAACTTACTACCTAACTTATTATACAAATCTGATAATAGCCATAAAAAGACATAATTGGCCATACTGTATTTTTTCTATTCATTTTTTATTCAAATTATTCTGTTGCTTTGCAGCTGGAGACCCACAAAAAAATGTACACACACAATTGTACTGGATCCTACATTTTTTAATAATGCAACCAATGGCATCATTCCCTTAGACCCTCCCTGACTTTCAAACTCCACGCCATGCATTAGTAATGCGTTTTCTCCACGCTCAAACTTTTATAGCCCTTGTGACTGCGCTATAACATCCTCAGGGGTTATTTTCTCCGACTTGACAAATCTCTTGCTCTCCAGCGACGCATACGACACTATAGCTGTCTCACGGGCTGAATAGGAAACTCCACAGTGAGCAAACGGGCCTGTATGTACAAAGCCTGTGAAGTTTCCCTTTAATCTTACTTGCTACACCTGGTCAGTCAGTGTTGAATTTAGATTGAAAAAGAGTCCTGAAAATTCTTATCGTTTCTTTTCCACTGGCTTTGAAGTGGCCACAGCAGTCCTAGAGCTGTGGGACAGAAAACACCCTGCTGACTTTTCCTCGGCTGGACGGTCCCTGCATCTCCCCTTGGTAGCAGCTGGTCGGCCCCGCAGTCCACTATAGTGTAACGTCACACTGAGTCGCCAAAACCTCAGTGGCCAAGTTTGATTTTCATAAGAGGGGGGACTGAATGGTAGCGTTCTGTATTTTTCTTTATTTCACTGCATTTGTTACTTCCTGCTGTAATTAGTAGTTATAGAGCTCTTGCTGTTCTTGTTTATCAGGTCGTCTGTTTCTTAAGAACGGTGTTCTGTTTTTAATTTTTAGAGCGACACACAATTTTATTACATCACCATCAATTAACTAACAAATCTAACAGCCCATCTACATAGATGGGCTGTTAGATTTGTTAGTTCGGCTGTAAATACTGTAATCAGTAACAATATAGCAACTGTGCTTTTGGCTTGATTTGCCAATGTTTGGTTTGTTCATAAGGTCATTATGAAGTAAATAGTTCAATCATCACAGTTTTTCCTTTATCTAACACTAGGTACTCGACCACACTGTACAGCAAAGACTGTGTAGCAGATAGTTTTCTCTTAGATATCAGGTCCTCATCTCGGAAAACAAACATGATTTTCACCCAGGAGACCGCAGTTCATGTCCTGTGTGAAATCAAGTCAGCGTTAACCTATCTGACCGTAGTTTTGTTACGCAACTTCTGTATTTTGCTAATGCCAGTTACAAACATGGTTATTTTACATAAGAAACATACTTATTCCAACCAAACTAACAATCTGTTCCTGAGCCTAACCAAGTCCTTTTCTTGCCTAAACCAGACCAGGAAGTGTTGTTGCTAAGTACAAGTAAAAACTAAGTAAACCTACATTGGACGTTAATTCTAAAAAGAGACTGATGCATGTATCAATTAGAAACTGTACGTTTTCATTGAGCGTCCAAAGTTGCTTGGATTGTTCAGGCAGAAAGCACTCTGACATGCTGGAAGTGGCTCGGTTTTTTCAAGAGCAGCTAGGTGATGCATTTATGATTACATCGTGAATCAGAAATGCATCCAATCTATTACGATTTCTGGTACCATTTGGTGACAACTATCAAAATAATCCATGCAAAGATGATGATAAAAAAAAAACAATTGCAGTGGCAATGTAGCTGAACTTCATATCAGATCACAGAATTTGATGGGTCACAGAAATAATGCCCATAATTGTGAGATCCACATCTCGTAATAATGAGATCTAAACAAGTAATTATGAGATAGTAAGTCATAATTATGAGATTATTACAAGATACAATTTTTTTTTATCGATCTTATTTGGCTTAATTTTCTCCTAATATTGCAACTCATCAGTGGTTCTGGAATTTTAATTTTGCTTGTTGTATTGGTCTTATTAGATATATTTGAAAATAAAATTGATGATGGGTGAAAAGTTATATTGTTGGATTATTCTGTTATATACAACCAATGGAGCTTTTAAATGCATGTGCGCAAGAAGTAAACTCCCGTATCACTTTTCTTTTTTTTTCATGTATTTTTGCTGGTCTTCCTCCTATTCCGAATGGACAATTCCTCTTGAAAGGCTGACTCCCACCGTCAGCCTGGAGATGGTGTTCACAGTCATCTGTTTCCCTCATGGCCTGACCTGCTTCTTTTCACACAACAGCGAGGTGCTTCAAAAGGACGGGATAATGCATCCGGACTTTCATTCTGGTAAACATTGTACAAGTATGCGAGTCAGATAGCTGCAGATTCAAACACCTGTATTTGTAGGGCATCTGAGCCGCACAATGCGTCAAATTTCCTTTCTCAATTTCCCCAAAGTCCAATTTTCTCCTCGCTCTCAGACAGAAAAGCTGTTCCAGCCTTTTCTGACTTCATGTTTGAACCGTGAGCATTCAGCATTAGCCACAGTAGCACAACATTTTAGCTATCTCACTGTGTTCTGTCATTTAGCCTTTTAAACATTATAGACAATTTTGCAATGATCTCAATTGATATAAGATTCACAGCAGCATCTACATGACCAAAACTCGCCTAGTGCTGTGGATATTTAGGCTGAGTCAGAGGGGCTGAATGCTGCAAAAGAATTAGGTTCAAGCATTCCTTCGCTCCTGTTGCTATTAATATGTTTAACAGCTGGCACTAAATCTGTGCCATGTGTGATGGTGTTACGTATTACTGTCTCATATGTTTAACTGTCACATAATTAATATATTCATATATTACAGAGTTTGTTTACACTGCGTGTGTCCGTGTTTAAGTGGGGTACACTTTTACAGCTGTTCTTGTTTCCTGTGTATGTGTGTATGTTGTTCTTGTTGTTGTTGTTGTTGATGTGTCTGGGCGGGGTGGAAGTAGACTACAGGGAGTGGTAAGAACGTCCTCCACAGGGTACCTTTAAAGGCAGTTTTCTACACAAACAAACTTGTTTATATTCAGTGTTTCTCACCAAAACACATTGTGTGTATGTGTGTGTGTGTGTCTTGAGGTCCAACAAACATGTAGAACACATTTCAGATTTCTCTATATAATTTGTTTACCGTGTAGCTGCAGTGCATTGTTTCTGCTATTGTTCAGACTGTTTACAAATCTACCTTGTTGATGAAATTAATTTCCAACATTAGTAATGAAGTCAGACTTTAAATTCAAACTGCAGAGAGAGAGAGAGGGGGTTGGAAAAGAGAGCAAAGATAGAAAGGTAGAAAAGGAAAATTGTCTAATTTGTTTCATAGGGACTTCCCTCTAAAAATAACTAAGGCTACACTAAGGCTGTCATCATGTCCCCATTTTGAGGGCCACAATATGAGGACCGGAGTGGGGCACAGGAACTTCAATGTTACATTACAAGTGTGTCATACGGTGACTTGACTTAGTTGGGGCTTTGAAAATCCTGAGTGCCGTCTATAGAATAAAGGGGAAGCACAATGTTGGCTGTAATGATAAATTATCAAAACAATCAATGACAAATACACAACACAATCACTTAAGTTCTTTTTTGTTCAAATGTTAGCCCAGTATTTATTGGTGTATTAGCCCTGTTTGATGTCAATGACTGAGACAACGTGGTCTTGGCTTGATGTGTGACTTTGGCATTAGCAACCCTTTCACAACACTTCGAGTCATTTCATTCTATGCTAATTTAGCAAGATTTCTGAAAGAAAAACAGCGGTTTATTGCAATTTTATTTCTTTTTTAATAGTTCCGGCAATCTGTACTATCGCCAGTGAAAACATTGTACTTAGCTAAGTTAATTGCAGAGATCTTGGAATGCTATTGCTTAAATTAAGTTCAATGGGGTAGCAAGTATGTGCAGCAGCAGACAATCATCTGAACACACAAGGCAGCGAATATGCCAAATTCAAAAGAGGAAAGGAAGGCCAGCAGTAAAGATATAACCCAAACTGTTTCGTTGTAAATGTCCATGAAAGATTACCAACATTATCAGTGCACTGACTTTCAGTTTCACCTTCCAATAGAGTGGTTGAGATAAACTGTTGGCTTGTTTACAATCCACAATCCACATTTATGATAAATTCATCCTGAGGGAGACAGGAATGTGTGCACCAAATTTCATGGCAATCTATCCAGACACGTTGAGACTTTTCTTTCTTTGTTATTGTGTATGTTGTTATGATTTGTGGCCACACTGCAAACCGATTTGCCTGTGGCCTAAAAACGTTTACTAATCAATCAAGTAAGTAGGATTCATTGTCTGGGAACCTTGCATGTCTTGTGTCAATCCATCTTGTAGATGTTGAGATATTTCACGGGATAAGTGAAAACTTTGACCTGTTGTTGCTACTAAAAGAAATGTCAGGGTGTCACCACAGTTGTGAGGATTCATCCTCTGGGAAACATGAATGGTCTGTTCAACATTGTGTGCCAATACTAATGAATTACAAGTTGAGATATCACTTCTGAGTAAAAACTTTGAACTGCTGGTGTTGCCACTGGAAAAGTGTAGGGATTGAGAAAGCTTCATCCTATGAGGACTATGAATGTTTTTATGTTCATTTGACAAAATAACAAATAGAGTAGTAAAAGTAGAAGCGTAGGGATGACATGACAATTTCAGGACTTATTTCCTGAAGTGGTCCCTGATGTTTAGTCCATCCTCGCCACAACAAGATGGAGACAAGCATGAGGGCAGCAGTTTCAGGGATTCCCTATCCAGTAATCTAGCCCCCCTGGTTAGGTATCTAGTTCTGCCCAAAATTTTTACTGTCATGGAAGCTCCCTTTAAGTTCCCATCAAGAAGGCAGCCCAGGTAGCAGACTGAGAGCTTTCATGTAATAGATCCCCCTTCATTCTTAATACACATGGCTGATTCCTTATTTAACCAAGGCTTTGAACCAAACTAGATCATCTCTTGCCAAAGTGAAGTAGAAACCTGTTGTCTCGCCAGGTCTTTAGTCTCCCTAGCTTGTCAGCTAGTATTGCCGCTATTCTATCTTTATCTTAATGTGTTACTTACAAGTATGGCTTAGTTGTCTGTATATAAGAATAAAGAACAAGTGCAAGCTGCTGTCATGTCTCTTATGAAGATCAAAAGGAGTAGAGGATGCAGGAGCAGAAGTATGTGGGTACATTGCCTTGATCCAGAGGGAGAATGATGACATGGGTCAGATGCATCTTGTAGGAATCTGACACCTATGCCATCAGGAACAGTAGCCTTCTTGATGTTTAGCTCTCCAAACATCTTGGCCACCTTTTCAACTTACAAAGAACACCCAACTGATACACGGCTCATTTATTATTTGAGGACTAAGTCTTCCCCATACGCCTCTACTTTAAGTACTTTCCATAGTCTTGTGGGGTTAGTTCTGTTATCCCAGGATACTTCTTAATAACAATCCCGTTTGGCTGTCCTAATACTTTTCTGTGTCAAATTACTGTATTTAAAAAAAACAACTCACATCCTGTGATTGCTTGAAACTAGCCAAGGCGGAGTCTAAGATTTTGTATCACCTTTATGATTTTCTGATCAAACCAGGGCCTTTCTATGCAATTCTGATTAGCCTAAATTGGGCCACTTTATCCGCAAACTGCAAAAACAGATAATAATAAACAACCCATGCTTCATCTACACCTCCGGTAATAGTGGCATGAGACCAGAGCATGTGAGCGTAGTGCAAGCAAGCGGAAGGATTTCAGATTGAGCGCAGAACGGACCTTTTCTCCCGCTCCGTCCCCCTCCAATTTTGCTCCGGTACTACTCTGACCGTGAGGTCGAAGCATGCCCGAGTGATCCTGACACAGAAAGTAAAGAAAGAAACTGACATTAAGGGTGTAGGTTGCCAAAAAATGGAAGGAAAACCTTATTTCAGTAAGGTCTGCTCACACTGACACTGCATGTTTATTGTTCAATTGCAGGATTAATGAGATGTCAGTCAGGCTTTCAGATCAGCATTTTGCTGGTGGGTATGTGTATGTCAGGCCGCGTATAGTTGCAATGAGAGACCTAGTGGCAGCTGGCTGCGAAAAACATATGGTCTATCCATTTAGCTTAGAGTAAATCACATACTCCTTTTCTACTGCTGTAATAAAACCCCTCTTTTGGTGATGTTTTACAGTATCTTTTCATGTGTTTTCCAAAGTATATCACGTGCTAATCTGCTGTGATATTTCAGCAACTTTTAGAACCCACAACCACAGAAAGTTATTGCGATGTCTTGATTATGTTGGCACTGGTTATTTTTCTCAATTCATCTGTTGAAGAAAAAAGCCCATTATTACAAACCCCTTTGTCACATACATAGGCAGTCCCTCTGCGCTGCTGTCTAAAGCAGAATCAAGTCAGTCCACAACTGTTCTCAATGAAATCACTGCAGTGTAATTGCTCTGTTCTGTTCGTTACAATAGTCGGCTCCACTCGGCAAAGTCTTTATCGTCCCCAGCTGTGTGGCAGAACGCTGGCTCTTTGTTTATTATTCAAGCTAGCCTGGCTACCTCAAACATAAATAGACAAACTGGTGATTTGTTGTACTCGGACACGCTGTGGCAAAACTGCTGAACCGTGTTTCACTTGCTGCCTGGGCCTCTTCCTGCAATTTCTCAAATTGTCGCACATCTACCCAATATGCTGCCTCTGCCGCCTCTTCACCAGTCTACATCTAATTGGCTGATGCCAATTCTTCAGCCTTCTATTCTTGTTGCTCTGGCTAGAACATGCAAGGATAGATTTTAGACCCTACTGTGTAATTTCTTCCAGGAAGCGATCTAGCAAATAGTTTGTTTTTCAGCAGGAGTTACAGCCACTGGTGTGTTCTAAAAGTATCGAACAAAACTTCCAGATATGACTGACTCGTCGATGTCAGTGGTATTTTATGAAGCATAGAGGCTGTTGTCTAGTGTTGTCTAAAAACAGCTCCTAATCCTCCACTACCACAGATGAAGTTTGAGTGTGTTTCTTCACCTTAATGCAACACTCACATGCCACATGTTTGTTGAGTTGTTGGTTGCAGTTATCATTCCACACCTCATATTGACTACACTGTAAAAGATTGGAGGACTTCATTATTGCTGTATTGTCTTCAGCTTTGGCGAACAAGTACTGTGGATTTTGTCCTCCAAGTGCAGTCGTGGCTGAAAAGGATCTTTTCATGGCCAGAATGAAAAGGAGGAATTATTACAACAACCAATAACTCTCTCAATGTACATACAACGCATGAGCATTGTATAAATTATTCTGTGTTATCTAAAATAAAGCAAAAATACAAAAGTGAGGAGAAAAAAATGATTTATTATTATATCAAACTGTGCATTGCCCTAAACCACATCTTCAGTAGAGCTTAACTATATTGATAAATGTCAGAAAAGCCTTCAAGTATATTCATAAAAGTCAATAGCTATTTTGTTAGTAACTCCCAGCACACAGCCCTAATAGCAAATCTTTCAAAACCCACAGCAGAGCATAACTAACAAAAGATGAATGCCTGTGAACAAAAAGAATTGATTGCAAAAGTCCTTCCACAACCATCCGAACACAAAAAACCTCTTACTCTCACGTATGCATACACACATACGCAGGCACTCCGAAGCGCACACACTTCCCATACCATCACAGTCGAGTGGTTTGGCAGAGCGACAGCAGCAGCGGTGGTGTGGAGCTGTCTGCTGTGCACTCACCTTTCACCTCCTGCCATTTTAGCCTCAGTGATTCCATTAGTGCACCTGAATACAGATGCAGAGCTCGCTCCTCTGCTTTGTTCTCACCTGGCACAAGAGGACACCAGTGCAAAAAACGCAACAGACAAAGTATAACGGGTAGGAAAGGGGAAACACAATAACAACAACAAAAAATCGGACACAAGGCCATGTGACAAGCAGAGAGATTGTACGCTGATGTTGTTTGCTGCGTCTTGACAAAATTAATTTTCCACCTGTTTCACATCATGTCACTTTGCTGTGTCATTTCTTCTTCCACCTCTCAGCCCTTGTTCCTGTCTGTGTCCATTTTCATTTGTTCAGTCGTCCTTTTAGAGGCCACTACAACTTCAATTATTCTTGTGATACCTGAACCAAAATTCGGAGACCTGAAGGTGTTTATACTGTACACTGCAACAAAAAGAGTGTATGTACACTGCACATGCGACAGATTAGAGATGTAAGCCCCCCAAATAACAATGTCTATCTGACATCCAAAAGAAAAATACAGGTACTCTTGACTTTAGCTCCTCCCTCATAATTATCAGATTCCGATATTTTCTTTAATTTATAAAGTAATCCAGGTGGCTGTGGTCTGTAGAGTGTAAACAGAAACTGCAAATAGCCAAAGCCACACATGACATTGGTTTGAGTTATGTTGCACAGGTGTTATTTTAAACATGCCAGTGGTGTAGCTGCAAGGAAGGCAATGTCAGTCCGTCTGTTGGCTGGTGCACCACTTTGGGTCAGACTGAAAAATCACTCATGAGTAGATTGCCATAAAATTGGGTACAGACACTTGTGGTTCCCAGACGAATCCTATTGATTTTTGGTGTTTCCCTGACTTTTCTTTCTAGCGCCACTGCACAGGTCAAAGTTTTCTCTTATCATGTAAAAGATGTCAGCATCTACTAGATGGATTGGCATGGAATTTGGCACAGACATTCATGGTTCCCACAGGATGAATACCAGTGACTTTGGTGATCTAGTGCCTTATGCTGTTGCGCCACTATGAAGTTGATAGGTTCCTAGTCAAGTGTGTCAACAAATATTGGATGAATTGATGTCCCCCATCAGGATGAATTGGTATCACTTTGATTAGCACCAACATCAGGTAAAAACTCTAATTCATCCAAGACTTTGAGATTTAACTAAATACCTGCAAAACACAATCCCATCAACGAAAGCTGTACAGTATTTTATGTTTGGTGCGAATTTGCAACGTTACTGTGCTATCATGCTAACAGTGAGACATTTTTATTTAGATTCAGTTGAGACGTTTTACTTAGGTTTACTTATAATATTGCTTTATTATGTGATTCATTCAGGTAAAAATATGATGTTATTTTGTATTTTTGTCCACTTCTCGTATAAATCAAAATAAACTGACTAATTCATGTATTTTTGGTAAATAAACAGACAGTACTTTTGCATTACACCCCTTCGTCCCAATTCCAAAAGCATACTTGATCATCATATTTTAAGTTCAAATCTATAACATTCATAATAAACTTGATATTTTGTAAAGAGAGTAAAACGTATGTATGCTCTGTTCCTCATACTCCCTATCTCTCTCTCTCTCTCTCTCTCTCTCTCTCTCTCTCTCTCTGTCCCTCCCTGAAAAAGATGATTGGTATTCCTCCTTACCTCCTCACCAACAGCAAACATCACTTTCATCAAAGGCTTGCGTCTTTGATCAGGTCTTCAAAGAAGCGTGTCATCAAAGTCTATCAGGTTAGATATGAACTGGGAAAAGAGAGGGAGGAGGAGAGGAGGTGGGAGAGATTGCTGCTAACGCCTCTGGGTTACGGCACAAATGCATGCAGTAACGGGTCACTAATTACTAATTACTACCGCGGCACACACCAACGCAGGGGCTGCTGCTAGATGGCGAGAAGATGCAAACTAAACAGGTTTCACAGAGCCTTTTGACTCCATCAGCATGAGAGATTGACAGTTGAAATGGGCATGACAGCAGCAAAGGGCAGAGAGCTGTCCTCTCTGTTGGGCAACGTCCATTCTTTCATCCAACACAAACGACACTAGTGGCTTGACAACTGTAACATGCACCAGCATTACATAGACGCCAGATATTGAGCCACGTGTCAAGCGTGAGGAAGGAACAAAGCAGGACGTTTTGGTTGGAGAGCAACAGAGGACAGAGAAGAGAAATTATCTCCATAGATAAAAGCCTGTATCACTAAGTGACGCCCTCCCCGAATTTGCTCGCTTTAAAAGAGACAAATTCTCATGTAATGTATCCATAGCGGCACATTGCATTACTCCTGTACCCCAGTGCTGAAATATGAGTTCTATGTCACCTAAGGCTGCCAAGCTAACCGCTTGCTTAATATAGGAGGGAGCGACGCAGCAAAAGAGAGAGAAAGGGAGCACTAAATGGCCTGATGGAGAGAGAGAGAAAGAGCGATAGAGGCTCCCAAGGAATAGTGCCATCTGCATGTGAATGACTCTCACCCGGGGAGATCTCTTTTGGAGAAATTAATGATCTCAGGAAAGCAGAACAGAGACTGTGTGCTCCGTGGTCTCCCGTCAACCTGGTCTCCTTTTCCTTCGCTCTTTGTACTCAGCCAGATATTAAACGTCTCTGAGCCTCCTCTGGCAATCCTATGCATATCCGCCTTTTTAAATATCATTATTTCAGGGGGACTGGGAGGCGTTTGGTGAAAGGGCCATAATCAGAAGAAAGAGGGATTATATTAAAAGAGGGCAGTGAGTTTGAGACAGGGAACAAATAAAGAAAGAAAGGAAAAAAAGAGAGCAAGGCTGGTCTCAATGGCATTGACATCCAGCCGAGGGCTCTGTACCTGGGTAGAGTTAAAAGAGCAGGAAAGGGCTAATAAAAGGTAATCAGCCCTTCTTTGTGGAGACCTCTATTTCTTACTCCGACCCTCATTATTTCCTTTGTAGACGTGTCAACGTGGCAAAGCTATATCAGAACAGTGCTGCGTGGTAAGCACCTTTCTCAAATGAGAGATTTGTAATGTAATGTTAATCTTGGAAGTTCAAGAAACTCTAAATCTGAAAAGGCCATTTCTAATGGAGATGTGAGAGACACTGAAATGTATAGTAAGCTGGTAGGACTAAGCACTTTTAAATGTAAATGCATGATGACTGTAACGAATATTAAACACGTATATCCCATGTGAGAATGTAATATACATTCATTATGATGATTACACATGTTATACCTGTTGATAGATGTACTTAAATTGCCCATTCATTTGCTTACAACACCATATTAGTTGACATTTATTGACTGATTATTAATGCTAGATAGGTGGACTTAAAATAGAGTGCAACTAACTTTGACCTTAGGCTGTACAGTGTCAAGCCTCTTGAAGACTTCCCCTGACCATGTATGTTCTTCACATAGCCCTACCATTCACTTTAGTCACTGATTTCTTGTAAGACCCTTTATTACAACAGTAGTTTTGTATAGAATTGCTCCCAGCCCCGGCTAACTGGCTGACGCAGCCTGCCTGACAGTAGCTCTTACAGTTTAGCGCTCACATTTGGCTGTTTACAATGTCTAATAAGCGTGTCCCCGAGGCAGGCGATGCAGCTGCACAGGAGGAGATTGCATTTTAGCTCCATTGTGAAGCTCGTGCTCCCCTCATCAGATCTGACAGGCGGTATGACAAGTCCTATCTGCCAGCTAGCTGATAAGTGCAGCTCGAGCTGCGCTTAGGTCTGCCTCAATCCAATCATCGCAGTGAATGGCGTTCACTCGCTGCAGCCGCGCAGGACTATCCTGGCTCAGTCGCTAATACTGTAACACGCTAAGCCACGGGTGGAAAGCAAGCCATGCAGAATTGTGGCAAAATGCGTTCGATATGCCGCATCGGCTTGAGTTGTGGTGAAGATGATTTGTGTTAGTATTTGGTTCGTTTAATAGTGTCTGCAGCACAGTACATGGAGCACTTAAGGAGGGCGTTATCGTGTTTATCTTGAGTGTGTGTGTGTGTGGGGGGGGGTTCAGCACACTTTCTCTGTTTGACAAAGACAAACAGAGAAAGTGAAAACCTCATAGATTAGCCCACTGAAAACAAATCCCACTGCTTTATTTCTTAAATTTACTCATTAATAGATCTGCAAATATGTCAATGTATTAAAAGTTAATTTAGTATCAAAGACAATCCTGTAGAGAAAAAAATACTTAACTTGCTTTGGTGATGCTTCTAACAAACAAAAGGTCTTTAAAAGACAAAAGAACATTTCTCTACATTATTACGTTATTACATAATACAATTATTAAAGGGACAGTTCACCCCAAAATCAAAAATTCATACTTTTCCTCTTACCTCTAGTGCTATTTATCAATCCATATTGTTTTGATGTGAGTTACCTAGCTTTGGAGAGCGGTAGAGTCGCTGCCTCACTTTTTCTAAACTTGTTTTCATGTCAAAACAGAAAATAGTTTTTACATGAAATTGCTCACAACAAGATGTGTGGATTATCTTGAGTTACCTGGTCATGATTTCTGGATTGAGACATTGCTGTTAAGTGATTCAAATTTATCTTTTGAGCACCACAAGCCGAGAGCCACATAGTCCCAATATATTTGAGGGAAGTCAGACATCTCTTCAGCCGATGTCTCTGAAACTAATCAACTCACACCAAAACACTCTAGATTGATAAATAGCACTGCTGGTAGAAGGAAACATGTGTATTTTGGATTTTGGGGAACAACTGTCCCTTTAAATCACCTCAGATCCAATAGACACTTCAAAGTGACTGCAATTTTCTTGCACTTATAAATCATGCAAAACAGTAACACTAATCCAGTTGTAGCCCACATACAAACACTCAATTCTGCACATATAGTTCTGGCATGGCCGTTTAAAAAAAAAAAAATAATTATTGACGTAATCACCATTGATGGCATACATTGGGTACACTCTGCTTTCAGAAAGTGCACTTGTCTGTATGTATGTTAATATGGTGCAATTCTGGCCCAGTAATCCTCAGTCAGTCATACTGACAATAAGGCTTCATGGAGAACCAAGCCAAGTCCAATTAACAAGGCCTGTTACCATGCTCTGATAAAAGGCGCCGCATACTGGGATTTCATTTGGGACTATAACAGCAGAGATGTAATGTGCGCTGACAAATGGTGTTTTTTGGAAAGACAGGGAGGTGACAGAAAAAAGAACTGGCAAATTCTACCGTAGCATTAGTGTTCACATTTCCTTCTGAATTTACTCGCCACACAACATGTGCCAGACTACCACAGAGGAGCTTTTTGTAAATTGTCAATTATAAAAAAATATTTCTCAGCAACATTTCCTTATGCAACACCTTTAAAGATAGAACTAAGCGCACTGCTGGAACAAAAAGTTAAATGAGAGAAAAGAATGAGGCCCAACTGCCTCTCCACTTTAAGGTGCAAAGCAGCCACTGTTTAGAATCAACAGTCAATGGTAATCTTAGTTATACCAAACAGCCCAATTTGAGGTTTGTTTATCAGACCTGTCTGGACTTTCAACTGTATCACATGGTCTTCATCAACATATGCTTTGTTCAGTTGTCATGGAGATGGATGTGGTTATCCAAGCTCAGTACTGATTTCATTCAGAGTACTTGGAAGACTTCCTGTCCATGTTGGCTTATAAATTACGAATTAGACACGGTATTTGATTGGAGCAAACTCCAGACTGTGTGATACAGCTGAAAGCTTCAAAAAAGATAGAAAGTGGACTTTTACTCTGGATTGTTTTGTCAATCAATTTCAAAGTAAAAATGAACTCTCATGCTTCACATTAAGTAGTTAGTTTGATTCCACTGTCTCTTTCTGGAACTTTCAACCACATCTCGTGGGCTTAATCAGCAGATATAGTTTGCTCACAATTTAAATTTCTTTACTTTTCTTAATGTAGGCTCTCTGTAGATCAAGTTTCCAAATGACAACCGGTCTGAAAATAATAACTTGCTAAGCATTAATAATGTACAAACTATTTGTTCATAATTACTTGTAAGATATAAGTCATCTGTATCAACTAATAATTAATGCATATTTGAATATATAATTTGCTGTGAATCATTCATGACAGAATTTGTGATATCAACAACTAAAGAATTACTTATTTAAGTAAAAGATGTATTCATTATTAGCTTATCATTTACTAACAATTTATGGATGACTGATGGATATGATAAAATGACAGCACAAATATCTAAATGTCACCCAATCACCTGCTTGGATACTCACGTCCCCCAAGAATCTTAAACATAGTTAAACTTGTTCTTTAATCAGACCAGTCTAAAATACAAATAATCAGTTGCCTATCTATAGAAATAGTATGTTTGTTTTTTCTTCTTTGTGAAAGCGTATGGTCAGTTGGAAAATGGTAATAGCGAAGGCAGTGCTTGTGTCCTGTGTGGTTTGGCAGCCAATCATTCATATGCCTCCTCAGAGTTTAGCAGTTTAACACCAAGCCTGTTAAAATGCCCCAGCAGCTGTCAATCTGGCTGCTATCCTGGCCTTGTTAGAACCCAGATAGCGAGAAGGGAGGGTTGCAGCCTCTGATACATAACACAGCCCCTGTATACTGACAAGCAGACAGTGTGCGATGCATTGCAGTTACAATAGCAACACTCTAATGAGAGGAATGCTGCATACTACTTGCATCACTGTGAAGGCAGATTGACAAACAAGCGAAGCAGTCAATTGGTCAAAGGGTTAAGTGTGGATAAATGAAGAGTGCCATAGAGAGATTACTTAGTATTCATGTCAGGGAGGCTGAAACACAGGAGACTTGGAGGGAAAGACTCTAAGCTTTCGGTGGGAGCTAGCTGCAGGCTTTCTAATAAAGATAGGAGCCTATGGATCCCTCCCAGGTCAAAATGCCATGTGGATCAATCAAAGGCACACAGACCATGCTCCCCCTGGCAAGTCCACAGGTGGCACAAACTAGGAAACACAGTGTGGAAGTCAGAATTGCAGAGCCAAGGACTCCCTACAAATTCCCTTTAATCCTTGCCCCGGCTAGGCTAACAGCAGTATCTGTGCTTGAAGGGCAGGGTGGACACTCTTCTCACAGGGGTCAAGCTTCCTGCCGCCTGCCCTCAAAGCACTCACATGAAAAGGGCCTTTTGCAGAGACACCTCTCACAGCCCTTACTGCTGTTGTCTTCATGGAACTCAACTCCTAAGTGAAGTTATTTCAAGACTTTTGGCAAGTTTTAGCTATTTCTAGAGGACCTGCTTCATTTCAACTTTGCTAATCTTCTTTGAAAATAGTATATATATATATATATATATATATATATATATATATATATATATATATATATATCCTAGTGAGCCTATTGTGTTTTTTCAAATGATATCATTATAATATTATAAGGATGGGTTTAACTGAAAATGAGCATTTCCTCCTGGATTACGTTGTATTTTTTTTTTGGGCCACCTCAATCTGTGTGTCCAAAGGTTATATCCATCCAGAGGTTGTCCAACTCAAAGAGAATACATTTTCAGTTGGCTGATTGTGTTAATACTGCAATCAGAGATAAACACTGTCAGCAGAATATTCATAATACATTGGGACTCATCGGCATTGTAAAGGTAGCTATACCTTTTCAAGACATGAAATATATGCGCTCCAGAAATATAGATATTCTGCTGAAAAGGAATAAATGCAAAGATGAAAAAGTTCCTAGGTGTAACCACACAACAAGTTCAGAACATACGTACATAAGAGAATCAACCATTTATTTAGGCATAACGTGTTGTCTTCTCATGGATCAAGAGGACAGTCTACTTACTGATCGCTTAGCACAAAGAACAGAAACAAAAGCACACATATAATGATGTATTAAAACTCTCAGCACTCCATTTTCTCCACACAAATTGCCAATGGGTGCAACATCAGTTTGAAATGTCCAATCTAACCGTAACTTTGTAAAGTTAGAAAATGTAAATGATGATTTGCCACGATGACAAGTATTGTACATCCAAATGCTCCAATTGATGCACTAACTTACAGATCAACTAATCTCTCCTGTATAAGGATGAGCTAATCTTGTAAACACCAATAAGAACAACCCAGTAAAGATCTATTTTGTCCTGAGAGTGACTGATCCACTGGTACCACAAGAATTGCAAGGACAGGACATATGTGGCATGTTTATCTCTGTTGTGCTAACAGAGACGAAATATATTTTTTTCCATCTGTATCTGTATTTAGATATACACATTAGCATAACCTTTCGCTTTTTTATTTTTATCCCTACTTTCTTCTTTCTTATTTTCTCTAAGCTGTTGGGGTACAAAGTGCTGCTGATTGCCTTCTTTTTACAAGCACAAACAAATGACTATATCTAAGATCTAGTGTATAGATTTGAAATGTTGTACATGGTAATTTGTTTGTATAGCTTTGTTTAATTAGAACCTCTTCTAGTGTGCTATTTTGACACAGGGCTTATTGTTCACTTTTCAAGACTGCAAGCATAATTTGAATTTAATCACCACTGAGTTGTGTAGTTGTGCATGCATGGTCCTAGAGGGGTATTCATGCAAGCCTGAAAACCAAAATGGTCATTCATTAGTTTTTTCACAAATACTGTATGTCCGTGATACAAAAGATGATAAACTTGTGCTTTAAGATCAAGGAAATAGGGCATTCTTTGATCAAATATTGGAATTCCTGGTTAACTAATCCCAGACCATCAAATATTAAGCATTTATAGCTTATCTTGGATGCACTGTTACCCAAGACCTATACAAAATAATGCTCTGTTTTTCTCTCCTGGTATGGATCACAGATATTCAAGACATCATCCAAATGACACTAAATGATCAAATAACAAAGAGGAAGACTAAATCATGGGCACTTTGTTGTTGAAGAACAATTATTTTTCATGTATATAATTTGGCTGTATGAGCACCAGTGTCCAATATACGATGGAGTGCAGTGTTTGTGAAATGTGACATCTATGTATACTTAGGAACTAAAGTTTCTAGCAAAGGGAGTTCCCCGCAGAGAGTCAGAACTGACACTGTTCTTTTTGATATTTGGAGACAATTCATATTTTTCTCTGCACCCCCCTGATACTTCATTTCAATCTTCCCTTCAACTCAGTGCAGTGATTAACTAAAAGCAATCAGATCCTCCTCAGTGCTGAGACATGTCAGCAAGATCGATAAAAATGATGAACTCTTAATGAATGCCACTCTTCCTGCGCTTTAATTCCACCACTCCTGCCAGTGTCAAGGCCTCTGTATACAATAATGCCATTTCATATTTATTTACACCTTTTGAAATCAATACATAGATTCTAAATAGAGCTTGAAGACACCCGTTTGAACTTTATCACTCTTTTTAATGAAGGCGTTAGTCCCTTTGGAGATGGAAGGGGAATGTTGGAAGAAAATGAAATGCACTTCAAGCATTTCGGGGAGAAAAGAGAGTGGATTGAACGAGCGTGTGTGTGTGCGCATGTGAGTGAACATGTGCATGCAGCTTTAGCTGACACTGTTTGCGGCTACACAGAGAAGGGGAGAAACTCTGAATCAGGGCTTTCAGTAATCAGTGTCACATTGTCAGGGAGGCTGCCTTTGACTAATGAGAGGTGCTGACAGCCTGGCTGCATACTCCCTTGGCTCTGCTGAGTGGGACGGATCTGTTGCAGGGCCTTTGTCAGGTTCATTCTCCCTCTGCTCCTCTCCCTCTCTCCCTCTCTCCCTCTGCCTCCCTCTGTTTCCTTCTTTTTCTCCCTCTCCGAGTGTCAGGTAGAGCAATGACCAGTGGTCGGCCCCAAGGACACCTCCTGGCGTTCAGCATGGTGACAAATTGACCAAGGGGGACAAGGTGCCTCAAAATTGCCTCAGAGATGAAGAGGTTTTGAATGTTCCATTCTCCCCCTAGGACCGGAAACTGCAGATCTTGTCGGAATGGCGACGACGGGAAAGAGAGGGAGAATGTCACAATGTCAGAAAATAAGCAAAATAGGATAGGAGAGGTAGGTAGGGCCAATATCAGAGCTGAGTGGCTCTAGGATTGATAGAAAAGGAAAAAGCCTGTATTGAACAACTGAGGTGACATAGTCACCCAATCAGCATGTTGTGCATCGTAGGGCAAAGGATGCATCCCTCCATGACTTGTGAGTAGCTCAGCTAAAATGCAGTACAGATTAACTCTATGGTGTATGAATTAATTTAAAATCACAAAACTGGGTGCAACTTAAGCATTTCCTAAGCACAGATATTTTCTTCCAACTCGTCAAATACCACCGCTTGCTCAGTGTCCCATGGTATTGGAGATTGACACACTAGGGAACCCTTTAGCGTTATTTTTGAAGGTGTTGGGACAGCTTGTCAATATACACTTCTTCCACGCATAGTGTCCTTTCAATATGAACTTCTGTTTTCACAGGAAGTTAGATTTAAGCAACACAATCACTTGGTTAGTGCTAAGTGACCGTAATGTAATGTAATGTAATGTAATGTAATGAACCACACGTGAATAGCGGATCACGTGACTCGAGATACTAACGACTCACTTGAGTAGCGATTTATGTGACAGAGATGAATACGTCAACGCTTACTTTAAGCTTTACAGGAACCGAACAGCGGTCTCCTGGTTGAAAGTGAGTGAGTGAGAACGGGTTTATATTTTCTGTGAATCCCAGATTCTACAGAGTGAATCTGACCATAGCAGCAAAATATATTTGAAGACATATAAGCCGTGATTTCATTCACAAATTTCCATGCGCATTTTGAAGTATCACATTAGAAAATCTTCATGGAAATGGAGAGTTTATGTACTAAATGGATCATGAAAAATGCTAAAAGAATTCTGAGGTACCAAACATTTAAATGGCATGACTGATCAGCTGCGTCTTCTCGGATATTGTCATCACATGCGAATACTTGTCTTTGTCAACATGAAACATGGCCAATACTACCTGACATGAAATATGAAAAAATGAACTCTGAAGAGTTCTCTCCATTTTTCTCTTGTAGATTGGTCAGATGGCCAAGCCGACTTGTTTTGTTTCCGTTTTGCAACCTCTAATTCTCCTACTCTGTTTACTGGCGGTTAAAGATGTCTCTCTGTAAGCAATGTTTCCTTACAGCTTGCCCTAGAGAGCTCACAAGTTTCTACTGTGTGATAACAGAAAGATTGAACAGTGCCTTCACAGAGATTCAATGTTAGAGGGTCAAGTCAGATCAATACTGCAGGTATTAACTGATCATTCTTGTTTACAGTCAAGTGGAACCCATGTAGGTGTTCCTGAAGCACATGGGATCAATGGAAATAAAGTTAGAGTGCCTAAGACATTCCTCGACTCCCCAACTGGAGAATTCACTCATGGAGGTGATTTGTTGTCGTATATGTAGCCCACATTTTAGGTTATATTGCTGGCTATAAGGTCTGTCTCTGTTGTAAAATGCAGTTACAATCCACAGCACATTTGTCAAGCCTGCACCCAGTGCTAATCTGAAACACACGTGTTTGTCTCTGTAAAAATTCCATGTTAAAAACATCTTAGGCACCAATCAACACCAATCAAAATGCCGAGAGCATAGAGGGCGATACACACAGGTGCACTGTCACGTGGTGTGTGTTCACATTATGGGAGCTTTTCTCACTCTTAGCAGGCTGTCTCCAGTCAGGCCTACCTTGGAGCTAATCAGGCCGTCTCAGTTCCTTAGATGCCCCCCCAGGGACAGCACAGCCACCAGCACACTTAATTGGTTCATTTGTTCCGTCATGTTTTGCTGAGCAGAGACAGAACGGGAGGAAATGCTGCAGTGGAACCATTGTCTCCACGCTCGTCTCCAAGGATAAGAGAAAGTGACACATGAATGCTCTCCCAGATAGATAAATAGAAGAATGGAAGTTAGATAAAGTGTCTAATGAAAGGATAAAGGCAATTCATTTTCTATCTGCAGAGCGAAGGTCTCGTTTGATTTATTGTATGTCCATCGACTGAGATAAGTCTAACATGGAGAATTGAACAGTAGGAAAGATATACTCGCTATGCTAGTGAGATTAAATCGCTCCGTCTTTGTCTTTCATTGTCTTTGTCTCTCTCTCTCTCTCTCTCTCTCTCTCTCTCTCTCTCTCACCACACCTGCAAATTCAGATGCAGGCACACATACTGTACAGTAGTAATTCCCAACCAGAGGTTCTTGTACCCCAGAGGGTACTTCTGCAGTTGCTAGCGGGTACAAGTATTCTAGCTCAACTCATTTGAAATTACTGGAACAATTGTTATTGTAACAATATCCACTTATATTTAATTAAAAGTGCTAAATACAGAATAGAGAGCATTTCTGGCAGCGGCTGAGCCTACAGCTTGTAGCTAACAGTGCTAACCATGCAAACAATGGCAACAGCGCTGACAGAGCTAACAGTGTTTACCTGACAGGGAACTGGAGTGTGGGATCTATGTTTTCGTGATGACGTCTTGGGTCGGCAGCGTGTTATCAGCTTTAACCCCCGCATGAGAGCTAGCCGGTAGCAGAGCACAAACATGCACTAAAAGGCACGCACGGCCAGCCAGAAAAGAAAGCACAGAGAAGCTCGGATTGCAGCACACACAGATGGAGAGTTACTTTATTAACTGCTCAGGTAGACATCACTCCACCATATCTTATATCTACATAGCAAATTGGTGTTTGCTCCTGTATTAATGCTCTGAATCCTATGTAAAGCGCTTTTAAGAGTGTCACATAACATCCAGTTTAACACTTATTCAAATAAACATATTTGGAACACGACAGGTTGTGTTTGACGACATACATTTCCCCGTCCGTGATGAATTCTTATGTCCTATATTGACCTCTGCCACTGTTTACTCCAAACCTGTACACAGACACACAAGCAGAAGATGCAAAAAAATGTTTCACTTCAAGGTGGCAACACATATGAGACAGTTACTGCAATACAACACAGTCGCATATAGAGCTTAGCTGACATTGTGCCTCTGCATGTGCTCCCCAAGCTTATCACTTCCATCTGATGAATGGGGTAGATTGGATTGGGAGGCAGGCATGGGGAGAGAAAGGGGTAGAGGGAAAGTAGAATGTGGGGCGGGTGGGCCAACCAAGGCACCACGCAGCTTAATTCTCCCATGCCTGTTCCCTAAGATTATCTGCCACGATTTCCCAACATAAAATAAAGGCAGATAAATAAAACCCAGAACCATACTGAACGAATAACAATGAAAAACCATAAAGGCTTCTGGGCGTCTCCAAGTAATTTATTCACCATTTGCCGGAATACCTGGAGCGAGAACAATGCGTTGGAATTGAAAGATGAAAAAGAAATGGAACGTTATGTTATAGTTGATGGGTATAAAATTACATCTGCCATTAACTCGGAGGATAATACTAGCATGCGAATCAAACGATGCCTCATCAGTGTTGAGGCATGATGCGTAAGTGCCTTATCTTTTGATATACAAACTGTGAGTTTTGCTTGAAATGACATTGCATCAGATTTGACACCAGATTTGCAGTTCCCAAACTACGATCCATTTTTCTGGAAATGCAACCTGCTCTCATCCCCGCATAAATATCCACAGTACTTGTAGCCTGTCACATGCAATGATGGTAATTGGAGGGCCGCACGCATGTGAAGTCGATGAGTATTTCCTGTGAAACAAGTGCTGTTCAAAGCTTTATCTGCAGCAATCTACAGGCCTCTTGTATAAAACATTTCAAATGTGCTTCACATTCAGTCCACAGCAATCAGACAGAGAGGCCCTAACTGAGATTACCTCAAGATCAACCTGTCAACCAGCTCTGTGTCTTGATCTTTGATACTAATCAGGTTCATTTGAGGGAAATTGAAACAACAAAAAAAAGGTTGACAAAAATGGAGAGAAGAAACCACTTCTCCTCCTTCATCTTCTTGCGTGTCTGTCCTTCTCTTATACGCATTCAAACCTGAAGTTTAGTACTGTCAGAGAAGACACACTCTGCACGGCACAGGGCTGCAAGGCATGATGATAGCTAACACGCTAACACAGTGACAGATGGATCAGTACTAACCAGCAGACACCATTAAATTGAACCTCGTGGTGTTGAGTGGAGTAGCTGGTGCAGCGAACAGGACACCTCCACCACTACTCATAGAGGAAAGCGCTGTCAGCTGGCTCTTTAATGACCACTTACAGCAGAGGGATGGGCAGAGTCCAGCTCGCACTCTCCCACCTCCAGCAGGAGTTATATGAAGATAGAGCCAGTCTTGGCTCGCTGCCCTTGCTATCACCGTCTCTGAGTCCGCTTCGCAAGTCCCACGCCGGGGCAGAAGGATGGTGAGGGCTGGGCCTGGTGTCTGGAGGCTGGGCAGGGTTCTGGAGAAGCGCTGAGTTATACTCCGGAGGAGCTCTGGTAAATGGAGCCAGGTCGCCTGGACATCTGTTTCTTGTTTCTTTCGGGGAAAGAGAGAAAAATTAGTAAGAGGCAAGGAGAGGGGATGGTTTAAATGCTTTTCTTTCGCATGTAAGCGAGTAAATGGTTGCCTTACAGTAGCTTGCAAAGACACACACACGGACATACACACACACACATACGCAGACACACACACAGATCTACCGCTCGCACATCTTGTTACAAACTGCTTTGGAATACAAACTACTCCATGCAAATTAGGGGCACTGAGTGCAGAGCCACACATTCTACGGCGTCTCACCTTTAGCATCTTGCAACCAATCTGCGTCATGCTGACAGACCATATCTTTCTCTGTGCCCTCACTAAAACCGGGAGAATGTCACAGCGCTCACATTATTCTCGTAGAGATGGATGCTGCCGCAGCAACATTGCACGTGCTGCAGCCCAATGACTTTGCTAACCTTTTACGCCAAACCAGGGCCCGCAGCTAGTCGACACAATGCTTATCTTAGCAAATATTACAGGGCAGATAACTAGGGCTCTCAAAACCTATTCGTACACATATATTCCAAGGACTGAAACATCTGTCAGAAACACTCACCAGATTTACAGTATGGACTGCATCCACAAGGCGTTTTGTTTCCATGATGTGGCAAAAACAGTAGTGCTTGTGGAGATTAAAATATGAAGGATTTATTGTTTGTATAAACTACGCTGGTGTTTGAGACTTCTTTTTGTGCATGTGTAAGCACTTCACTCACACGCAGAGGGATAAAAGGATAGTCGGACAAATATGAAAGGATTTCCAGCAAAAGAAGTGATCCGTGGAAGCCTAGTTAGTGATCGAGTCCGTGAGGGAGTGTTGTTGCGGTGACGCTGACAGATCGGTACTCTTGTGTCTTTGAGACAGGCGCGTTCACATATACACCACATACAGTTTGACAGAGTCAGAGAGACCATACAGTCTGGGAAAACCAGACAGGAGGGAGATGAGACAGCATGATCCCGCTGGAATATAGTGTTTAATAGACCTACGACAGCAGTTTGGGGCTTAAATTGAAAAAAAAGTGCATATACATTCCCTGACTACAGTGACAACTGAATTCATATTGGATGTATGGGCAGCACATGTGGGAATATTAGACTGCAAAACCAAGAAAGCACATGACAGCGTATCACAGTCCTCCAATCACTATATTGGATACATCCAGTCAGACAGGACGTATATATACGATGGTGTAGTACTGCCAAACATGACTCTCTGGAAGGAGGAGTGATACATTTGACCTTTTCAACTGTCCTTCAAGTCAGTAACTTTGATTTATCAATAGAATGGATGTGAATTGAAGTAGCCTGGTCTCCAATAAGTTAAGTTTAAGCCCCCATTGCTGTCTTGTTTGGTTTCCTGCCGTGACAAAGCCAGACCAGAAGAAAAGACTCCCGTCTGCTCATGATAAGGGAGCTGAAAGCAAAGAAAAGCTGCTATATTGGCTTATTACGCTTTGCGGAGCAGCGATCCTGCCCCGGACTTTGAGGACTTACACCAGGTGTTCTCACTAGTGTGAGCCAGCACGGGGAGGACAGGGGATGGGCCTTATCCATCCCCTGCCTCGTGACCCTATCTCTGGGGCAAAGCCACACAGGTTTGGCCTTTCGCTGGAGGCCACATGGTGCAGAGCCTGCAGGACTAGATCCGCTTTAAAAAGGAAAAGCTATCTTCTAAAGGGAAATTCCTTCACAAAGCTGCATTCCCCTGAGAAAGATAATGCTTTGCAGCTCTTTTCCCATGGCTGAATGTGAATCTTACATCGAATGACAGGAAACAAGGAGACAGGCATGGGCTACAGGCAATGAAACACAGATTTGAATTGGCACAGGTGAGGCAACGATGTTCATGAACCTGCAGTATTGAAGTCATCAACAAGCCCCAGCTTTTAGATATAAACACAGATGCCGTTCATTCCTCTACAAAGCTGTGTACTACTGTCGTAGGATATCACACTGTTTTGTAGACAGCCTCTATTGAACGAGTCCTTGGAGTGTGAATTTCGCTTCACAGTCACATAAAGTTCACTCAGGTTCTACACAAATGAGACCGTCTCTCGGGAAGGTGATTGGCTGGAGATTGCAGTGGCAAGGGTTCCCACTGAGGGACGAATGTACAATGGGGCCCCGAGGGGCCTGCTGTAGAAGGGCGTTTAGCCTCCAAGTGGCCCCCTGCGGTAACTCTATCTCAGGGGTGGTGGGGGGCCCTCAGCTGGGGCTAAGTGGAGGTGTGTAAGTCAGTGTTCCTCCCCTCCGGCTGTACCACCTCCCCGAGCTGGGAAATAGAATTAGTGACTGATGGTTTTGGTTATTTTCCTTGCTTCCTCTCTTTGCCGGGTGAGAGTACTTTGTGTCGCACGTTTGAGATAACCTTGAAGAGCAATGCAACAGATAAAAGTAGCACCTGGGTGGGAATTTTATCATTCAGCGGGGAGGCCTTTACAATCTCTGCACAAGCTTACATGCGCAGTACTCGGGGGGGGGGGGGGGGGAAGAAAAGTATTTCACAATTTTCAGGGCACTTAAATCATCAGTAGTGTTGTTTAGTCCATTTAACAGGAACTACATATAATAGAGTAAAAGGTTTCCAGGAAGTTTAATGCACTTTACAGAGATCATTTATTTTGCTGTTTGTGTCACAACCGCTGTCTAGAGTGCTGCTTCTGGAGCTGTCGGGTACTCGGCACCAACAGAATTACAGCCTGCTGGTGGGGTCTGTAGGCCAATACATACCTTTTACTGACCACTCTTATTCATTTTTCAACTATTAATATCATTATTCACTCACTTTCTTGTTTATTAGGTACACCAGCTAAAATGAATGTAGTCTGATGCAACAGTCCTGAAATAAATCTTTCCATCATGAAGGTCATAATGTGTGGGTTCAACTTCATGATCCTTTTGAATGGATGCAGAGTGTGGTGCTGTTGAAATGTATTGCATAATGCGGGGAGGTGTTTTGTTAACCAAACTATCTACAATGATATAAATGGGGGAATAGAAACAACCGTCAGTATATCGCAGTCACGTTTAGCAGAACCACAAACCACATATCATGGCCACATAACATGGTGAAATAAAAACATTTGATTTAGCAGTCAGCTAACTAGTTTACTATGTGAATGTTGAATATGTACATTCCCCTTAGGGAAACATAGAATCAGAGCCTACAGGTGGATGGTTGGAGTGGGGGTGGAGCTTGTGAAATGCAACATGAACAGCGGCGGTGGCAGTTGTATTGCCTCCAAGCATACTTTTGGCAAGAGCAACCATTCACATTCACACCTACAGGCGAATAATTGTACAGTGTCCAATTCACTTAAACAGGATTTCTTTCAACTTGACGAGAAAACCCGAGGTCCCAGTCTCTCGTCGACAGTCGGCCAGTCTGGCTATTTTGGCAGGTCAACATTGAGTCAAAATGCACTTTTTCATTGAAATGTATGGACAACAATTTTTAGTGTGACCCCAACATGAAGGGACAGTTCACTGGAAATTTTGTTATATAACCTATTGTTTACCTACCTCTTTTATCACCAAAGAATCAGCAGGTCTGGATTGGTGCGACAAGCGGTCCCCCAAAGGCCCTTGCGGCCTGCTCATGCACATTTCCATTGGGACACAGACATCCAGATAAAGGAGCCAGACCTACAGAGCCCCATGAGGGCTCAACCTCTGATCATAACGATTGTCTCCCTCAACCTGCATGGCAATGCATTTGCCTCACGGTAAACAGGGTTTGACACTGTTGCTAAACTAATGTTTCATCAGGCACTCGTTCCCCACCGGGAGAGTGAGAGTTTCGCTAATGCACTTTGACATCGCTATATAGGAACATCACGCTTCACCTCCCGCTCACAATAATGTATGTGAACTCATGAACACTGCAGATTCACAATTTATTTGCATCACTGCGGTGACTATGGATACGGGGGCAATCTACATGACATGTATACCAAGTTCAGTTTGGGTGTTGGGAAGGATTGTTCAGCTGTAAAAATAGTTGTGACATTGTGACATGATATGTTTCTTACTACATGCCCAAAATATCCACTCATTTCATAAAAAAATGATGCAAATGCAATACCTGCTCCCAAAATCCAAAAAAAGTGTTGGTGCTGTAATTCTGTCTGGTTTTACACGCTCAAGTCTGGAGAGAAAAGAGATGAGATTCAGAGCAGACAGTTGATTAGATGGATTGATTTCCTGTTAAGATTCTGCTCCCTAATGACCTTATGAAGTATAACACACCACATACTAATAAACAACCGTCGTTATTCGATTCTGTCTATGGCGGTGTGCATCGGCAAGAGGGTGAAATTCTGGGAACCCTGATCCATTTGATACTTCCTGTCAGACACGTAGACAAGTCTAAAACTGAGTGAGATGAAGATAACAAGGTAAGGCAATGGACTGGCATCACGCCACTTCATCTTTCACTCCCCGTCTTCTTCCAATCTCTCTCTCTCCATCTTTACTGTTTCATTCTCTTTCCCCCTCTCATCTCATCATTTATCTTTGCGTCAGCTTTCTCCCTTTTCTTTTTTACGGCGCGGACACATCTGTTCAGTCCTTTCACCAACACTTTTGTGCAGTGAGCGATGTTGCCTTAAGCCCTGCGACATCAGAGAAGCCAAAAAGCAGGACAATAAAAGAGAATATATTCTTAGGAGCGTTCCAAAGGGTCTTAGCCACTGCCCACAGATAGCTGTTAACATCATTTTTCATTGTTGGAAACATTCCCCCCTACAAGGAGAAGTCTAACTTTGTAAAGGACATAAGTGATGAATCCTTCTAACTTTTCTCAGGTGTTGACTGATTTACAGTATTTCTCCTTCTTGTAGTTGTGCTGAGCATAAAAGAACGTTCTGAATCGGATTACAATGGCAGTAAGATTATTTTAAACTTAAGGAGATGGCACTTTCGCAATCAACCACAGTTCGACAGTGTTATAAAATAAGAATGATGGTTGAGGGTTTGAGGTCATTCTCTTGATGTGCAAGGGACCACTTAACAGCATAATTCAACCTTTCTTTCTTAATGAAAAGAGATTAGGCAATTCGACACCTTCGCCATTCCTTAATACAAATACTCCATTCAGCCCAATTAGCCTTTCTTCCAGAGCGCACGCTTCTATTCGAGCTGTCAGGCGGAAGGAGCATTAGCCTTCACAACCTGTGTTTGTGCTCGAGGCCCAAAAGGGAAGTGCTTCTTTTAGCCCTGGCTATTGACTGCCAGACAAGCATGAAGGGTTTCAAAATGATGAGGAGTACCTGGGGGGACTGAGAAGTGACAGATATGACAAAATAAAGTGAAAATGTCACAAAGAAATGCTTGAGGTGTCTAAGTTTCAAAAGTTAATGGAGGTGCATTTAGTGTTGTGTTACATGCATATGTGCCTGAGCGACGGAGCAAGTGGAGCAGCTGCACCCTCCGCTGTTATACTCGTAGAGCAAAAGTGTATTTTTGCATCCCCACTTTTTGATCATGCATCTTTGCTATTGTACACACATTTGTGCTAGCTAGGATCATAGTTATATCTGTCTGTTATTAATAAAAAATTGCATTTCTCGTCCTTAAATCCCTTTCTCATATGAACTCGGTACACCCCTCACCTAGACTTCCACGCTTCCCGGGCCTGTGGACTTTGGTGCTCGCTGGGTGTGCTCTCTCCCTGCAGGGACATACGTGGCCCCCCATGCTTCCGGCACGACCTTCAACCGGGGGGGACTGTCGTCAGTGCGTCAGGGATCTGTGGGGACAGGGGTCTGTCAGCAACCCACCCGATCCCAGCTTGAAACAAGTACCCCGTCTCGTTTACAATGCTTTGTGGGTATGACTTTTTTGCCATGTCATCCCCATTCATATCTATAAAACCAATTTCTTTATGATTCTTCTATTTACTAGAGCACAAAATTATTTACAAAAGCACAAAGTTCTTTATAGATCTAGATCCTCTTAATTTTCCCCTTAGAGTGCATCAGATAAATGCAAAAAAATAAAATTCAGAGGGAGCATATCCCCGAACACCCCAAGAAAGATCCGAGGTCCACCCACCACAGTCTCCTGCAATTATGAGTGGGAACACTGTAATATAGAGTGCAATATAAATTTAGCTTTATAGTGAAAGAGCAGCTTTATGGGTCATGATGGAAGGCTCTATATGGCAGGAAACAGCACTTTCAGGTGTTAAATTAAATGAAAGATTTCCTGCCATACCTCGTCTGTCACTAATCTCGCATCGCCACTTTCAACTATAATTAGCCGCCCGTCAGTATGTGCGAGTGTATGATTTTACTCATAAAAAATATCATATAAAAACTGTCGGATATAAAGGGCATGTAACACATTACTTAGTTACTCTCAATAGTCATGTGATCATAGTACTTTTTTTCCTGCAAAAAGTAAGGGATTCTAATTACAGTTGCTAATTGCAGTTACACTGATGGTGAGTGTCAGCATCCAAAGACAATGGAGAAAAGAGGAGAAATAACACTGTCTTTTGACTACAAAATTCAGAATAGTTTAATAGTTCTCAAAAACTCATCCTTGTGGCATAAGAGTATGATTTTAGATTCAGTATACATTTGTTCCCATTGAATTGACTTTAAAGCCACACAGTGCGTGTTGTAGATCCATGGGTTTGCGCTGGCGTCTTCCCTTAAAGCTGATGCTTCCATCATGAATACTTTTCCTGGCTGTGACCTTGTCGTTGCCTTGTCTGTCAGCTAGCTGCACTAAAAAGGCTAAAGCAATCTGGCAGCCTCCCCCGGATAAAGGGGAGGGGTGGCAGGAGAAACAAGGGTGGAGGAGGGATGAGGGAGATGTGACCTTTCTACTTCCAGAGAATTGTTTTTAGGTAAACAGCCTTTCAGAAATGAGCCAGGTTGGCACGTACTGTACTACAGAAGGAGAGTGTGCGCCTGATATGAGTATGCTCCAGACTTTTTATGCAATATATTCAGTTCTTTTCATTAAATTTCTCAATATTTCATGTGCATGATCGTATCGTATTGAATGCAACAGTGTTGCTCCGCAATATAATTATGAATATGATGAACCAAGCCAACTTTAGCTTTGTATCTTTGGTACATGATGTTTCCAAGCTTTCAGGCCTTGGTTTTTTATCTCTAAAGAATCAAACTGAGAAGTGACACAGAAATGTGAAACGCTTGAACTTGAAAGGAAAGGATGTGAGAACTATATATTTTATTTGTTCGAGTTTTTTTAAGTAACTTGTGATTTTCACCCGTTTCCATCCTCACCAGAATATGGCAGTGTGTCCTTTTGAGTGAAACACAATGCATACTGATTATGTCTCCGGTGCTCGCCAAGGTCAACACCGCAGCGCCGGCGGCTAATGCCACAGTTTCGGCAATGTAAAGGCAGTCTTTAAAGATGCACTGAGGTCTCCATCTGCAAGTGGGGGGGAGGGGGTAATGAGAAAAAAGCTTGGGGGAGGTCACGTATATGCACAGCATCAGCAGTGATGACTTTATCGAGACATTCTTGTGAAGACAAAAAAACACACATCCCCCCCCCCCCCACACACACACACACACACACACATACATACACACATACATACACACACACACACACACACACATACATACACACATACATACACACACACACACACACACATACATACACACATACATACACACACACACACACACACACACACACACACACACACACACATATAGACACACTTGCACAGATCGGGCGCTCCCTCAACCAGAAAGGAGACTGAGATTGGAAATAAAGACCATCCTCTGTGTCTGAGGACTCTGAATGGGAGCGGTAATGTTTTCAATTTGAGCCCTGAGAGCAATAATGGAGCTCATTCTACACCACCTAGATACAGTAGTACCGTTCACCTTAAAGCTTTAGGATTCTATCATCCTCTCTCACAATTCTTCTACATTTCTTTACCTCTTTGTGCTGTTTCATGAAGGGATTCATTCTTGGGATGAAAGAAAAAAAGAAAGAGAAACGGGATAAATGGATGAAGAGGTGAGGGGTCGATGAATATGCCCGTGTTTTGACTCGGGGTGTTATTTCAAACTCTGGCCCCCTCCCGTTTGAATGACACCTGCTCCAAGCCGTTTTTATTCGTTCACACAGTTTGAGAATTCAATTTCACCGCAGAGATTGAGTCTCGGGGGCAAGTTTCTCGCATCTGTCTGACGTTAACATGCTAAGAAGAGCTGGGGGAAAGAAAGGGTAAATTAATTTGTGTTGTGAAATGTAATCCAGGTTATTGTCTCGGCCTCTGAGCTTCCATGAGGATCCTTTAGAAGAGTTTTAAACACTCACCGGGGAAATAATGTTTTGAGATCTAACTTGCGAGCTGAGGGCGAGTGTGTGAAATATTCAGATCTGAAGAAAAACAAAACATGATTACCTCTGTTGACTTGAATATATTGATAGCATAACTGTTTGTTTACCCTTGAAGACCACTGTGTCAGTGCTCAGTAAAAAGGAATTCATAAAGCGCAGAAGTGGTGCCAAAGGTGTCAAAATAACCGGATCTGAGAGAGAAAATTTACTGGAAGATGGAAACTGGAATGTCAGAGAAAAAAAGTCCCAAGGACTTCTTTTTTTTTTTGAGAACAACAAAGCTGTCACAATGTCACGGCTCTACGTTTTCATTCACGGCTGCTGTCCTTACATCTGACGAAAGTGTCTGCAAGTACGGGGACGCTGTAGTCCGTCTGACCTTTAAGAAATGGATCCAAGAAGACAAAAGTGTGAAAAAGAGAGAGAAAGAACGATGGCGAGGAGAAAGAAGGAGAAGCAAGATGAAATTATATTAAATGAATATACAATGACAGCCTCCTCATTCAAAACGCTGTAAATCTGCGTATCTGAATTTCTTGCTCCATCAATCAGAAACAAAAGCCCAAGTCTGCGTGGACAAATTTAACCGCTGATGCCTTTATGTCCATTTTTCACCAAACAAAGAGCCATTGGGGCACCGTCAAGAATCGCTTTTTGTGTGTGCTATTCATGCCCATCAAATAACAAAGAGTACTCGTCTGCATCCCTTTCATTATGTTGCCAACAAGTTAATCCATTTGCCTGCTTGGCAAAAAACAAACACTGAATGTATTTTTATTGACATATCACTTAAGCATTCTCTTTATGTCTTGAATACAAATGAATCTCATCTTTTCAAAGGCGCGACAGACAGCCACTTCACGCCGCTGCTTTATCTAAACAGCCAGGATCAGAGAGCAACACTGAACAGATCAGGTGATGCCAGTGATGATGAGGGGCCGACATCCTTGCGGGTGTTTGTGTCCGACAAATGTATAGGTGCAATTCACCTCCAGCTTTAATAGTATGCCAATATTGGAAAGATATTTCAGCATTCATTTTCAAAGGATGGCTGATCTTAAGCGGCCATCCATCACTGGACTGTGACCGACACATAAGGTGTGGTTTGATTGGACCACAAGGACACAGCCGAGAGGAGCCACAGTCCCCGCATCTTTTAGACGGGGGGGGGGGCAGTAGCATGTTTTGGGGCTAGAAGGAAGGTTGAGCATCACACATCGATGAACCCTTTGGATTAATACGTGAAGGCAAAAAGATAGTTTTGAACATTATTTCGTTCATTCATGCCGACACGTGTCCTTCAGTCCATTGCTCAAGAACTACATCGTCTTTATGAAAAACCAAAGGTTATCTGTACTGTGAAGGCATGTGCTGTTCTCAGCTGTCTCCCTCTCTCCTGCACTTTGATGAGCAGTGAACTTCAACCGTTTACTGACTTATTACTTCCCTGTTTTGATATTTGCAGTATTTTTTATTAGATGTATTTATGATGCATGTGAGGCCATAACTTCATCTCATATAAATAATCTTTACATTTATTATTCATCATTCTCTTCGGCAGCATTAAAGAGCAGTCTCATTCAAATTTTCAGTAAATGGGGTTCGACATTAAGGTTCTTGTGTGCAATTTGGCTATGTGAAAATTATTGATTCATTAATATGTCATGGTTCAAATATGAAAATCATATTTAAAAAATACTTTAAAACCTCTATTTTAATCATCACATACGTACATACAGGATTTTTGTCCTCAGCTAAGCGTTTAGGAGCAGTGGGCTGGTGTTTCGCTCAAGGACACTTTGACATGCGGAGCCGGTGATTGAACCACCCGACCTCGGGATTAAAGGTTGAAGTTATTAATGGTGAAAACATTGTATCAATTCTGTAAAGTTTTGTATTTTTTAGATTTTGGGAGGAGGGTGTTAAGATTCTGCCTTCATCAAGCAAAGCGTAAAGAAAACATGAATTATACTGTTGTTTTAACGAGTGAAACATAACGTCCGCCCCCCCCCCCCCTTTCACACACTTGTAATTTACAGTCACTTAATTATGACCATCAATGTGTTTCAAGCTGGATTTATGATGCCCACTTGTTAACATGTAAAAGTGAATGAAGACGGTATTTTGCGATTGACATTTGTGATAAGAAAATTCCTCAAGTGAGCATGTAATACATATATTCACTCCCATTTACCCACAACGTGACAGCTCCAATGACCATTGCACATAGTGATGGCAGCTGGTTATGCCTGCGGAGGATAAAGGTGATTTGCAAAAAAAAAAACATACAAACAGATGCATCTCCTAAGTGCTAAAAAAGGGAGCGGTAATGAAAGCTCGTGTTCATTTAGGCCTCCTGTCTTTTTCCAGTGGGGACAGGACAGAAAGGCTTCATCAGACTTTTTCTTTTTTTTTTCGGGTCCAGGAGCAAGGTATGTGTGTGTGTGCCAACACCGTGATGGCCGGCAGGTTTATCTAAGCTGACAGAGATGAATCTCCCAGCAGAGGGCTGGGCCTGTTCAGCTGTCCCGCTGAGGGGAGCCCACACCAGGGCTGACATTAAATTATTTCAGGAGGTAATTAGTCTCCTGTTTTTTAACCAAGATGCCAAGCGCTCTCATTCTCGTGCTCCCGCGCACACACCCATGTCAGATAGACCTGCAGTATAGATAGAGAGGGGGGGATTTAACCAGAAGAAGAGGATGGTGCAGGTGTTCAGAAAACATTCAACTTATCTTGTAAGTACGTATGAAATGCTAACAAGAACCACAGTTGTCTTTCACAGTAAAAGAATCCCATCAACCATTTTCCTGATTCTCACTTATTTGGTTAATGACTCTAAACATCCACCGTCTGACTTGATGGCAACAGACATTACTAACTTCGGTTATTCAGTCAGCAGACCTTCAGAGAGAAGTGCTAAAGATATGACACCTCAAGAGAAGTGCTAAGTCTTTCTTTGTCTCTATCCCCCCCCCCTCTCGTCCCGGCGCGCCATCCCTTTTTCTTTACCCTGCATCTGAAGTGAAATTAATGTTGATGCCCTATCAAGGCAAATATGATTTGGCTGTCGCATTACCAATATTGTTGCCTTTATGGACTATATTATGCAAAGTCATGCAAATTAGATATGCAGCTATCAGAGAAAACAACCCTTAATTTTGTCCTTCTGCTTTTCTTGTGTTTAGCGTGTAATGTGGTTATGTGTGCTGCCAGCAAATGAAAAGTCACTTTCATGGCATATTATTTTCTCATGTCGTGCGCTGATCAAGTGGCGCATCCATTACCACCGCATCATCCTAAAACAAACAAACAGAAGAGGCTTTTTTTGGGGGAGTAAACTTTCCGGTGTCTTGCGTACGACACAAATCATTTTTGAAAAAACTGTGATAACTTTCTTTAAAACACTTAGCCCTGAAATGTAACTGTACTGTTTTTGTTTGTTTGTAAATAAAGATTTTGAAGAATGCCATTAGAATAATCTTGTGTCTCTCTCTCCCATGTCGGCCGGTGAAAAACACACAGCACGGCACAGTAGTTTACAGTTACTTAGATCAGCCTGTGGTGCCGTTCTCTCATTCAGTGGGTCATTTGAGGGCTAAAGAGTAATTTACCATGAAAATCCAATTGCTTTAATCTAATTTCCTTTGATATAATTCACAATAGGCTTACAGCCACAAAGCGTTTACCTAGCTGAAACAGTGGAAGTGTCCCTGGGGGACAATTAGAGTCTAGCTACAGGTAGGTACTTGTCTCACAATACATTAAATAACCGGCATCTCCTGCCACTGGATGTACAGCGGAATGAAGACGATCAAAAGCAGTAGGGAAAAACACAGAAGCAAAAGGTGAAGTTTCAAATTCTGGTTTTATTTTGGCTTGTTTCACTTCAGTGTAGGAGTATTGCTAAAATCCTGACCAAACAACATGGTTCTATTTCTGTCCTATATGGTCAACAGGAAACCATTATATTGCACTCCTTTCTGCACCTGTGCTATTTCACCATTTCTGGTAATTCATACGCCTCTCTGAAAATAATGAGAGAAAAAAAGTTTCTTCGGCACCCCCATAGTAAATAAACACATATTAATGCTCATTTGTATAACAACGGTATGGACAAGAAAACACTTTGAAGCTGCAATTACTTTATTTTCTGAGCAGTATAATAACTTTGTGACAGAATCTATTCTGAGAGCCGGATTTCTCAATAAACCCTGCTGTTCCAAAAATTGCAGAGGACACACTGATTAATCTGTTGCACTCCTGCTGGAGACAGCCAGAAAAAACAGCACAAATTCTAATACTAAAGCACTTACTGTTCCATTTCCACATGGCACACGGCGGATGGTGTTTTCTTGACCGGAGGTGGTGTAGCAGTGAAGTTGTGCAAAAGGGTGACTTAATAGAAAAGCGGTACAGTTCTCTCTCATCCCTGTAACAAGCAGTTTGTTCTCTGTCTGGTAAACAAACCATGACATTTATATATTTTTGGGGAAGGAGATTCTGAACTCCTTCAGGACAAAAGCAATATCAGTGACGAGATGAGTCGCACACCATCATTATTTAACGCCATAAATACGTCACCAGGAGTGGATGGTGGCACTTCGCAAGTTTATGTCACGCTTGTAGAGATATTGAAAACCCACTCACCGTGTTAAATGATTTCTTCAGGTTTTCTGGAGGCAAAGTCAATGAGTCACAAAATAATTGCACTCGCAAGTCGCAACTGCAGTTGCTCATTCGTTCATTTTGATAATTGTTTTTCGTGTGTCTCACATTAGAGATGCAAAGGGATGCATAATCAAATGTGTTCGCAAAAGCCGTTGTTCACAACATTACAAGAAATGTAATTCCAACCTTTTCTCGCGCCCAACCTGTCAAATACTGATTCTTGGAAGCCCCTTTTAGAATCAGTTTGAGACGCACCATGCTTTCAATTAACTGCAATGGAGATCCAGACCAACTGTCAAAGTTTAAAGAGCCAGAAAGTCCACGATAGGCAGGTGGAAGGGGAGGTTGGACGGGTCAAACAAACACAGGACCCAGGAGACCGCTGTTCATTTCCCGTGTGAAACTAAGTCAGGGTTGACTTATTGAAACAAGCAGAAACTGTACGTTTCCTGTGAACATAGAAATGTATTATTAACGAGCGTAAACTGACATGCCTTCCCTGAAACGTCAAAAACTAGACACTAGAGAGTAGTTGGAGCGTCCCTCTTTAGTGTAGAGCCACTGACAAAGCCAAAGTTAGAATGAGTTGATAATTCTGCTTATTTACAGAAATATATAAAATAACACCTGATAATAACTTTGGGTGAATGACTATGGCATTTATTTTGTAGATATTTTTGTTGCCCACAGAAAATTGACAAATAAACTTAATTTACAGCCTGCAAGCTTTGAAGCAAATATGAAGCAAATTCGAGTGTTTTTGCAAACTGAGTTTATTTTTCCATAAGCAGGCAATGCATCACCTGTACAAACGGTAGTTGTAGCCAGGTAAGAACACAATGTATGTGTGCATCTGGGCAGGTGAGAAGAAAAATCTGCCTGAAACCAAAGACTGTGTGCTCATTCTGTGGCAGCACACAAAAAAAAAGAAAAAAGAAAAGCCTCAATCTGGCTCATCCTCCGATGCAGTCATTTGCCGCTCCTGGTGGAATTGAACCAGAGCAGGAAACATGCAGGAACCATGTGACCTACATGTAAAGTCCATGTGACCTCATGCTTCCAGAGGAGTGTGTCATGCAAGGGGTCTCTTCCCTGTGGTTGGAGGGCCGTCCGTGTGACACGTGATGCCAAGCGGTCACACGTCAAGCTGATTGCACATCGGATGTGTGAAAAAACTGCAGGGGGAGTTCGAAGATGGCAAAGGTGTGTCGCGCGCTCCCCCGCGGCGCCGACACCAGCACTTTGGGCTTGTCCTACCGATGAACCGAACCGTTCCAGGAAAACAGGCGGGGGTTATTGATTGTACATCCAGACTGCTTCGGTGTGCCTTTAGTCGACAGAAACCAGACAGAGGGATTTAGAGAAGCCTGTGTTTGAAGTGTGTTTGCATGGTGAATCAAAGCAGGCCGCCTGCTTTAGTATCCTGTACTTATTTTATTTCACAGGTCTGTTGGTCGCTTCACAGCTAGGCTAACTCCCCTCCGAAGCCATTTCCCAAGCGGTTTATCATTTCTCAATGTCATTTTTAATGAATGTGAGACCACATCAAGTCGTATCCGTCTCAAATCATAAACCTCCGTAATAAGTTGGAATAGATCGTTCATGGTAGTAGGGCTTCGCTCTGCCTGTTAGCAGCTCTGTAATTGTAATATATTGGGCAATCCATTTGAGTTATATGCATCAACCCCTGCCCAGTAACAGCTGGATATTTTTGTCCTTTCGAGAAGCATAGTAAATATATACAGTCCTAAAAGTCCAAAGTGCTCTGTTAAACACACTTTTAGCTGTTCTGTTTTTCAAATATGATCACTGATGAATTGCTACATTGACATGTTTATTTGATATAATAGGCTATTTTGAAGGTGAAAGCAAAAAGCAACAACGGGAGAAGGGAGATTACAATGAATAACAACTCTATTATGTCGCTTGTCCTCTATCTCTGGTTTTCCCCTCCTCTTTCTAATCTCATTTCACAAGGGACGAACGGCGAGGAAGAAGGAACTTTTCCTGTGATATCGCACGAGAGACTACTCTTCCACAAGAAGGAAAAATGAAGCGAATAAATAAAGAGAAAATCGAATTCCTTCAGCCGTTGCAGGAGTGCCCGCCAATGAATCAGCAGAATAAATTCTCTCCAGAGATAAACAAACATGATATTTCAGCTGGGAGCTACGGGACGGAAGGGCCGCTGTCGCTCTCGTAAAGTTCAGAGCGCTCCGGACCGTAAAAAAAAGAGCCGCCTTCTCAATCAGGAAAGCCTCTGGCAGGGAGGCCTTTACAGCTGGAGCAATGTGATGAAAACACACAGGAAACCTCGCACACACATGCCCTCGAGCAGGACTTTAACACCACAGATATATAGCCTCATATAGAAAGCCATTAAAGTGGGATTTTGAAGCACGAGTGTCTCCCCGCACACTGTCAACACACTAAGTGCTCGTGGGCCTGATTTACACAACTGTGTGCTACACTGTACCTCGATGCTGCGATGTAAAACATGGGGCTGTATCCTGATTGGAGGGAGACATGCAAATAACCTTGAACTATGAACCTTTTACTGGCTTAATTTCTGTTTTTCTTGTCATGCGCAAGCACCGTTTGCTACCTTTTTGAATATATAAGCTTGACGCCCTTTGGTGATCAAACCCGTATATTGGCGTGAATGGGGAGACATTTGTGGTTTCCGTGTTGTGGCTCAGAGATGATAACAAGACAACAGTGACAGCCAGAGTCAACATTTATGCTGTTGACTTTAAAAAGGTCAAAGTCTTGGGCATGTTCCCTCGCCTTTTTCACACCTTCAGGCAGCAGCACGGGCTGCGGATGTGAGAGAGCCACTCATGTGAAGTGAGACTTGAAAAGAGAAAGCTGGAGGCTGTGTGGAATAAGCATTTGAGGACTCTTTGGGGGTGAAAACAAACATGTCTATTGCTGTGGCTTGCTAATTCAAAATATGTCCAAAAAGGTTTAAAACAATTCTATATGGACTGGTGTTTGAATGTCTGAAACATACAGAAAATTCAATCAAATATATGATAATGATTATTATTATTATTTATGTTTTTTGTTGCAAAAAAGGGGAAGGACCATTTTGTTTGTTTGTCAAAAGATGTCTGAGTCAAACTTCTTGGCTGAGGTTTTGTCTCTCCTTAATTTATTGGATTGTTTCCCAACACACACAGAACTCTTGCCTTGACAGGTTAAATGGTTGCCGTAACACAGAGACACATTACTTTGGCACGGAGAGATTATTGTGGAGGAACAGCATGGCGGACTGCAGAGCTGCTAGTCTCTTGTCGTGCTTCAAGGAAGCAACACATAATTGGCCTCGACACTTGTACTGTTAGTGCTGTACAACACTTGTATGGGGATGTCAGCTATCCTTGGAGATGAATGGATTCCAGTGGAAATGCAAAGGGCACACCAGTTAGATTTTTCTTTTTTTCCCCCATGTAATTACAATCATGACATTTTTTTTACAGCGTGTAGCAGCAAAATGTGAGTTTAAACAGGTTCTTCTTGTTTCTTTTCTCACACTGTACATTTCCATTTTCCAGCATTTAAGGCCCCGAAAGATGAAGGCTTCGTCCCGCCAGAGCATCTCACTCAAAATCGATGAGAGCCACCGACATTGTGAATGACTGAGCTATCATCCTTCACTATTTATAGCGTGTGATGCTCCGTGAACCGTGAAATTAATAAATAGCATGCTCAGTAATTGCCTGGAAACCAAGCGCTGTGGCAAAGTGAGGTATAAAATCAGTGGCATCAGATGGGGTTTCTAATAAGTTGTCACATTATTGTCGATGACCTTCAAGCAATTAAAACAGTAGAGGAGTAAAAGAGAGAGGCCGAGGGGGGAGGGGTTGCAGCATAAGGAGGAGGGGTTAAGAGCAGTTGAAGTGATGGGAGTTCAGGAGAACTCTATTAGGACGGGAGGATCTTCATTAAAAGGTACTGACTGAGAGAGAGAGAGATTGCTCTGAAGCAGCAGGTTTGCCAAAAGCCCAGTTAAAGCAATGTTTTGCCTAATCTAAAGCAGGTGACACTGAGGGCCTGTTAAAATCAAAAGCTGCTCCATTCAACCAAATGTCAACTGGTTAGGGGGAAGCCGACGAGCACCGCTAGTGGTTCAAGGTACTTTTTATTATTATTAACGGCGCTTTGGTAGCTAGTCTGCAAAAAGAGATCTGTACTAGTGCACATAAAAGGGAGGACTTTACACAGCATACAATCCAGCTACCAACACTTGGCTGATTTTACAAGCGCATATTACCAGCAAGCGGACCGCAGAAGTAGCCTAATAAAACATGAAATGCATATTCTGTGTGTTCACACTACACTAACAAGGAGGTTACACAGTCGGTTCCGAACAAGATTTGGGTTATCGGATTTTCGCTGCGTTCCGGGTGTGTTTATGCCCGTTATTTTTTTTGCAGTCTGGTTGTTATTAGATCACCTGAAAATGTTTTGTAATGCCTGAGTGTCTGAGCAGGGTCATTCTGACTTGAGCACAGCAACACTGTAATCCACAGCCACACATTGTCTTCTATGGAACTAACTGTTCCAGCTCATCAAACTTATCGGGCTGCTCATTAGTGCATCATGTTAAGCCTGGCACTAAACTTTAAACATCCCTTAATGCCAACAGCTTTCAGGATGAAATCCACCAGAACAGAAACAGTAATTGTGACTTTCATGACATAGCAATCAACAGTTTGTAAGCAAATTAGGCACTAAATGACAAAATGACACAACTTTGCACCAATACCTTGGCAGTGTTGGTAGCAGCTTTGGGCACCAAGCACACAGTAGCCAGGAAAATATGGGCAAAGTAATTAAAAGGCGACATAATTCCCAAATATTGTTCTTTGTCATTGGTTATCACAGAGCTATAAGGGTGTTTTAGAACTCATAGTGGTACTGTGGTGCAGCTGCACCCACAGTTGTAATTCTGTATGCGCCATGCGTACATTTGTTTGTGGTTATTCTTGCATTGTGGTTACTGCTTAACTGTTATCATGGTGATGCTGCCAAATGAGGGAATGCACTGCTTTTGCGTTTAGTTACGACTTTTATTGCACAGTTCTCTGGACTATGGCACCTTATGCGTGTTTACAAAGGGTGAAGCCCCGGCAGTGAAAGCGATGTTTATGAAAGGCTATATGCCAACAAATAAGGATTGAAGCTTAATATTTTCTTACATGAAAACATGTTTTGAATTTTGAGAGGATGCTGCTGACCTGATTGTTTGTATGGTTTAATACAGACAGTTTCCACAAGGTTACTCAAATTTAGATTTGTGCATGAGATTCATAGAACAAAAATAAATTTACAGTGCGTATATGCATGTCAGGCCTTCAAATTAGTAAAAGAAACTGGTATGACATAACAAGTGTCTCACAAATGTAACAATCTGTACCATGTCCTCGATGTCTTTAAAATAACTATTTATAGGTAGGTTGGAAAACAGTGGTTATGTGCACCTGATGAAGGATAACTGGAGAGTTGGGTGATAATTCTTTGTGGGTTTGTCATGTGATCCATTGTTAATATCAACATATTGAATAGAGCAGCTGTAAAAGAGCATTCCATATTTGATACTGTTTTAATTTAGTCAATAAAGTGGCAATCCCTTTACTCACTGTGTTTCAAACACACGCAATTAAAAGGGCTTTACATAGGCACAGAAAAGCACAAGACTGACATTCAAAAACAATAAGCAATATAAAACAGAGCAGTAAATTAGAATAGAATAAAATGAGATTTAGGAAGCAGCAGCACTTTAATATCTGTTCTATAAGTAACTAGAAGCCGGTTTAAAGATTTAAGAACGAAAGTAATATGCTTATTTATCTTTGGCTCACGTAAGAGCTCTGGCAGCAGCATTCTGAATGAGCTGAACTGTCTTTTTGGGAAGTCCAGACTACCAGGATGCATGGGTCTAAGCTTCATTGTCTTGAAGCTTAGATCTGAGTCTATTAAAACACCAAGATTTCTAACTTAGGTTTTCACCTTTACAGATCTGGAATCAAGATGGGCGATTACTTTCGTTCTTTCGTCTTGTTCCCAAATACAATGTTTTCCTTCTTGTCTTTTTTTTAATTGAAAGACAGTTTATTGCGAGTCTAAGGGGCATTTGGTGAAAGCGCTAAGTACATCTGAGTGTTGTCTGCATAGTTGTGATAAGCAATGCTACTGTCATGTATGACTTAACCTAGAGGGACCAAGTGCAGGTTGAATAATAGCAGCTTAAGAATCAAACCCTAGGGGACATCTCATGCCAAGGTTTTGCACTCAGATTTATGATCACCTATGGCAACATAGCCCCTGCCTTTGACATATGATCTGAACCAACTGTACACTGCGCCAAATAATCCCACTTTACCAGTCTGTGCAGAATATTTTTTTTGGCCAACAGTATCAAAGGATGTGCTAAGCTCTAGCAGCACCAACATGTCTGTTTTGAATAAATTTGCTTTCAGACAAATGTCATTTGACACTTTTATCAGTGCAGTATCAGTGCTGTGATGTTGTCTTAAGTCAGACTAAAATCTTTCAAAAAAGGCCATGTTCATTTAAAAAGTTATTGAGTTGAATCAAAACAGCTTTCTCAATATTCACCAAAAGCTGGAGGAATAGAGGTGGGTCTATAGTTATTGAGTATTGAAGGATCCAGGTTGCCTTTCTTTAGAAAGGGCTTATTAACTGCATCTTTCTGTGATTTTGGAAAAATGCCTGATAGAAGTGCAATTGACAATTTTAAGCACATCCATTTCCAAGCCACTGAAAACTATTTTGAAAAAGATGGTTGGCAGGGTGTCAATGCAGCAGGTGGATGAACCAAGGTGCTTCAATAATCCTTAAGACTTTTAGTACTGATTGCATTAAATACTGAAAATCTAGCCAAATTGTGCCTCCGCAGTTGCAGCAGTGGTCTGGTTCCATTCTTTTACGTGAAGGAATCCATGGCCAGTCTAATATTTTCTCATTTCTTTTTTTTTGGAGATATATAAAGTCAGGGGATAAATATGTTGGGGGATTGGTTAGCTTCTCAACAGTAAACAAGGCACGTGATTATATTCCACTTAATGATGTGCCAGGTAAAGGCTTACATGGCCTTATTTATTTCAATCATGAAGCCTGTCTTTATAGATGTTGTAGATGACTCTTTCTCCATCTTGCAGTCAGCTTTCCTGTTTGATCTATTCTTACTTGTGACTTGACTTTTTAGGTGCAATGGCATCAGTAGTTTTCTCTTTGGCTCTGAGTCATTATCTGCTTCATGCTCTTAGATGCTTGTTTGGAAAAGGAAATGTACTTATGACTTCTGGTGTCTAGTAGTTCTTTTGATTACCAATGTTGAATGCACTTATTGTAAATCACTTTGGATAAAAGCGTCTGCTAAATGACTGTAATGTAATGTAGTTTTCAGAATTGTACAGTCGCTATCATAATATAGCTAATCAACAGAGTTTGTCTGTCATGGACATGTCAAGACAGCTATAGTATGCTCATGTACGTACCTTTTTTTGGACAGAAACTGATCACAAAACACATGGTCAAAAAGGCCTTTGTCCCTGACAACAGTAATGGAAATATAAACACCTGTGCTTGTGGTAAAGCCTGACCAGAGTGGCTTCTGAAGTGGTAGGAGGCAGACACGAGAGACTTTGTCGAGATAACAAAAGGTGTTTTATTTACAAAAAGTGCCCTGCTACACGTGTAACCAAACATATATAGAAACAAAACAAACAAACGGTTAACTTAGCATAACTGAATAAACTCAACTCATCATAAAAGAACTTAATCACATGCACACAGCTCCACACTGACGTTCCTCCCCCCTTTACAGTCAAAAGACATCTCCTTATATAGAGCCTTCCATCAGTAGGCTCTAGCTCCTACCATGAGTAGAGGTGACAACACTTGACGCTAATTAATAAACACAAACTATACCTTACAGCACCCCCTTTGGTAGCCAACAGTTGTATATTGTTTATAATTTGCTTAACACTCACACCAATGTAAAACAGATTATAGTCAACCTACAAAGACATCTATACAAACTCTACTCCCCCCTGTACTTGGTCTGACCCTCTGACATCACTGCTGACATCATCCAGAGTATAAATAGAGGAAATGATTGGGTGCCTCCTCCTTTAACCTCTAGAACACATGGTGGGTAGGGTAAGTATGGGACAAATGGTGTGTTCTCACCCACTTTGTCACAGTGCTAATAACCAAATCCAATGTCAGCCCTTGGTTGTGTTTAGGTCCTTTCACATGCTGCAATAGATCAACGTTTCAATCAAACAACATAATTCCCTGGCAGTTTTTTTTGTCTTTGAGATTATCAATGTCAATGTTAAAATTGACAGTTATGTCAAGATAGTAAAAAGCAGGTAAAATAAAGGTAAGATAAAATACAACAGCAGGATTTTTGGTGTGAAAGAAGCCGTGCGGCATTAAAAGGTTGATTTAGAATTGGAATGTCAACATTATGAATGCAATTTCTAACTATACGGTACAGCCTTAATACAATTATGAAATAAATTACCTCTGGGTGAAGGTCCTTGCTGTATATCGTAATATTCACTCCCATTTTTTTGGACACATCCCACTTATGAATGTTTGCCGGCGAGTCTTGCATCTCGGGCTGACGGATCAGATGGTTGTTGTTCTCCTCCTCCACCCGTTTCCTTATTTTTACCTGAGACACAGTCCATATCTCAAGGGACACAACATTCACCACCTCGAAGACCGAGTCTCATTTTTAATCATCGTCACACCTGTGGAAACACTTTGAAAAAAGTGTGCCTTCTTTGCCTTCCGCCCCGGACACTATTCTCTCAAATGCGTCATTAGTTGTTTTTTTTCTATTTAGGGACTATGTTTCCTCTAGGCAAACATATTACCTTATATAGAGAAATGGGGGCGTGGTAGTATGCTGATTCCAAATAGCAGGGCACCAGCCTGTACATTTAGAATGATTATGATTCAAAAACAAAATTATTGTTAATTATTTTTGTGCAAAGAAATAACATGTCTACGCACAATGGGGCCCATTGATACATGGTACAGTACTATTTTCGAGCCAGGTTTCAGTTTCAAGATTACAGGTAGTGATACGATCATTATTTAAAAGTGACTTGTCGGTCAGATATCAAATACTCAGCACAGTTACCTTTATATAATTAGAGGGGGGGGCTGAGTAGAATATGGCATTGAACTGGTAACTGAATAGGTAACTGATGACTGAGCTAAGTGCACCATTCTTTTTTTGCTACCTATTGAGAGAGAGAAATCTAGAGAAAATCTGGGCCCCGGGAACATTTGTGAGTGCCATCATGAATTCACCTACCTGAGGAAAAACACTGCAGAGAGAAAAATCTACTTTACTCGAGTTCATTGCTGGATCACATCCTTCTGTCTGGAATGAACAAGCAACCTCTCACTCATTAATTAGTCAACCTCTCTACCTGTGGGCCAGCCTGCCATATTCCACTGTGATTGATAGAACAAGAACAAAGGAAAGGGACCATGATTACTGATGAGGATTATAAATACATTTCAATTAATAAAGCCTCCCATTGGTAATTGTCGTACAGGTTTTGCAAGGTAGTAGGTGTGTCGCTGGTGAATATTGGGATTTCTGTGCAACACAGTGAGATGGCAGCAGTGGCACAGGAATAGAACAACAGCAATCTCCAGTGCTATTCTAGGTGAATGAACAGAGAAATAGAGAAATTGAGGGAGGAAGAGGCAGAGACAAAGCGAGCGAGGGCGGATGGAGAGAGAAAGAAAGACGAGGGTGGATATCGCCCAGTGCTCTTTAATAACCAGGGCAGCGGAGGTTCAGGAACCAGACATGAGCAACCCAGTGGACACTAGAAGAAGGGCAATGGGGTCACACGGCACGGAGGGGGAAGACATACAGCATCGCACCCACAGGAGATTGATGTGTTTCCCAGCAATCTACGAGCCCATAAAAAAGGGCACGGTCTGTGGGCAAGCTTAAAAAGCAACCAGGGAATTGTTGGACAAAAGTTCATCTGGCACTGTCATAACACTGCATCATGACAACATAACCCAACGGCTTCACAGGTAGGGCAGCTTTTTTCTACTCAACTGTGACATATGAGAGCTAAAATGTTTATTTCATTTACAGTGGGTGTAAACAGATGTGCATTTGCAACAAAAACTTACTCCCGCTGAAAAATGTCAAACATTCTGTCACCTTGTTGTTCTCTGTTGTATCCAGAAGCTGCCCTCTGCGGACAGACTGTCAAAATAAATACAAATCCTTTTCACATTGTGTCCACGGGTCTGGCTTTGAAGTGTTACACTATTGGTTTGTGCACTTAAGAGTTTCCTGCTCAGCCATCGGCAAGCTTGACAAATTATGCCTCCAGCTCATTTGTCGGTTGAATTCCTATCGTATTAACTGCCTAAGCAATTCCATTCAAAATGTTTTTTTTATAGTATCCAAGGCTTTACTTCCTCTTGGTAAATTTTGTTTACCTTTCTTTATCAAACTTATATGCAGTCACATTTATTTTGTAAATACAGTGTCATGCAAGCCAATATTCCAATTCTCTATGTTTTAACAAATACATATAACCATGACCCTTTTTGTATGCCATGTTTTTTGAAAAGGGGGAAATGTCCAAATGAGGCCTAATCGTATTAAATATAATTTCCATACATTTCTAGAACCAAAATCTCAACATTGGATAAAGCCAGGTTCAAAATGATGTTTTATTTTGTTTACAAAAAAATAAAATAATAGAATTCCTTGTGGCCAGGTCAGCTGATTGAGCCAGAGTGAAACGACAGGAGGCAGATATAGTCAATCACAATTATAGACCGTCAGCCCACCCACCTGCTTTAACCTGATGGCACTCTCCCTGTTATCATTGGTTAACATTGATATCATTGATTGGTTGCGTTCACATACGTGTCAACAAAATGTCCATTTAGTGTGTGGAGAGCAGGACGAAGAGAGCCGTCACTGGTGGGAAGAAAAGAGAAATAAAGAGAAAAGTTGGCGCTGAGAGGAGAAGCAGCGCATTGAAAGCAAAAAAGCTCTGCAGGATTGTGATGCTAAATGCTGAAAAATTATAAGCAGCAGCACATATTAATATCACGACTACCTTTCCTGAGTTGATTATATGTTTTTAAAGAAATTATAAGTTGCACCACTTATTGATCAAACTGTAAGCAAGCAGCAGATGGTTTATGGAACTGCAATTAACTGAAACTAAAGACACTTGTTTTTAACTATTTTGGTATTACTCCACAATTCAGAAAATACTGTCAGCAGCCATCAAATAGTCATTTTTGCCATGTTTTTAGGAATGAAATGTTCAAACAAACCCCTCTGTAAAAAGCTTCAGAATATAGATAGGAATGAAAGTGGAAAGTGGTGTTTTTAAGTGCTACTGGATTCGAGAAAAACATATCACCATTACTTTAAACCTCCCCAGTTGATCATTAACATTAAGACAAATATAATTTTTTTTATTACAAGTTTTCTAAAACTTTATGTTTAAATATGCAAATGAGGACAACCTAATGCTAACTTTTTGAGTTCAGACGAGATCTACTGATGCAAATAGACAAAGTAATAAAATAAAAACCTAAATGTGTATTTTGAATGTTTTCTTTTTGCTGGTCTGAATAAAGATATGTTACGGAGGCAAAATAGCCCAAAACCTGAAAACGAATCAGTGAATAAAAACCAGTGTTTTTCCCTTGAATAGTTGTGAAAACATTTTAGAAGATACTCTCTTCTCGCTATCTTGCCACTAGTACTAAGAGGATCAATACCACTCTCATGTGGTACATTTGATGCTACAGCCAGCAGCCGGTTAGCTTAGTAAAACCCGACATGGCTGGAAACGGGGAAAGCACCTTCTGTTCAAAAGGTAAACAAAGAAAAAAGTTGACCAGCCACTCTAAAGCTTACTAAGTAACATGTTGAATCTGGTTTGTATGACAGAGCATGGCTAACATTTTCCCCCTGCTCCCAGTCTTAAGCTATGCAAAGCTAAGCTAAGTGTATCCGGGCTAAAAGCTTCTTATTTAACAGACTAAATAGAAAATAGAAATAGAAAATGAAAAGTTCTCATTATGCAGCAGAGTGGAATTAATATTACGTACTTTTGAGGCAGTTTAATTACAATAATGAATTAGATTCATGTGGTAGAGTAAATAGTACAGTATTTGAAGGAGAAGCATAAAGTAGATAGAAGAGAATAGAAAAATAGATAGATGTACAACTTACTCAAAATGTTGCTAAAATAGAGTACTGGAGTTAGTTTAATCAGTTGCTTTCCATCACTTCCACCGCTAACAAAAACAAGTTTAGGATTTAAATGGAAGTAGCTTATGTTGGTAATATTTGCCAAAACATGTGAGTAATTTGAAATTAACAGTCATGCAAAACTGCTGCCAGAGGCGGTGAGTATAAAAATAAAAAACACTGAACCCAAGCTGACCACAATCTCCATCCTCCAAAAGCAATTCACAAGCTTATCACAGACAAATTTCAAGACGAAAGGTGTTTCATACTCAAAAGACTTCATCTTCAAAGAACTCCAGCTGACTCTTTGACACTTAACTGTGTGTAGAATGTTGCAAAACCCAAGGTAATTTTCAGTATTTCAAAGCAGCATTTCTGACGACACCCTGAGTACATACTATATCCTCCCCAAGGACACCACATTGGCATACAGGTCTGATTGAATACACTGCGGATAGTTTTATTATAACTCAAGCAGCGTAAAAGGTCTCCATAGGATTTTAAGGGCCAAAGTATCTCCCGCCAGTTCTCTGTGTCTTCCTCTTCACAAAGCCACTGCATTGTCTTTTTAGAGTCGCACTGGAAGATCAAAGAGCATTTTGAACCATGGCACCTTGTTTCAAAGCAGTGAGGATGGTTGCATGAGCACCTTCAAAGGAGGACAAGTTTTAATAATCACTGCGGCGTCTATGTCAACACTGAAGTGAAAGGAATAAATTTGAAGCTTAACAGTAAAGAGGGAAATATTGGCTCCCAACTTTGATTATGCAATATTCACAGACAAATATGTAAACCTCCAAAAAAAACAACTCATGAGCCACAAATGTTGGAGGTGAATGAAAGGATTGTATTTTAAACTCCTAATAAATAAGGCTGAGGCAACATTCAGTGGCAGCTCTGCTCATTGTGTTCTTGTGAAGTGGTTTTATTCCTTAGCACAGTAAAGCGTGTAATCATCATGCACATGCAGCTGCCTCCACTAGAAAAAAAGAGTTAATCTTGAACCCATTCGGTGCTACAGTGTTGTTCCCATGATGCTTTTTCTTTTGCATGCTCCCACTGCTGTGACAACCTGACAGGAGCTGGACGGACATTTTTAATTCAACACTGCTTCTAGTGGACTGACTCGGTACTTCCAGAGATGCCACGAACACCTGCAGTACAGATGCTGCAGTGAAGAAATGTTCATTATCTATATCTCCCGAAATCCTCGTGGATGCCCACATTGAGCTGCTCTCATACAGGGTGAGTTCAACTCTTATCCGGGTAATGTGGTTAATCAATTACAAGTCCTCGTCCCCTGAGGGTATTCACATTAACTTGAGTATAGGTTTTCACTTAGAGTGGATCAGTGATCTCTGCAGTGGCTTCCCCCTCCAGACTTCTTTCATTATCTAAAATGAGAGCATATTGAAGGGGGGCAACCAAGGTGGAGCAGGCCGGGGGTGGGGTGGGGTGGGGAGATTTGTGTGAGTGGGTCTCATTCACGTCTCCTGCCACACCTCGGCGCTGAGGTCTCCGCATATCCATCAAATGATATTATCCATCACCATCAGCTCTCGGCTGATAAAGAGAAATGACACGAGCTGCATTTGGAGAGTATTAAAAAAAAAAAGTGACTCAGACAACTACAGTGTTCAGTCAGTGTCAAAAAAAATCAAATCATTGCGGCTCCTCAGTCCTCCCCCCACTGCAGTCTTGGTTTAGAGGAATCTATTCAAAACCTCACATAATTCCCCGCATTCAGTCCCACCCATACAAATCTGTTCATTCTCTCTAGCACATAATTCTATTCAGTGTTTTCTCTGTTAAGTCTCTGTGCCTGGCCTCGCTCTCTGTCTCCGGTCTGTTGCAGTCATCCTTTACAGGACACTCGTTCTGTTCCCTTTCAGCCCGACGTTGCCTTCGGTTAAAGTCTTTATATTCACATCTCAAGAAAAAGGATTCAAATGAATAAAGCGCAACAAAGACAAAACAGGCGGTTTTAATAAAGATCAGAGGGACCTCATCAATCATGTTTCAACAATGGGGATGTCAAGGAACTGGTTACAGTACAACAAGATTATTCCAGAAGTGCAGATACTCTTGACAGCAGGTGAGGGGAAAAAATAAATAGCAGAATGTGCATTGATGTGAATTAGAATGTGCTTCACAATACAAGAAAAAAAAAAAGCAAAAATGTCAATGTCTTTGTATTTGCTGTGGATGACTCTAAAATCTTGCAGTCTTTTTAATCAACACCCATTTCTGTATACCTGTACAATCTGTGCATTCCAGTCTGCACCTCTGGGGCAGGAATTAATTTTCATAGATATGCACAGAGTATTCATAAAGCACTTCTGTCTATAAACAAGTTTACAGTGGTGCCTCCATCTGCAGATTTTTGTAATGAACACATTACTTTTGTTTCTCCAAAATACACATCTGCAGGGTCGAACTGTTAATTTCAATATGTTACATACATTTATAGTCCAAGGCTATAATGTTCACATTGTATTTGTTAGTATTTTGTCTTTGACTAAGTACTGTGTGTTGTAATGCTGTTAACCCTTAAAGCTAGAGTTAGTAATCCTCAACAACATTTTATATTTGTTAAAATTCTCTTTACATCCCAGCAAATCAATAAATGATGTATATGGTAATTGCGATTTTTTTGCATATGGTTCAAAGTCTTTAAGATGTCAGGCATCATATGCATTTAAAGCAAAAGTCCATTTCTATTTTTGCAGAAGACTAGGCAATTATGCTATTGGTAACCACATTTTAATTATTTGAATTGAGCTAAAAGTATATTTGACAGTCTTTACCAAACTTTAATGAAATGGTACAACATAGACATTAACAGAAACACATTAAGATCATGTGGTCCTTATATGTTTAAAAAATTTTTTTAAACAACACGCGTGAATATTTCATAAAAAAGTATAATGATGATACTGACATCACATTTGCTAAAAAGCGTATAAAACGTCTAGCAGGAAATGTATAATGCTATGTATTGAGCTAATGCTATTAATGTTCCAAAACTGTGAAAGATGATCTCTTAAATGTGTAACTATAATAATTTGTAGAAACATTGATGTCATGATTTTCCATAAATACATTTTAAAACAAAATTGAACTGGCAAGTCACACAAGACAGCCAAACATCCTTTGATTTTGAATAGCTCTATCTTTTCATTTTCTCCTTTTCTGCATATAGTCCTTTGTTTTTCTTTGTACAAGGATACCTTCCTCAAGGGAATTTAGGACTATGTCTGTAGGAAATGCTGTGGTTCTCCTTCTCCTGGTCTTAGTTGTATTATGGGGCCCTGCTTTTAGGAATAGCCTCACCAAGACAGGCAAATAGTCATCAGGGAAAATGTTCCAGCAGGAGGCACAATGGGAAGTGGTGGAGAAAGGACCACCAGTAGGTATAATATAGATTATGTGGCAGATAATGAAGACCAATCAGGAAGGAACAGTGAAGGGGGTCCCAGAGATGGACGCAATGAAGGCAAAGAGGCATGTCCCAGCTGCAAGGAAGGTGGAGATGATGGATGATTGCCCATTTGCAGGCACAGTGGAGGTGTTGAACAAAAGGTGAAGCTGATCCAGTGTCTCCGGATTGTGTGGACGGTCAGGCTAAATGCCTGTGCACAGGAAGCCTGCCTAGACATTTGCTGATGTGGCAGCCATTGGTAAAGAATCCCTTACAATTGCTGGTACTTTATGTCATAAATGGACACGGTCATTACGCGATGATCTCTTCTTGAAAGGGCCAAACACACTATGGTCCAGTGGCTGCAACTTGTGGGAACAGTGTGGGTGTGGTAAGAGAATAATGCCAGCTCCCATAGAAGTCAATTCCTCCCAAGGACATGCGGGTGTGATGTTTGTGGAGGATCAGCTAGACCTGTGTTAGAGAGGCTCCTGTGTGCGTTTGGAAGTGTTCTTTTACAGCCAGTGGGGGAATCCCTGATTAAATGAGGGTGGAAGTTTTTACAAAGCGTGGAAGGATTGCATTCGCCAGTGCGTTCACTGAGCATGCCACAGTGACACGCTCTCCACACCTTGTTGCCCTCACTTGCTTTTGGCATCTTCTGGCAAGAACCTCCTCCAAATTCTGAACAGTGAAGATCTCTGTCTTATCCCTATTCCAGATAGCCTTGTCAGTGACATGGTGTGTATGTATTACCTCTGCCATATTTGTTGCCCCTGATAAATTGTGGTTTGTGGTTGTCTCGGGGAAAGGCTTAGGTGCTTTTTCAGGAAACCATCTAAACAGTCAGCCGCCACCACTCCATGCTCATCCCATGAATCATGGTGCTTGAAGTTGTGAGCCCTTGCCAGCTCATTGGCACAGTTTTCGAACCTGTGTGAAAGCATTAACTTAAATTAAAAGAATTGAAACATATACTGATCTCATTGACTTTCCCTCTGCAATGTCACTGGCTATACTATCAAACAATGATTGGGATCCTTGGGTTTGAATCAAGGAGAATGTATCTGTTCTGAAATAATAAAATGTGTGTTTCTTACAAGTGAACTAATCATCCTTATTGGTTTTGCTGGGTATTATACAATCAAACCACTTTAAATACATATTAAATTCATTACTTTTACAGACATATATATTATTCACTCTTTTAATCAATATCTGATATTGTTTGAACATTTATTTCAATACACCCTTTTAAAAATGTTACATTTAAATTTAGTGGAAAATATTAATTTTCTAACATAAAAAACTCAATGTTTAACACAGCAAAAGACAGCAAAAGAGAAATACTGTACATCCTTAAAATTCTCCAAATCTAATATTTTTTTTGGGTGAAAGCTTCTGCTGAGGTGAAATGATTCTGCTCCTTTTCCACAGGGAGAGAGAATCCTACTAAGTGAAGGGCCAGCACTCGCTAGTATCTGTGAGGAGAAATTCTGTAAATGTTGAATTGACTTGCATTTATATAGCCAGTCTTACAACCACTCAAAGCTCTTCACACTACATGCCAACCTTTAGCCCATTCACACATACACTCATACATTGATGGCAGAGACTGCCATACAACCTGCTCATCAGGAGATAATCTAATCATCATTCACACACTCTCTTACATTAGCAATACAGCCTTGGCGGGCAGTTTGGGGTTTAGAAGACAACTTGCTCTACCTCAACCTCCCCATCCCATGTACAATTGTTGATATTGCACTCAAAGTCTATGTACCTCTGAATTGTAGTAGAGTTAAAGTACAAAGTAACATGAAATGGAAATATTCAAGTTAAGTACAAGTAACTAAAAATTGTACTTAAGTAAATACTTGAGTAAATCTACTTAGTGTACACCACTGGACACCACATTTCTGTACGTAAATATGAAGCTACCACCAGCAGCTGGATAACTTAGCTTAGCAAAAAGCCTGGAAGCAGGGGGGAACAGCTGGCTCAGTCCAAAGGTAACAAAATACAACCATTAGCAACACAAAAGCTCCCAAATTAATGCTTTGCATCTTATTTTTGTAATGAAACCAAAGTATATAAACAACAGTTCCATCATTTTACAGGGGATGTGTACCTGACCATTTCTTAATGCTAAGCTAATTTAGGTTACCTTGGACAGAGCCAGACTTGTTATCCCCAGCTACTAGGTTTTATGCTAAGCTAAGCTAATAGTTGCTTTTTCCAGCTTCATATTTAGCCTACAAATAAATGCAATAACCCTCTATCTACCCAAGGATATTTGGTGGTATATCAGATCCGGTGTATTTGTAAAAGTGATGAAACAATAGAGAACAAAGAAAAGTGCCCTACTGTTCACTTCCTTGCTTCCCCGCTGCCTGAATCTCATCTGTCCTCCAGCCTCCATCCTCCGATCCTCTTTCCATCACCGGCTCTCTGTACCAGTCTGTTCCCCTTCCAACACTTCATCACAGCAGCACGGAGCCCTGGAGATGTCTCCCTGCTAAGGAGTGATGTAGTGGGCTACGCTAACAGACCCTCTCGGCCACTATTATTAACCAGGCCCAGCTCTCATTTCTCACGGCCTACAGAAACATACACGCACAGACACACACACACACACACACACACACACACACACACAAGCACCAACACACAAAAAGTCCAGATAAAGACACACACACACACTTGAAACACACACAGCCACTTCATTCAATTCTTCACCGGAGATAAGCAGACATTGCATGTTTTCCTATCTTAGAATTAATGTAGCAACAACTACATTTGATTTAACTTTAATTTGGTAGTTGAATTAACGAATTAGCAGCGGTGCGTTACAGTGATGACACGACTATTTTTCCTCAGTCCCACTACTCCAGTGGCCAATGATGAAAGCAGTATTATTACCACAGTATGCAATATTCAAACACGAGATTTGTCATCTAATGAAGAGAATTACATTTCAGACTGCATGTATAATTCATTGCCATCAACCTTAATCCAGTACTCAGTGCTGCAGACACAGACTGCAAATGAAGAGCAGAAACACACAAGTGCATTATCTGAATCAATAAACTACAACAGATTAAAATTCCACTCAATCCGATTTTTTTTCCGAGCTTTTTATACACTTAATTGTAGATTTTGGGGGCATTTGTGAGGACAAATATGTATCTGATACTGATACTTGTGCGTGTGTGTGTGTGTGTTTATCCTTACTTGAATGTATACAAATCAGTTTTTCTGACTTTTCCTCCTGTGGTGCATGACAGGAATCAGTTTTATTTTCTGTTGATGTGTTACAGAGTGTGTTTTCTTGCTTGACTGGCCTGGTATTCCTTCATTAGTCTATTGCTTTCAGCAGAACTGCCAATCCTGTATGTGAGTGAAAAAGCCTTTGCCTTCCAGTGGCGTGTATCGAATTCCTTTACCCCCTAGTACAACTAGTGCTGCTAGCTAGGAAACAGGGTAAATATAACTGCTCCCTCTCTCGCCCACCAAGGCATTGATTTATACATAGAACGCTGCAGCTGGGAGCTACAAATCTGAGGGGAAGTCAGCTTATTCATAGAACAAAAATATAGTTGTTTCATACACACATCTCAGAGGATTTGATTCAGTATAGATGAGGACTGTCAGAGCAGTCTGTAGCAGTGGGTTCCAAACATTGCCAGTTGATGGCATTCTCTGTGTGTGTGTGTGTGTGTGTGTGTGTGTGTGTGTGTGTGTGTGTGTGTGTGTGTGTGTGCGTGCGTGCGTGCGTGCGTGCGTGCGTGCGTGCGTGCGTGCGTGTGTGTGCGTGTGTGTGTGTCTGTGATAGAGGGTGATGCGCTGCACAGTTGTCTACATTCACATTTTGCCATTTTTTTAAATGCTGATTCCCCATAAAGGTAATACACTTGTCTTTGTGTGTGTCGCAGTAATGCTGCACACAGCAGGGAACCCACCTTCTCACTCAGAGAACAATTAAGAAGAGAATTCAAATAACGAGAAGAGAAACAACAAGCAAGTGTTTGGAAATGAAAAGGAAGAGAGTAAGCCTCGAGAGGGACAGATGGGAGGAAAACAGGAACCAGCAGATGGGAAAGATTGAAACAGGCAGAGATGGAGGGGGGGAAGAAGACAGGAAAAGTGTAAAAGGCCCAGGTCGGAAGTATGTTCCTCTGTTGTGAGAGGAACCTTGTTGAGTGAGCCAGTGGCTGTGGTGTCTGGCACAGCATCAGTCCATGTGATCAGACAACGGGCGTCTGGCTCATCACCCAGTCACTTTGTTCCCCCTCCGACAGCCCCGAGGCCTGACTGCCTGACTGACTGTTGGTGAGAGAAAGAGGCAGAGATAGAAAGAGAGGATGCCTACCGCCTCCGTTCATCGTCTGTGAGGAGGAAATTAGCAACGTGAAGCAATTAAAACTACTGCGAAACGGCAGCTAAAATTAGCTCTCTTCGGGGTCAGTGAGGCAAAAGTCGATAGTTCAAAGGATGACTCCTCTTTCTTCCTCTCTGTCACACATATACACAAAAACAAACAGACATGCACACACACACACACACACACACACACACACACACACACAGCAGCCAGATATATAATGGCTGTCCCGTCCCCTGCCCTGCAGGCCATGATCCCATTGCCCAGATAGAATTCCTAATTGATGTGACAAAGTGCCTGGGAGTGTCCCGTTTCTCCGGAGTGGTTTTCTAAAACGCCACGGCGACCTCTTTCTCCCCTCTCTCTGTCCTTTTGTACGCTATTCCTTTCATGGCCAAGTGCGGTTTAAATGGGGTAAAAAAAAAAAGTATCTTGACATCCGACGGCCGGATATTATTATGATAGCCGAATATTGACCGTGGCCACACTGGGCAGGGACGAGAGGACAAATCAAACATCAAAAAGCTTGGCTATAAAGCAATGTTCTTTGCAGAAATGAAAAGCATAGCAACGCGTCAGCTTTCATCTTGTAAGATAATAGCCCAGTTGTCGCAGTTAAGAAGACATGGCTTTAGAGTGCAAAAAGGAGATGGGTTTGACTGTGGAAGCTTTTAGGAGCTGTCACTCCGAGAAACATGACAGCGTCGCTAAAAATAATGCCTGCTTATAAACTCAATGTCAGCGGCTCGGGGTGTGTTGGGTGTCTACTTAAGAGATCGCAAGCTAGAAAAACAACATTTGAGCAGGCCTGTGCACGAACACACGCAAACACTATCAATCTCAGTGTTACATTTCACTGTCAACGGGCAGCAAACGTGGAATGACACAAGCCGACCCATTCTTTGTTTCCTCGTATCTAGATGGATGTTCTTGTTGTGTTTTGTTTCCCATTAATTAAGTGTGGGGGTGTTGGTGTCAGTCACTATTAATTTGGAAGTGTTAATGCGCCCGGCTTTGTTTGACAGTCTTTCTTTATTACACCACACCATTGTCAGTGAAAATCATGATTAATTTGTTGAATTTAATGATGTATAATTTGGCAACTCCATTTTTTTGTTTTTATAGCTGTCAACTTGACAGCACTGGAGAGATCTTTTTGAAGGTGGGCTTTAGAGGGAAACTGGGTTTGGGTTTACTAACTGTGATTCGGTTGCTGAAATTGCTTTTTAACAATTCAATTATTGCAAACGAGCCACTGACAGATACTGGTAGAAATGTTGTTTTATCCAGGGTTTTTAGCTGCATTCCTCTGAAGACAGGTGTATGTGTTCACTTGGTATGGTTTTGTGAGTGAGACTGTGTGTGTGTGTGTGTGTGTGTGTGTGTGTGTGTGTGTGTGTGTGTGTGTGTGTGTGTGCGCCTATTTTCGGAGCCAAAGCCTGAACACAACTACAGCTCAGACTGGCTTAAAACCCGGTTGTGAAAAGAATGTGAAACACAAGCGGATGTCCTCAACACAAATTACCCATCATGCAGCAACTGGAAACATACCAGAGCTCAGAATCTGTCTGGAAGCGCCGTGGAAGTGCTGCTCTGCATGAACATGATCTTTAAATGTCCTTGTTGTGACCTTTACTGTATGGAATGCACACTGTGTACTGTAGGCCGAAAAGACAATGAGGCGTTCACTGACCTGTGCAATGAGACCATGCAGTAATGCTTCAATCAACACCTGGCTGATTGTGTTTCCATTTATACTGTCAGTGTGCTTGCACGTTTGCCAGCCCACATCTGTGTATCTGCGTGTGCATGTATACGTGTGTGTGGAGGTGTTTGTATGCGTTACCGCGCGCCCTTGTCGCTGTGTGTTAGAATTCAAACCTGTTTACCCCTCAAAAGTCTCGATATGGGCCATTTACATTCTGGAATGAGAAACAGATTCACATTCAGGGACAGTTTCCAAGCCCCATTATTTGCCGTCACTTTCAAATCAAAATCAATTTCCCCAGCCCCTGTTGTTCTCCTCCTGGGCTAAAATATTTTCGCTCCGAGTGTGTCTGATGAAAGGTTTTCTCTGCACAGCCCCAGAGAGCTGGCGTGCTGAGGAGGAGGCAGCTCTGTGCATGAGTGTGTGTGTGTGTGTGTGTGTGTGTGTGTGTGTGTGTGTGTGTGTGTGTGTGTGTGTGTGTGTGTGTGTCATTGGAACACATAGGGAATGTGAGATGGAAGAGAGCAGTCAATGCTGACCTCAGCTGCCCTACCCGGCTGTGTTTCTTGAGACCAGAAAGTGCTTCATACTAAAGACAGATAACATCCCCACCAGCAAACACACACAAACAGGCAGACACGCCAGCCCAAAAGCGCTTCTCTGTTGTGGTGCATGTTTGCTTGTGATGTGTGTTTTCTTGAAGCGCTGTTTGTTCTCCTATCCCATGCTTGATCAGGTTGGATGAAATCTCCCTCTCCCTGCCGATGGCAGCGACACAGTAGCGGAGGGGGGAATACTGATCTGTCAGCGCACCATACAGACGGCACTTAAGAGACTCAGGGTAATAGCTGTTCGTGGGCCCTGTTAAAAAACCCTCCCCTGTTGCTGAGGCTTAGTGTCACTTAGAAGGAGGGTGTGAAAGATGAAGCTCAAACTGTAGAGACTCTAACTAGATACCTGCCAACTGTAAGGACAAGCTCCTGCCCAGAGAAATAACAAGATTTGCGAGTAAAACATATTACACATATGTGTAAGATTTTATTCTAAAATCACAAAATAGGTCTTTGTCAGTTGCCTTGCAAAATGAGTCATATGTGCACATTTGACTTTGCACTTTCCACGGAACGCCAACATTTGTAGGGATTTCCAAACTTAACAATTTTGACAGTTAGAAAAATGATGCGTAGGAGTGTTGTGATCTGGAAGTTTAAACTAACTTATAGAAACATGGTTAAGGTTAGAGCAGGGGGGCTGGAGCTGATTCCAGCTGACATTGGGCGAAGACATGGTACACCGTGGACCGGTCACAGACAAGCATTCTCGCTGACATTCACACTTATGGGCAATTTAGAGTCATCAACCGTGGGAGGAAGCCGGAGAACCCATAGAGAACCCACGCGGACACAAACCAGGTGCTTCTAACTGTGGCAGAGTCTATTGTGGTCACGCGAGATCCCATTATTTATAATAACAACAGCTGAATATACTATCAAGATCCAAGCAAACACTGTCAGCTGATTGAGCTGAAGACTGCATAACACAAGCCAATGCCAAGAATTAACTGTCAAGCTCAACCCTTTAGCTAACATTGAAAGGAACGGGTGTTAGAATCATATAAAGATAGATTATCTATGCTACAGTTGCTTGGTCAACTGCTCTTCCAACGTCAAGAATGAATAAGGGTTGTTCTCGTTTTCACTTACAAAAGCCCTCAGACACACACACACACACACACACACACACACACACATTTGTGGACTTTAATTCCATAGTGATATAAAAGCAGATGAATATATAATACTGTACCACAAAGTTATTCACTACAATGCAGTACATGCGGCTGCGTTTGCTTATTGGTCAATGGGTGTTATCTTATAGATCGAGTAGACACGCACAAGACATAGAGGTGGCCATTATTCTGCTGCGACTGTGGGGCTTCATAACTCAATAAGAACATGGTGATTTATGCTGCGGACCACGGCAGTCTGTACATAAATCACACAAAGCTCACCTATCGCTTTCACTTATTCATGCTAGCTATTATTTATAACACCATCGTCTGGCCCTGTGTGATCAATATCCTTAATTCTAATTACATCTCAAGCACTCGCCACTCTGTGTTGTTGGTACAACACGCATTTGTGTCGAAAATGTTAATCAGTGGGGTCGGCGCGAGGCACGGGAAAGGGGATGAAAATCATTGAATGAGGGAGAGTGGTAGAGCTAGAGGGAGTGTGATGAAGGGTATAGCGTGGAGAATATGAGCTTTATATACTCCGGCGGTGGGATGATGTTGACCTGAAATACCTGTGAGATCAGACATAATCTGTCGTGCTCAGTCGAGGGTCCAAAATGGTGTAGGAGAAAGGCCAAGACCAGATGAATAGTGAGGGGATCAGCCTCGTCAAACAAACAGAGCTTTTATCCGGAGCCGAGCGGCCTGTTGACTCTCCCCATAGTTGGCTATCTCCGCTCCCATTGCCTGTTGACTCTGCTGCTCAGTGGATTTGAGACAAGGATCAGACCATGGCTCACGGCAAAGTCTTGTGTTCATAATGCCCAGTATGCTCGCGGACACTATAGGACACTCGCTGTGATAAGGTCTGTTCACGGCCGCAGTCCCTGCTGGTCAACCTGCTGTTTAACTTCACAAACAGAGGTGATGACAGTGATGGCGAAGAACACGCTTTGTTTCTCTCTGCGGTGGTTATGTGATTGAGGCCCTGCGATCGCATCTCATTGGCGGAGCTAGCTGGGAAAAGTGTGGCAATGAATGCGTTGCTTGCTTTTGATCAAAGCTGATGTGAGCAGGGATAATGGATCCAATCTACCCAGCAGGACACAGAGAGAGAGGATGACATTTTGACCCTTTTGCTCACTGGCTTTACTATATATAGACACAATATTCCTGTTGTTATGTCCCCCAATATGGTCAAGACAAAATAAAATGAATCCATGTAGATCACAATACATGATCACCAAAAACTAGCCTCGAAAATTGCATGAAGCTGAATATGTGATCGTGCTGGTAAATAAATTGTGCCCATGCAGAAGGGACAGGAGTCGCCTTCATCTGCTGTTTGCCCACCGAAGATTACTCACACTGATGGATGTGTGTTTGTGTGTGAGCATCTGTGCCTCTGTGTGCTGTTTACTGTAGGGATGAGGAGTCTCCATAATCCAGAGCGCTGCTGTGGCAACACGGAAACAGAGGTAGAGTGACGTTAATCCCAGAGGAAATAAGAGGTGAAACCAAAAGGTCACCGACAAGCAGGGAGTCGGGGTGAAAGATACAAAACAAGAGACTCATCCAACGTCAGGAAGATTGTCTAGGAATCTTTTTTTGGAGGCCGTCCAAGGACTTTCTTATAACTGGCAACTGTGCTGCTGGTGCTTCCTGTGTATGCTTATTAACAGTGTAATGATGCAGTCATGTTATTTATTTTTTTCCAATAGGAAAAGGTGAATCTATAGCAACAAAATAACCAAACTGCAAACAAATGACATAAAAAAAATAATCGTGTTCCTAGATGTGAATCTAGAAAACTGTGGACCCCAAGAGCATACTGTTACATTTTTGTTTTGTGTGTGTCAGTGTCTGTGTGTGCAGCGAACAAAATATCTCCCAGTGGACAAGTTTCACATGCCCTGACATAAACTTTTGTCAAACAAGATTTGTCTCGTAGTTGTTAAACTAATTGGCCTTCATCCTAAACTCGAAACAAATCATGTCATGCATTCCATTATGCATCTACCCCAGTGGAGGTTCCTGTCAATAGCAGGAGAGAAAAAGAGGGGGGGGTGTATGTGTGTGTGTGTGTGTGTGTGTGTGTGTGTGTGTGGAGAAAATCTGGTGGTGTGGTCGCGGGGGCACAAAGCAGAAACACATCATAGTTGTTGTTTAATTTGATGATGTCTCCAGCGAGAGCAATGTGGGCGTGCTCCTGGCTCAGATCTATCTTCCTCTCTCTGTTTGTGAATGTGTTTTTAACCACTAGATCATTGTAGCAATACACTGGTGGCAGAGCTCTGGCATTACCCTGCCTGCAGCATCGATCCGCACAGCTTCATTTACAACAGTATGGATTTCTGCATCAGAGGGGAGGAGTGAGAGACAAAGAGAGACAGTGAGTGAGACAGAGAGCGAGCAAAATGGAATTTTTAAAGGCAATTCCAATGCACGATTTTAGTGAATGTTCTCAAACTAACTAGAAATATACAAACTGCTGTGAAGACAAAGGGCTGAGATACATTATGTTGTCTTTTAAGATGTAGAAATTGTAAAAGTTGGTGGACTAAATAATTAATTAATTAAATATCAAAGCAACAGAGTCCAAAACATTCCCGACTTTTAGAACATAACATGAAGAAATGACAAATATCTCTGGGCTACACTTCCCAAACATTACCTCATCTTTCACCTCACTTCACTTTAATGACCATGTGACCAGAGTCAATGAAAAATAAACCTCCAAAAGTAATGCAAATCTTAGCTGAATTTTCATAAAATCAATTTACATTCACTGCCGTTTTGCAAATAATAGCAGTTGAGCGCTTGGTGTCGCTATTTTTCAGTCGAGCCATTAAAGCATTGCAGAAGAGGAGGGCACAACGAACTGAGTGAATTAAAGGCGTGCCAGTCAAACCTTAAACATGACTTCGGTGGAAAAACGATGTAGAAAACGTGAGATTATATGACATTTATGTATGTTTTATGTATTAATTTGAGATATGTTAATGTCTCGTCATCCGCAGACACAGATCTGATGTTTTGCCACTATTGTTAGTGTCTTCAGGGGAAACTTCATAATACATTTGCTATATTTCTTTCCGTTGCACTTGGTCATTTTTTTATTTTATTGATGACTAGTTTCCCTTTAACGCTGCTCAATCCCATGACTATTTGTTGATAAAAGAGGTCGTTTGCAGTGACAAACCCTGCAGTTCTCCTCAGCTCCACAGAGCATTTTGGCATCTTTTAGCAATTGTTTTTTTGTTTTATGGACCATGACTTGATTCTCACGTTGCTCCATGTCTGCTGGTTATGGGAATCAGTGTTTGGTAACACATAAGTCATCCAGTGTAAAAAGGGGTAATATGTAAATGTTGTTTTCACAGCTTGTTCTTCTGCCCCCAAGTGGCAAAAAAAAAAAGCTGATACAGCAAAACCAGCCTGTTGAAACAACCTTAAGATTATGCAACACTGCTGCATGACACATATTACTCATTCATGATAGATATTGCTGAGGGAATGACATCACATTAATAATTGATAGGCATTTACAAATGCAGAAAGTGTATATTGATGTAATTTGAATCCTGGCATATGAAATGGCTGTAGTTAATGTATCCAGGGGGATTTAAAATTCATTAATTCTCTGTAGCTCCGATGGTTGAGGCTTAGTATTGAGGATGTGCCAGGAGACAGGGAGAGAGAAAGAGAGAGAGAGAGAGAGAGAGAGAGAGAGAGAGAGAGAGAGAGAGAGAGGGTGGGGGGGTTGGTGGGATGGGCAGCAAGCATGAAGTCAAAGGTCAATCCACTGAGGTATAATATAACATGTACAAATGAATGAGCTCACTGCCTCTTTCGCCCTCTCACTCTCTCTCAGGTTTTCAGAAGCTCAGAGGGATTTCTTTAATCAGGGGGATCAGATGGACTTATGAATGTCCACTACTTTACATGGCCACGTACAGTGTGTGTGTTAAGGGGTGATTGGTCTTTGGCTTGGTTAAAATGACACAATATCGGTTGCAGATTAAGATTAATTTGGGGAATCCTCAGCCAAATTCGGTGTGCATTACATGGCTAAAAGTGTGTAGTCATCTCGGTCCTTATACTTTTTGTGTATTGTTGTCTGAGGGTCGGGATAAACCTCTTAATTTCAACTGAGGACAATCGTAATGCTACTGCACAGTGATATTTTTAGACAATTTGCTTCCATGGCTGTGGGACGGGTCGTGGTTTCGCTGTCCCCTCTATTCGTAACAAGATGATGCCCTTGTGCTCACAGCAATAACCAAAAATAATGGTTTTCCCAGTTTGGTATGGAAGAGCATTACTTGCACAGAGTCCTGACCTCCACCCAATTCAACAGCTTTGGGATGGATTGTAGATCTAATCTCCAACATGAGTGGCCAAATAACACCCAGAATCCCAATATTGGAACAATCTGCACCTCTCGAATTCACATCCGATGCCAACATTCAGGGACAAAGCGGGAAATAGTGTGTCCTGTATGCAGAAAGGCAGACAGAAGAATGTGTGGATGTTGGGGTGGTGGATGGATGTTTAGAACATTTATGAAGAAAACCAGAGCGTGCCTTCTGTCAATTAAATTAAACTGAGAGTTTGCCTTTTTATTAATCATATCCACCATCTTTACCATCTTTATCAAACCCTTTGTGGAAAGCTCTCCCAGAAGAGTAGGAGCACATCACATAAGGGTGTAATGTTTGAGTGTCCACATACTTTTGGCCACACATTTAACCTAATCCCTGGATTTAGATAAAGGAGTCAAACTTTTAACATATTTACATTTTTTAAATTTTAAACTATGGTCAAAGTTCCTTTCTTTTTTTTACTTTATCGGTGAAGAGCTTCTGTACTTAATATCGAAACAGCTACTTAGGTGATGTAATCAGGTCAAGGCCTTCATGTTCAATATACACTTTTGGAAGAATGGTCCTTGTTGGAAAGGAGTGTGAGGATAGAGATATCCCTAGAGCTCTTATCAGTGCCACTTCCAGATGATACACACCAAAACACTTGCAGGCACACACACACACACACACACACACACACACACACACACACACACACACACACACACACACACACACACTATTATCCAGAAGTAATGCCTTCGGTAAGTTGAAAAAGGGCTTCTCACTGCCTAGTCCACTGTTCCCACATCCTGTGACACACACTGGATTTTGGTTCAAGTACACACACTCTCTCATACATAAATACAGATAGACACAAACAGTGCATCACCATGATGCAATTCGCAGGTGCAAAAGTGAAAGAAAAGAGGTAAGTGTAGAGCTGTCACCAGATGCCACTTTTTCAAATCCACTTTTCTTAAAGTCAGTGAAAGCTTTATTTACTGACTTTCACTGTGCAGTTGATATGCGACAGTGGTTATTTTCCCATTGATTTTGCCATAAAAGCACACATTTACTATGAACGGTATAGGATGCGATGCATTTTGTTTTTACCAGTGGTCAGGGCCAGCAAAGCCTTCTCTGTTGGCCTAAACAGAATCACAAAGTTATAGCTATTTTATAATTTAATAATTTTTCATAAATACACTACATGTATTATAATTTATACAAATATTTTTCCCATCATCTTATTTTCTCATTGCCCAGCTACTGTCTTCCTCTGTTGCACTGCTTAAAGCCTGCAGGCTGCTTCCAGCACAGCTTGTTTTAAGTAGAGCTCTTATCCAATCAGATTTCACCTCTATGCTGTCTCTAGGTAAGAAGAGAGGCCCGAGGCCTTCAGACTCACAAGTGAATGCCTTTGCAGTTTAAGTAAATGGGGACGATATTGTTGATTGTCATAGTCTTCAACCAATCAGATCTTTAGTTTGACATGTTGGACCTATTCTTTGACGTGCCAGAGCCTTCTAGCTGGCCTACGAGTACGTCAGCATTAATTAATGTGCAGCTCAGTATTAAGGTCAGCGCTGCAGTAAGGTGCAGTGTGCGCTGTGATTGGTCAGTGGGCGATCACATGACATTGTGAAATGAAACTTAAGGTAGCCACCAGAGCTCAGTTGGAGTAGAAGAGTTCAAATTGAAAGATGTGGAAGAAATTATGACATTTTTAGCATTTTGCTTGGCGTATATATATATATATATATATATATATATATATATATATATATATATATATATATATATATATATATATTTTTTTTTTTTTTTTATATAGCTTTGTTTTTTGTGGGATTAAACTCTTTGTCAACAAAGAAAGGAGGAGTGACAAGTGTGTTTTTAAATCTAATATCTGAATGGCCCGCGAAGTTTTTGTCCGGACAATTGAATCTGTTTGGGCTGTTTTCTTTAACAAAGCAAGAATTATGGTCTGGAGAAATGGGAATTGTGTGGCGATTGCTTTAGCCCTGTTTGAAACAGTAGCAAACAGCTACCTAAACACTGCGGGGAGAGTTCGTAGCTTGTGTGCTGCTGTTGTTTTCCTGGTAAGCTAGTTTAGCGTAGCCTCCCAGAAAACATTATATTTCCCACAATTTAAGCTTCTGCATTTTCCAAATTCACTAGTATTATTCAAATGTATTGTTTGTTTCATAAGCCTCGTACCGAATGGTTTAATACGAATACGTGTATTGTTACACCCCTAGAAACAAATAACCGTAGCTGTGGCGTCATAATGAGGTTATTAGGAGGTGGTTCAGCAGTAGTAGGACAGCACAGAAGGCCCAGGTATAAAATGCACAGCCTGCTATTACTATGTAAAACTTTTCTGCTATTGTCTGTTAGTTAGTTTGGCTTATAAAGTGGGATTTTGGCATCTGGCGGTAGAAACACAGCATCCTTCTGTGGTCACCTACATGATTAGTCAACTCTGTACCATAGCTAAAAAAAACACCTGGTATGGACCGAGAGATTGAAGGACATATAGAAAGAAGGAGTATTAGAGTCAGACAAGGTTGGGGGGCAGAGAGAACATAGAAATTCTGGACCGAACGCTGCTGTGCGACTGCAGAGCAGCAGAGAATGGGAAGAAAATAGAAACCCTATTTGATATTTAATTGGAATTGATCCTGTGGAGCAGCTGAAAATTTTAACACTGGGCAAATCCATATGTTTCAAGAGTGGGGGGGGGGTGCCTGTGTGTGTGTGTGTGTGTGTGTGTGTGTGTCTGTGTGTGTGTGTGTGTGTGTGTGTGTGTGTGTGTTCTGTGGCTTAGATACAGAGCAAAAAGAAAGAGAGCAAAAACCCTGTGAGTCACACATCAGAGGGAGAGAGTAAGGAAGGGACACAAAAACGAGAAATAAAAAGGATGAATGAGAGCAACAAGGAAGAGGCAACATAGGCAACACAGGGACAGAGAGCAGGAGGTGGGAAAACAACAGACAAGTTTTAATATTTCTTTCGAGATTATTTATTTATCTACCTTATGGCAACACCACCCGTCTGGGACAAACAAACCAACAAGAATGGAGGCAGTGGAGATGTTTAGTTTGAGCTTATGGATGTTGTGTTTAAAATATGTGTTGGAAAATCAGCCACCTGTTTATCGTGCATTATCTACTCTTTAGGAAATAATGACTAAGGAATAACTTATCTTGGTTAGTTGCATTAACCATATGTTTTACCATATGAAATACTTTTTTTTCTGAGTTAATGCATCTGTTTCAATATGTTAATATCATATAAATAAATCATATTTGACCGTGTAAGTGTGACACGTGTAAGAATGGCAATGAACCGTAAGAGAGTGTGTGTGCACATGCAGCATTGTAATCGGAAAAGAAGCGGCCATTCTGTATCCACTAGTTCCTCTGAAAACGGCAGTAATGAGGCCAGATCAAAGAAACACATGAAAGGAGGAGAGCTACGCTACCGTGTGTGAGGAAAACGAAGTGTGCACGGCATCCTGTTCCATCCCAACTTCAATCTTTGTCTACGCGCCTGCATGTGGGCATACATATGCACCTGTGCACAAACACTTTTGCACACATGCCTACACATACACAGAGGCGCGCAAACAAAACACAGAAAGCCAATGCCTAAAGACAAAAGCTGCGCTGCGGAACAAAAGACGACCAAAAAAAGCCATCAAGACACCCGCAGTAGGCACCCATTGTGATTAATGAAAACAAATATTGGGAGAGAGTGGGGCACAGGAGCAGAGAAACAGCACAAACAATGGAGCAGACAGCGTAATGCATTCAGGGTTCGCTGATGGGCCCTCTAGTGCAGAATGAGAATAATAGAAGGAGAGAGAAATAAGGATAGAGGGGCAAGAGGGAGAAGGAGGGGAGGAAGAGGAAACAAGGGCACTAATGCGAATTCCATTCTCCCTAAAAAACAGCAACACGCACAGCCTCACACCAGGCAGCTTTCAAACCACACTGCGCTGTCACTGCGTCTGTGCTTACACCTGCTGCACCAAGCAGAGCAACTGCTTTTTCTGTTTACCTGAAAGAGTGTGCGTGAAGCTCACACACATAGCTGCACATCTCTGTAGTCGGAATGTGGGTTCAACATTACCAATGTATGTTCGTGAGTGTTTTGTCAACTCTGGTTTCCAATGTCAAGAATTAATTGTCAAGCCTTGAAGTTTAACATAATGTCGTCATGATTCATTTCAATCTTCTAATTGAAAATGCTCTTGAAAACAGGAAAAAAAAGCTTTTAATATTAAATTCACAATAACTGCTACTTGTTTAAAGCACTTCCTGGTTTAGCTCTTAGTTATAATGCTGTTCCTCTACCAGCCAGTGTGCAGCCTCAGGTCTTCAGGCAGGGCTCTTGTGGATGTGTCTAAGTCCTTTCTGGACTAAAGTGACCAGCCTTTGGCAATCAGGACCCTTCAGCTTTAGAACACACTGCTTAAAGAACTGAGAATTGCAGAATCTGTAAAATCTTTCAAATTACTTCTTAAAACGCATCTCTCTGTAAAAAGCCTTTTTTTAAGTTTCTTTTCCATTATGTTGTCTGTGATTTATTTGTTTATTTCCCTGTTTTCATCTTATTTTGTTGTATTTAGAGTATTTCCTTTTACTTTTATTTGCTGGATCTTTATTTAATAGAGGAGATGATTTGTTTTATGTGTGTTTTTTCCTTGTAAAGCATTTTTTACATTGTTTTGAGAGGCGCCATATAAATAAAGTTTGCTAGCATATTGCTATGATAACTACACATCTCAAACATTTCCTGCTACATTATAATTTAGGAAGCTGAGACCCAATATCAATGGCTAGTAAAGGTTGAGCACTAAATCTAAATGCATATAAAGTCAGTGAGCTTTGAGCATGTCACATTATTGTAGGCAGTGGTTCCCAGAAGATGGGATCATTAAAGAAAAAATAACCAAGTTTGTCACAGAAATATTTATTTTTTCACCTTAAAAACTCTAATATAATAAACATCATTCTTTGGTTGAACTGCTCATAAATCCCATCCACACAAAAGCCATAACCTGTGATTAGGGGCCACAAGTAGACATTGTTCATTCATTCATTCATTCATCGTCATGACCCAAACGGTTTGGAAACCACAAACACTAAGTTGTTACACTTTTTGAATTCTCAGCAATTCACTCATTAAAGACACTGCAGTACATGCTCTGCAGCTTTGTCAAATGAAAGACACTGGGGAAGCAAACATGTGTGATGACACTAAGAGACACCTCTGCTTATTAGGCTGCAGCTAATTAGACCTCTGCTAATTAAATTCTTATGTTTTTATGTTTCTCAAAGGAAGAAATGACATCCAGTGATCCTGAATGCCATCTATTAGCCTGAGATGATGTAACGCTGACTGATGTCAGACTTCATCATTTAGCACTTGAAGTCCAAATTCAGCTCTACTGCCGAAGCCTCCCTGCTTGATAAGACAAACACAGCGTTTCCAGTTGGAATCAGTGCAACTTACTTCCCTTCGACAGTCCCTTAACAAACAGAGCCAGCAGGACAGGGATGAAGGAGCAAATTTATGTTGTGAGACAATGGGTAGCCGAGGGAGGAGGGATGGAAGCAACAGTTTCGGGCCAAAGGCGTCCTTTGGTGGTCTGTGTTATTCCCATCCGGCTTCATTACGGTCTTATCTCTCAGCGAGCCACACAGCCAGCGAGAACGGGCAAGAGAAGCTCGGCGAGGTTGTGGACATGACACACCTGCCACCTCAGATAAAATAAACATCAGAATTAGGGTACAATTTTGGCTCCTGCTTCTCAACGTTTTACAGTCGCTCTGTGTCATCCGCCTTCCTTGTTGATTAATCCCTCTCTTCTATCTCTCTTCTTCTGTTTGTCTCTGTTTAGCTCTCTCTCTCTTTCTCTCTCTCTCTCTCTCTCTCTCTCCCTCTCTCTCTCTCTCTCTCTCACTCTCTTTCTCCCCGTCCTTTTGTCCCTCCCTCTGTCATTCCCTCCAGTCCTTCCTGACAGGCCTGTGATAATGGGACAGTAAATTAGGACCATCCTGTTTCCCACCTATCATCCTCCCAGCGGTTTATGTGATCTCTCACCTATAAGGTCAAAGGCTAATCGGTGTAAACCAGTCAATGCCATGGTCAGAATAATCAATCTCCCTGCGCTGCTACATCACAGGCGTCACAAAATGCTTTAAACACCACTTTGAAATCGTCCTCCCACAAACACACCTGCTGCATTCATGTGCATTTTGAAAAACCCGCAGTAGCAGGTTTCACTTACTGACACAAAGATTGAATCACAGCCGTATTTGATGTCATTAACAGGCATTTATTTTGCAACCTGTTTCAAGATCAGCCACAGTCATTACACTGCCAAATATTTGTCATTTCATAGTCAAAAAGCACTCCTTCCACAAATGCTGCTGGCATAATAGCAAGTGTTTACATGCTTTTTTTTTAAAAACCTTTCACATTCTTCCCTTTGCTGGAAAATCTAATCACTCTCACAGGTTTCACTTAATCACATGAAAAACAAAACCTGAACTATTGAGTCTCTTTAATCCACTTTGTGAATACATATTGGAGAACACAGCTTTCAAATTCCAAAAGGGATTAGTTCTAAACGGCAGAGACAGAGGGGCCTTTGAGGGGAGCTAAAATTACAGGTGGAGTGATCCCTTCTAAAATTATCCAACTCTTTTATATTGCGCCTCTGAAGAATTCATGCTCATGTTTAATTCCCAAGCTCTGATAACGAATGTCTCCTCCAAGCACCTGAAGATTAATAGACTTTTACCAGGTGCTCTCTGTCTTTTTATAACACACTCCAGCTATTTAAACGCTCAGCTGTCTGGCTGTCAGCTTACAGCATGAGGTCATTTAGAGAATGTCTTTGCCCATGGATATACTTTCAGAGAGGTATGGCAAATAGCATCTGACACAAGTAGAAAAAAAAGTAAACTCAGAAATAAAGAATCAATTGCAATGTATAGCTTTGATTTTGAATATCTGCAAGTGCTCTGATTTAAATAAAAACAATCTAGCGGCTATATGAGGCTGTACTTATGCACAGTGATGCGTTGAGATAAATGCTAACATCCGCATGCTCACATGCTCACAATGACGATGCTAACATGGTGATGTTTAGCAGGTATGTTTACCATGTTTTCCATCTTAGTAAAGCGTGTTAGCATGCTAATAGTCCCTAGTCCCTAATATCTTTCATTTTAGGATTATTTTTCGATTTGTGATGTAACCCAGCAGATAATTTAAGTCTTTATTGTCATTTTAACTTAACCTTATTTCTGTTGTTAAACAAAGTGTCAATCACAGCAGTTTTACCCAGATAAGCTTCCCATTGGTTATTTCGGGGAATGCAGACTCCCGATTGGGTAAAGGAAAATAAGACGACTAAAGACCGTTGACGTTACCGAGTGAGAGAATACGCGAGGGAACGAGCGCTATTTGTTTCATAAATTAGTTCAGCCGTCACAAGTGATAACTGTTAAAACTGTCAGAGACACAGCGCTTTGTGAGACTGCACTCATGCAACGTGAGAGAGGTGATTCAGAGACCTTTGTGCCACGAGTTTACAACTTTTGGCAGCGTCTTGGCTAGGTTTCTGATGTTCCCTGGATACCTCTTATTCTGAATATTGAACTCTTCCTGCCGAGGGAGATGGCGAGCCACCACTGAACCGATCATCTCCTTACCCCGAGGAGTAGGATCAAGATTTTCTTTGTTGCTGAGGAGAAAACAACCGTTTCTTCGTTTCTCATCACCTGAGTGCACCAGTGTGATAGGATTAAGAAAGCAACACATCTTACTACTTGACTTATTCTTTTGACTTTGGAACTGAAACTGACTATTTGAACCGACTGTATAAGGAAACAAGGAAGGAACGTGAACTCGACACTTCTACACATTTCAATGGAAATGTGCTGCGTAATCTGTTGAGAAGAGCATTGTAAATGTTGTACAAGATGTCAATTTAAAATATTTTATTTTTATTTTCAGAAGGTTCAATATATTCTTTGAAATCAAACCATTCTGTGGCTCCAGTTCCTTTGTGTTTCTATAAATCTCTCCCTATGAACCTAGGCCCTGGTCCAACAAATGATTTGAGTATTCTGCAGATTCTAAGAGGGTTACGCTAACATTCACTAATTAGGAATAAACATAAAGCACAGCTGATGATGATTTCATTAGTTTTGCAGGAACACGGTTATAAACCAAAGTATTGGCATAATTGAATCATTGACCTGATGATGGCACTGGAAGGGAAGTAAAGGGGACCAACAAAGTTGATACAATTCATCTTGTCAAACAGTTGAGACACTTCATTTATCACCACTAATATCCACCTGCTGGTGGCACTATAGGAAAAGTCACTATAGTCATAAGGATACATCATCAGGGGACCATGAATGACTGTAAAAATGTTGTGCCAAACTTTTTCACAGGATAAGTAAAAACGTTGGCCTGCTAGTAGCAGGGCAGAACAATTCAGGGGATAACTAAAGTCATTGGGATCATCATCTGGGGGACCATGAATGCCTTTACAAAATTCCATCGCAATCCATTGCATAGTTGTTAATATGTTAAACTAAAAACAGCATTAACCTTGTGCTGCTAGAGGAAAATTCAGGGGGTCACCATATTCGGAGGAATTCATGAGGACTACAAATGTCTGTACAAAATTTCAGTCTGGACCAACCGACCAACCAAAGGGCTGAAATTGACATTCCTAAAAAACACATTTGCAAAGCTGATGTCGATTTTGAATGCTTTGATTTTAAGAGAATATTTCTTTTAAAAAGGAGCCCAAGAGTTCAAACTGTGCAACGCCACAGCTTAGAACACAAATTCAGCTACACATCATAAAACCAAACACTCATGCTGTTGCCCACGCGCGTCCTTGCACCAACACAAGCCGAACTTTGAGTGATGAAAAAGCATATTCAGATTTCACACTCCAATAACAGCAAGTAATCAAAGCCAGTGGCGGAGCCGCTCCGACAGAGGCAGCAGACCGAGGCGGAGTGACGCTGCCGCAGCCCTCAGTCACACTCTAAACACCTGTCTTCAAATGGACACATCAATCCCTATTTCACAGCCCGCCTGGCCTCCTACACTGACACACATAAGCATACACACACGTGTGGTATGCAATATGCGCACACAGATACTATGCAGACGTTTCCACATATCTAGCAGATGCTTTGACATGGACAAAGTATTTATCTACAAAGCTAAAGGAGGAGACACCAAAAGGACGAGGGGTGACGGAAGATGGAAAGCGAGAGAGCAGAAATCAATTCGTTGCAATGCAGCATACGGTAATCTCACTCTTCTGCAGGACGCACTGATTCACAGCCGTGGAGTGGCGAGGGATCGGTGCGGCAAGTGAGAAAATGGTCCTGGGCCGAAAAGAGGGTAGTGAAAAGCACTTAGCACCTGGTCTGGGATAATACCCATTCTCTCTCTCTCTTTGTTTCTCTCTCTCTCCCACAAACACACACACACACACACACACACACACACACACACACACACACACATACACAAGCACTTTGCCTAATAGAGTAGCAGCAGTAGTCAGCGTTTCCCATGGCAGGTTGTAATCGCATGGCTGGACTCAGTGATGGATTTGGGGTTCGAGGCAGCATCAGCACCACTGCAATAAACACACACACACACACACACACACACACACGTTCACGTGCGCATACACTTAGGTATTTGCACAAACGGTTTTGTGTACAAAAGGATTAACGTTGATATGTGAAAGTTAAATGGAAGAGGTATATGAGGGATAATGGTTGTTTTGGGGATTTTTTTTCCCTTCCATACAATACAGGAACATTGGTTTACAGTCACAATAATCAAAACACAGAAATGTGCATTTACAGGTTATTCATGTTAACACAGGATGCAGGGGGATGTAATCTACCTTTTACTTGCACATGTAAAAAAATAAATAGTATTCATAATCCTTTGATTTCTTTTGAATGAAGTCCTTCATTAAACCTGATGAAGAAATTGCCCCAGTTTGTGCCGTGCATGTTTTAACATTGGTGATGGTATTCACATAGCTAGACTTAACTTCTTTCAAAAAAAAAAAAATCTTTGAAAAACCCAGAAACTCATTTGAGCACTTACCGCTGCTGTGAAAGTATTTCAAGAGGCCTCAAAGACTCTTCTAACTGTCTGGATGAAAAAAAAAAAAAAAGGTTCCCTCTGCCAGCTAATGAAAAAATGGGACACTGATGGGGGTTTCCTACCGGCTAGAACAAATATTCTAGCCGGTAAATAAATATGCCCATGCTCAATTTATACAATGTGAAATTTAAAGGTTTTATTATCAGTTATATTAATTGTTGAGCAATAACGCATTATAAAGCCTTACAGTTAGTTACTTCTTAGTTAGTTTATATGTTGTATTTTGCTGCCAGTAACTGATTACATCTTTTCTAGTAACTTGCCCGACACTGTTTTGCATATTTATCCATATTGATGTTACTATGCATTATATTATTTACATACAAAATAAAGCTTTTATATGTGTTGTCATTTTTATATAGATTGCAATTTATCAGCTTTACCTTGATAAGAAATGCAGTCACATATCTTTCTTATCATAGTGTACTAAAGATTTGTTATCCAGATGGTGTGAGGAGTCTTTGAGGACTCCGGAAATACCTTCATAACAGCGATAAGTGTCGTTTAACAACTTCCTTGATTTGCCAAAGATTGTCTGTTATTATCATCTTTTTTAAAACCTGATGTTTGGCTCTGTGACGCGAATGTAATAGGAATAAATGAGAGGCACAAATGGCGGCTAATCAACAAGTTAGTGTTTATCAGTTGATGTAAGAGCCTGTAAAAGGCTGATTTCGAGGTGAAGAAACACGGAGCTGTGATTAGGATCGTAGATTTACACCGTCTGGCTTCAGGTGCAGTGAGGGGTGAGATAAAGCATGTTTGCTGAGAGAGATCTACGGCCAGAGAAGGCTTGGAGACAGCTGAATAATTCACAAGCCAGCACATAGGAATCCTCAAAACGAATTCAGACCTTGAGTAAACGTGAGCATGTGGTAAACACACTCATACTTACAAACACGTGTGTCTGCGCGTACACACGTAGACATTCAATAGGCTATGAATGAATGAGAACATTCTGAGGGCACCACCAACTGTGAGCGGATGAGTGATCTTCAGGGATCCAACTAAATACTTTCAACTGTCTCTCACAACTCTTTGAATATTGCATTGGTCCATAAATACCGGGAGAGGGTGTTGATGTGAAAACTGGTTGCAATAGAATTTCTTTTTTTTAAAAGAGGTCATAAAAACGACAAACAGAACAATCATCTCCATCGTATTCAGTCTCACTTCCATTAGTGTGACAATTTCATTAAACAAACATAATGTACAAAATCATTTCCTCGACTTGGCTGGCTCCGAGAAATTAACGGCAACATGGAAGTCATGCATAATGAATGTGAACATTTGCCATCTACAAGTCTCCCACAGTCAAACATTAATTCAACCTCGCACAGGGTGTGGAAAGGGAGGAGGACAAATGGAGCAGGGGGGAAGAGGAAGGACTTTGGAGAGTGAAAGTGAAACCTTTGGAGGTGGTCTGACGGAGAGACACACCGCTGCGCTTAAGTTCTCTGAGTCTGGATTGATTGCATTGGAGTCTGGGTAACAACATGAAAGATAAGAGGGCATCAATTGGCTTACAAATCTCACATGAAAATGATTTAGTTTGTGTTAACTGAAATAAAAAAAGGCCATCATGCGGGCCCTTAAAATTTATACTGCGGACACTGATGGGGATGATAACTTTTCCCATTTTGGAAGACAGGAGAGAAAACAGTTTGCTGTCATAGCCATTAGACTGTGTAATGCTCGGTGCAAAGTGCGTCAGCGAGACAAATAAAGCCGTTCATATAGCATAAAAGAAGACAAATATCAAATAATTAAATTCAACTTGACAGGGAGTTAAAAGTACACATCAAGTTGAATGAAGTCAACTTGCTGCTCTTCTCCCATTGATCAAAAAACAGGAGAGTTTGACATGGCTCTCATGACCGTGTCACAAACACTTGGCATCATCTAATTCCATGTGCATAAATCTTACAATCATTTATCTAGACACAACACAACAAAATGCTAATGGTAACATTTTAGGGAGGGGAGCTGAAAAAAAAAAAAATGCTCATCCTTCACGAGGAGTGATTTATTACCCAGTAAAGCAGGGTCATACATTAATTTCGCTCTTTATATAAAAGGCCTGTTATTTCTGCATGCATAAATAAAACAGTCAGGCGGACATGCACACATAAACACTTGCACAGGAACACGTGCACACAGCCGCGCACGTTTGCAGTCCTGTGCTGGGGAAAATGTCACAGTGTCGAGAGGATGTTTATCTGGCGGGGACAGATTTGATGGCTTGACGGGGCCGCTGCAGCTCAGTTGCCTTTTTCTATGACGCAATGTAAGTGTGCTCGCGTGTCTGTGTGTGCATTTGCCGATTGTGATGCTATGTTGTCTTTTGACTGACGCGGGACTGTGGGAGATGCCAGCGCACAGCACAGCGCTCAACCAGACGCACATCGGATCTGACACTGCTGAGCCAGTGGTGTGACAGGCATGTGACAGGGCAGAGCTGGTCCTAAATGACTTCTTAGGCTCCATTACCCTGCCAAAACACTGGACACGCCATCTCCCATTTCCCATTTCCCCTTCATGGTCACAGAGCCCTCTGCTATTCACAAATGGAGCGCTGATTGCACCCTACCTTTCGCTCAGTATAGATTAATCACACATAGATGCAAGCTTGCACGCACACAGATAAGACGACCCCCCCCCCCCCCCCCCCCCCCCCCACCGCTGCAAACCAAAGAGAGAAGCTTAGCGGGGCGCTGAGTGCCAGGAGCAGGCCAGCAGCAGTGGTGATTATCCTGAAGGAAGCATCAGTTGTTGGTATTTACACTGCCACTCTACCCTCTGATGTTTTGACACCGGCGGCCTCTAGAAAGCGAGAGCATTTGTCAAGAACCGCTTTTGAGAGGCAGAGTGTTGAAGGTGACCGAAGATGAATGTGTCATTAGCCGAGACACAAATTAGTGTAGGGGGAGTAAAGAGGGTAAAGGAGAGACAGCAGGGAGGAGAGAAAAGACAGGCTGCGGCTCTGGGACAGGACAAGGAAAAAACGATGTAAAACTATGACAAAGGAGTACCGCTTTGGTGCCGAAAATTTAAATTCAAGGAACAATTTGCACTCAAAGCTATTATTTGAAGCTTAAAGGGCGTAAACTGCTCATAACAATAAAAGTAGCAGCGAGTGCAACTCACAAGTGACTTTGTGGTTGAGGATAAAAAAATCAAAAGAATGTATGTTATTTTAACTCCTGTGATGGCGGGGGAAAATATATGACCCTCACGTGTACACATTCGTACTTTGATGCCAGAATTGTATTATATGCTTATGAGGGTTTATGAGCTGATGCGCCGCTACATTTTTCACACTCCCTACATCACGAGGGGGTTTTGATGTCTCGCCAATTTGCCGAGCCGAACGTCGGCATTAACCCCTCCTAATGAGGATGGTGATGTGTACGTTAAACTCTGACGCCTCTTAGTCTGTTTATCTGACAGGGAGAGTGCCTGTCATCGTTTAGCCAGTTTAGCTCAGTCGAGTGTGGTGACATTTCTGCTGTTTCCTCGCTGGCTAGTCTACACACTGGTAATTGCAGTCTTATATAAAAAGCCACATCGCATTCGAAGTGGGGGAAGAACAAGTAAACAAGGATATGAATTTCGCCATCAGAAGAAAAAAAAAAACGCATGAATCATTCATGGGGCAAAATATTTGCAGACATGTGTTGAGGGCAGATAGGATCTTCTAGATCTGCGAGGCTGTTGACAGAACAGGCCTCTTTCTCTCGATTAGCGGATGATGTGCGATAACTAGCAAGCACGGGCTATGAGAGAGGAATTGATAAGAGAGGTGAAGACAGAGATAAAAAAGGCAGGCAGATGGGCAGAGCGAAAGAAAGTGAAGGCAGCAATAGCGACGGTAATTTTCCAAACAATTTTTTTTTTTTTGGGGTGATTCCCAGTCCGTTGTAGCAGAGCTCCTGGCGCTTTGTTTTGAATGAACTCCGGCTGGTTTGAATGAAAATGAGATTTCACTGTATCCTGTCTGCTTAACACCGCATGAGTCTCAATAAACACTAAAGCTCTTCTCATTTCATGCTTCCCAATGTGGAGCGGCAGACAGCAACACCACGGCAAGCAATCACAAATTCAAATGAAAAGGGAGAGGGAGGAATTTCTCCTTCACGGCCTTGTTTAATTTGCCGCCTCCTGGGCAAACGTGCCTCTACTGTGCTGTTTCCTGGAGGTGTGTGAGGTTCAGAGAAGTTGCCTTACATGTATTCGGGGCTGGGGAGAAGGGGGCCGGGAGAATCCGAGCCAAAAAGACAAATTGAATAAAGTTGATGTGTTCGTATACCTGGAGCGTCGTACTGAAGTTGAAACACACGCCCACTCGTGCAGACCCACGCACCCTGAGTAGGAGCGGTGTGCGTAATGCCTGGAGCTCTCCAGCCGTGCAGCCGTCTCAGGGGAAGACATCCTGATAACACAAACTAACTCCTAGCTGGGGGTCCCAGCGGACAGTAAAAACAAAAGACAAGGTTTTATCTGCTTTTATCTCATTAAACACTTTATAACTTGCCTAATTGTTTACGGAGGGATTTAGAAGAATATCCCACCCAAGGTTTGTGACTTCGGTGTGCGTGAGCGTGTGCGTTGTTGTTCACTGCAACCCACACATGTTGGGGTGCATGCATTTGTGATTCATTATTGCCGAGACTTAAGGTGGGTTTTAATTAGGAACTGTATGAGGGTGCAGCCCATTAAGATACGGCAAGAGATAATGAGACAAAGGGCTGCATTTTACGTCTTCGTCACCCTGTCCATCACTCCGTATTTGCGTCCTTGCTGGATGGTAAACAGTGTTGAATTTGCAAAAAGTTTGGGATCACACATCTGGCTTAGACACAGGCCTCTAAAATGTTTCATAATTTAAAGATGATATTTCCCCTTCTGCAGCCAATTCATGTCAACCTCCTCCCTGGCTTCCTCTCCTTCCTGCTTTTTTTCTCTCTGCTTGTTAGATATTCAGCCAACAGCACCCTCCTCTGCCTTCACCGACCCCATGCTTTTTAATCTGTCCATCGTAGCACTTGAGCTTTGATCTTCTCACCCAGGCCTACTCATTCCAGCCCTCCAGCATCTCTTGCTCCCTCCTAACTCCACTCATCTTTAATCCCTCCTCCTCCATCATCCCCTCCATCTTCCTTTCCTATCCCGCGCTTTGACCACGCGTGCAGAATGGCTATTGCTCCCATGGTACTTATTAGAGCAACGCTTTTAATTACAGTTTGCACATCGATCAATTGTTGCATTACTAGTTGGTCCCTGTCGTCCGGTTAGCGCGGTGATGGATCACCTGCGGAGAGCCACCGTGGTCATCTGTGACACTCGGATGCAGATTGCTCAATCTCCAGGCAAGCCGGCCCATCCGTGATGTTGACATTAGATATGAGAGCATAATGAGGAGCAGAAAGGGTGCATTAAAATGAGCGTTCCAAGAGAGTGAAGAGCGAAAAGAGGGAGAGAGGAAAATAAAACGGAGGGGGAGTGGAACAGAGAAACCCATATTTGCTAAAAGACCAAGCTATCCACTCCACAACAATCTCTGTCGCTGCATTCGTACATTTCCCTTCATTTCAAACGCACTGATTTGCATTAATGAAAGATAATCTGGAGGCCTTTGAAGTTTCATTCTGTCCTCTGGGAACAGAGGAGAAGCTCACACACACACAAACACACTCACACGTATACACATATCAGCATGCAGAATAAGTGCTCCTGCACCTGTATCTCCCTGCCCCCTCTAATCCTGCTATAGTCTGACCCCCCACGAGATTAGTATCCCCTGCTTGGTGCAATACATTCAAACACATCAACACCCTCCCATACACACACACACACACACACACGCACACACACACACACACACACAGACACACACGCTCCCCCGGCATTCGTAATATGTTTACCATACTCGGGATACATGTGAAATAGTTTTCTCTAAACCTCCCAGCATGCCTCCTGTGAGCATGTCCACAAACATATACATCCAGGCACACGCATGCACATTAACCCGAGGGGGAGCGCAAAGTCAGATCAAACACACTCCAGGTGCTGATGGATGATGAAAAGGCAGATCCTGGTTAACAGCTGCAGTATGATTATTCTAGTGGTCTGATGGTGGCAACCTTCTCCTCCAATCAGACACGGAGACAGTGATCTTTGACAGAACAAACAGAGCGGTTTAATTAGTCTTGTTCAGAACTAAAACAAGAATGCAGTGCTTTTTTCTCTTCTTTTCCCCCCTCTCATCTAAATGAGTTGTTCTGACTCACCCTATTCTCGCTCACCGCACGGACACGCGCAAGTGCGCCGACATAAAAAAAGACAGCACACATGCATACTCCTGCTGAAAGACTGAGAAAAACAAGAGAGGCGGTGAGCTGTCTGTCCTGAGCCTTCTCCTGCCAAAAAAGAACCAAAGGGGATTATCGCTGAGTTCATTAACATGCAGAAACGAGCGAAAGAGTCTGATGCATAGAGAGACTGAGACTGCAACTTCGAGAGTCACTCGATGACGGGGGGAGTGTGTGTGTGTGTGTGTGTGTGTGTGTGGGGGGGGGGGGGGGGTTAACAGCTGACCCGACCCCTCTCCTCGATTGGGACGAGTCAAGAAAGTGCCACAGGTAACTAGCAGCCGCTTTCACGGAGAGGCGTGATGTGACATCGCTCATGCGTTTTCTGCACTGCCCACTCATTTGAATGCCCTTCCAAAAAAGCCAAAGTAGCGGAGGCTGGCCCCTTCCACCTCTGCTAGCTTGTGCTGTAGTCTGTGTGTAATCTCATTACCCCGTCATGTTGTCTAACGTAGCCTATAGTGCTGCGATGGGTTGGCATTACTCTGATTAAAGCAGGGAGGGAGGGAGAGGAGAAGGTGTGTGGGCAGATGTAACGGAAATGTGTGCGTGTGTGTATGTGCGCGTGACAGGGGGCAGGAATGACATAAGCACTTATTGGTATTAAAGGGTAAACTTTCAAAGGCATCCATCTCAAGTGCAGAGCAAACTTTCCAGTCAAAGTTATTTCAGTCCTTGACTTTGATGTGCCAGTGACAAATGATCAGCAGGAAAAATGACTGCGTTGTTGTTGGAAAAAAAAAAAATGCTCCCCCTTTGCTTGAACCTGAGGTCATTAAGAAGCAAATAAATAAACACAGAAAGTTTGCATATTGGAAAGCTGTCAGCTTCAGGCCAGCGTCTGCTCACTTCCAGCTTGATGGAGAGCCTTCTTTCCTGAGCAAGCCCCCAGACTCAGGGCAGATGAATCACCCCAAGCGGACACATTGGCAGTTGTCATGTAATGGTATTGCCTGAGTGTCGCACAAACAGATGCTGACATACTGTAGAGGCACACACAGGGTACACACTGATTTCAAGGAGAAGTTTTCTATGGGGCTGAAAACTGATGCTGATCTGGCTACACTCAAACTGAATTGGACATTAAATTAAATATTTATTTCTAAGTCATGAAATCAAACCCTGCTTTTGATATTGTGTATGGTCTGCATTTTGTTTCAGCAATAGCCATTTGATGCATTTGCATTCTGTAATTACTTTTCTCTGTAGCACTTTTGATTGCTGGTGGCAGGGTCCATCATTCCCAAGCTGGATTCAAATTGTTATTTTTTTCTCATTGATGTAAGCCTCACTGTTGACTGTTCACTGCCTTTCCGCTCACTCAGAGCTGCATTAAGTTACTGCTAATGCAATCCAACATTTCTTACTGCTGTTTCACATTGAAGGCGTTCAACTGGCCAAGCACAAGGTGGCTTTTATTGTGAAGCAGTCATAGGAAACAAAGTATGTGTCATGAGATTAGTGATGATAGTTTATTCATAATGCACAAAACAAATAGTCATTTGCACAACAGATATACGTATCTAGAATATTTGTGCAGCATGAAATACAACCATCAGTTGTCACCATAATTAACTGACTTCTACACCATACCGTTTGTTTGGCTGCACTGTAAACAGAAACATCTGTTGTATTTCTGACATAGTAGCTGCTAAAGGAGTGTTAGCTGTCGTATTAAACCACGCTTACTGTTACCGGCTGTAAGCACGATTGTCACTTTTTTTGTCTTAATTTGTTGTTATTTTGAGTTTAGTACTGTTACGCTTATGGCATATGACAGAATACATTCATCAACATCGGAAAAGGAAGCATGGGGATTAGATTAAGTGCAGCTGGAGGAGAGCCAAGATGGGAGCTAAGCTAACCCAGCTAGGACCTAAGGCTACTCCACTACCTAGCCTACTCCTGGCCATCTAATGTCCGGTCGAGGAAAAATCAGATGGATGAAACAAGGCTTTTGTTGCATAATGACAATAAATCCTTTTTAGAATCTGTGCTGTGAGTTTTCCACAGTGAAACAGAATATTTGAGCGGTGTACAGTTACAAGAAGGATTTGAATGAAATCCTTTACACTTGATTGGACCCCTAAAAAGTGTGCAGGCTTAGGATCTAGCACCATACAGAGCTATAGAGGATGGTGGCTGCACACTCACTTCCCTTGTTGTTATATGTTGCAGATTGATTGATTGATGGATGAATTTATACAGTCTTATGTCTTGACTTTATACAGACTTTTCATTTTGTTGCTGTTTAGCAGCAATGCGAATTTCATTCATCATTGCGCGCTTGGAAAAAAAATGCAAACTCCACACTGAGTAAATATTAATACACTTCAGTGGAATGCAAAACTGTAACATGAAGGAGCTCTATTGTTCTTGCCTTAACATACCTATCAGCATTTCAAATCTATCGAGGCAGGCAATTTATTTTCTGGCTAGACATAAAATTGAAGCAATTTTGCAGAATTCTGTAACATTTTCCTAAAGGTGATCTCAATTCCATCTATTTGTCCTCACCTCGCCTGATCCCATATAATTACAAAACCGAGGACCTCTGTTTAAAGTGTCTGACAAAGCAAAGAAATGATGCAGCCACACGCATTAAGTAATTTTAGAAAATGGCACAGCCAAATGTATATGCACACGCACACACAAGCGCGCACACACACACACACACATAAGCAGGAGTTATCCGTCCCCTCCTGTTAAGTCTTTTCTTGAGTTGTCGTGACGACCATTTTCTGACGTGCATCACATCCAATATCATTCCACTTCTTTGACAGGATGCATTATAAATGAGTACACAGAGACACACACACATGCGCACACTCTGTCTCTCTCCCTGTGTCTAAGATAAGTTTATTGGATTTATTAGCTTTTTGTATATGAAAAGAGGACAAGTGAGAAAGAAAAGAAACCATATGTCAAACCAAACCACCTACTGGAAGAGGTGCAGTTTGGCAGATGGTCCTTAATCATTTAGGGGTCATACAGATGGGCCTAGGCTTGGGATCTGGACGGTAATTGTATATATTATTTATTCTGTCTGGAGCACCAGGATATACTTGTATTCTAATCCTAATACTAGACATAGTGGAATTCTTCTGTTTCAATCTTCGTCCAAGTAGCTGGCGGTAGAAATATTAGATTCTCTACTCTGGTTTATCACATCCTTGGTGTCATTTTTGTAGCTCTGGCCATCGTTTCTGTTATATCGTTGTACTCACAAAGAAATAGTTATTCCTGAGATATAAGAGCACTCTGACATTGCCTCAATAAAATCCAGCTGGAAAAAAACATTGATATTTAGATGATCTGATTTAGATGAGGTTGTAAAACAGGCAATAGTTTAGCCAAAGTGAGTGACCCTGAAAATGATTGCTCTTCCTTGTCTGTAAACAGTGATGGATGTTCACAACCAATTGCTTGGGTAATATTTTTACTTTTTTAAACCTTTGTGGTTACGTGACTGCACTTGTTTCCTGTCCCATCGGACTGATAACAGGCGGGAACAGATAGCCTTGCTCCAAAGGTAACTAAACACACAACTTTTTGGCTTTACGTTTTTTGTTTTTTTTCTTAAGTTCAAACTTAATTAGTGAGCATTAGAGGTGCGCCAAGGTGGATTTTAAAAACCAGAGCCATTTTTCTAGTCTTAATGCAATGCTAAGCTAACTGGTTGCTGGCTGTAGCTTTAGATTTACCATAAGAGTGGATCACAATGTTCTCATCTAACTCTCAGCAAGAAAGTGACCTAGTGTATTTCGCTAAACTTTGCTTTAGACACAATTATCAATCGAGTTTGATGTTATTCTAAGTGACAGAAATTGGATCTGAGTGCTAATACTCTCGAATTGATAAAAGAGGCAATACCACAAGATAAAACATACCTAAACTAAAAGTCCTGCACTTTACATGTTACAGTCAACATCCATAAATACAGTAAAATATATTCTAAATAAACAACCTTCTTTTTGGTGTGTTAGCCTAAATGCACTGTGTGTTTTATTGTGGTACTTTGTTACTTTCCACTGCTGGTCCAAAAACAGCACAATGGAGGAATGAACACCATTATAATGCTTACAGACATACAATAAGTACGAACTTATTACTGATTACAAACGGACTCATTAATAAGCCTCAATGGCCTTGAAGTGACAAGACTAAGCAATGAGTGTGAAATATACACTGGGTACTGAGTTCGCAGAATTAATAGTAAAACCTTTATTTTTAAAAGCTTCTTCACGCATTGGTTAAATAAACATTCAGAAGCGGCAGCTGGTTGAGGTGCAACCCTTGAGTATCTGCAGGTACTGTATATTTCAGGTAAACCGAGAAGGAATTGACCGAGCTGCTTTAACAGTCAACTCAGGTTTGATGGAGTGCAGTGAATTTGAAATTAGTTCGATGTGAGTAAAGAGCTTAATGCCTGAAAAAAAGAAACAGCACAAGGATATATGGCCTCGCCATCTATCATGTGTGGGTGTCTGTATGTATGCATTTGTGTATTTGTGTGTTTGTGACAGAGAGAAAGTATAGGTGTGTGCGTGTGTGTGTGTGTGTGTGTGTGTGTGTGTGTGTGTGTGTGTTACAGAGACAGAGAGATAGAGAGAGAGAGTTGAAAATTTGTTAACCTACAGTATGAGTGCATGCACACTTACACACACACACACGCACACAGGCGCACCCATGCACACACGCACACACGCATTCCTTCATCAGACCAATATATCATTGCACTCACAGCCCAAATGAGGCAATCGCTCAAAATTATTTGCATATAAACTAATGAAATATTACTGGGTGAAACTCAGTTGAATGTTAATTACAAAGGTAATGCACTATTTGCTGATTAATGGATCGTCTCTCTTTTGGGCAGGAGATGATACGAGCAAGTGGATGATCAGTGAGGGGATGAAAAAAAAAGGTGATGCAGTGAATGGAGGTAAGCAGGTGTATGGAAAATGTATTGTTAGGATTAGAGAAATCTATACAGGAAGGGGGAGCAAGGACACAACAGTACAGAAGAGGAGAGGAAGGAAACGAGAGCAGAGGAGAGAGGACAGGATCCATTGTAGGGAGGCAGTTGTGTTAAGTTGAGTGGACATGGTCACACGCCACAAATCCTTGTATTACTGGAGAGGGTGAAATGAAAATGCATTATTCATTTATAGATCATTAATTATGAATCCACCAAAAGCAGGATGGAAAGCAGAGGTGTGAAGTGTGCAAGTCAAAGCATTTTTTTGCTGAGGATACACATTGCATATTTCATCTCGCTGTTTGACCTCAGAGTTTGTAACAAGCTCCTTGTGATTCCAAAGAGTTCAGACAGTAAGAACAAAGAACATAATAAGTGCAGGACTACATTCACTTTTTAAAATATGTACTACATTAATCTATGAAGAGTTATTCTTTTTTAGAATAAAGAAATCTACAGGTCCTTCCTTCCTGCCGCTGTTAGACTGCACAACCAACACTGCTCCCAACAGACCACACGTACCATATAAAAACCCATCAAATTACTCATTCATTCATTCATTCATTCATGTGCAATATCAATATCAATATCAATGTATATGTGCAATATAAATACTCTGCAATACAAACACGTCATACTTCCTACCTCACATGTGCAATAATGTGTATAATATTGTATTTTTAGATTTTGTTTTTCGTTTTTTCTTTACTGTTTGATTATTTATTGTACTTGTTATGTTTTGTCTCTTGTTGCACTGTCCACTTTGCTGCTGTAATTCTGCAAAGGATTATCTCATCTTATTATCTTGTCTTGAACTGATATTGAAATCTCTTTTAGAACAGACTTGAAAAATAACAGCATTTCATTTTTTTGGGGGGGAATTACACTTTAGTGTTGGTGTTAGTGTGTGATCTAGTGTAGTTCTGACCACTTGCTGCACTGTTTATAGCTCTGTAAAGATGAAATGCTGGAGCAATTACCCTCCACATGTATGAATCACACACATGTACCTTTACTCCTATACTTGTGAGGACAGCGCATTGACTTAATTCCCTAAAAGTTTGCACTTAAAATTAAACCTTGTGATAATTCTAACTATAATTGTTGGGATAGTTTGTGTGTTTTGAAGTTGCATTGTATAAGGTACTTATCCATAGTCAGTGTATTACCTACAGTAGATGACGGTCGGCATGCCCGGGAGTGTGGACGGGAGTACACAACACATTCTCAACCCAACTCGTCACATACTGACGCTTGGTCGGGACCCTTGACGATACTCTCAAACGCACTGGGTCAAACTATGATGCTCCGTTACAATAGCAGTAAACACAAAGTGAACGCTGTGAATTAAAAAAAAACAACCCTGTCTTTGTCAGGTCTAGAAAAAGCATCATGGTTGGACAAAAAATAAATATGTAAACTAAGTAAAATCTAAACAACATGACATAAGTACTGAAATAAAGTAACTTCAAAATAATTTTGGGACAAGAACACTGTTCCCTCACACTGGTGAATACATGAAACACACACACACACAATTCTTAAGATTAGTGTTCCCCTAAGTAAATTATGAATACAATTAATACAAACAATTCAAGTAATATATTATATATATATATATATATATATATATATATATATATATATATAATATATATATATATATATATTTATATATTTATAGCACACAAGAGATAGAAGTTTTCTAGTTACCAAATCAAGGGTGACAGGTATCAGTCTGGACAGGGAAACATAGAGAAAATCATCTGATGGTCTGCTGTCAGGAAGTCAAGATAGCTGCTATGTCACTCCATCAGAGCGAAATTCACTCATGCAGCTGGTGCCTCGCTGTTAGCATCACCAAACCCTAACGCTTCATAAGCGTACAAAAGGTGCTTGAGGACTCTACACAAACTTATGCATGTGAAATGAGCAGTTTGTCTCCTTTTCAGACTAACAGACTATGCATAATGCATGACCCCATGGCAGCCCTGCTGGAGTGACTGAGAGATTGGTAGATTGATTGATTGATGATGGCAGTTATGACTAATTCATTAAAAAGCTATAGCTGATCGTGCATGTCACTCATCAGGGTTGAAGGGGTCCACTGGACATACTGAGATACTGAGCCTGGGTGGGACGTGAGTGTGTGTGTGTGTGTGTGTGTGTGTGTGTGTGTGTGTGTGTGTGGGTGTCTGTGTGTGTGTGTAGTCAAGTGAAGCATAACTTAGAGTTTGGGTAGGAAAACTTGTGTTTCAAGCTGACCACCACACCACCACTTCTGACATAAAGTGCCACACGCACACGCACATGCACACAACACCACAAGCTGCACCCAGAATCTGTGGTAATTATACTGAATAAAAACGTCACAAATGTATGCAGTTGCCTTGAATATGCAGCCAAGTGTGGTTTTTACTCTGTGGGGCTCAACAAAGCTCTAAACTATGTTTGCACAGCGACAAGAAACCACACAGCAGTGCTAATGTGTTCACCCCACATAGAGATCCAGTGCATCTCTGTAGTATAAATGCAAACATATTTGAGCGTGACAGTGTGTTTGCTTACGTATTATTATACACAGCTCTATAGGGGAGCAGTGGGTATAAAGTAGAATCACAGTAGCCCACAGAACAGCTGTAGCAAACATTGCATCAGACTTTGCAACTAACAGATCAGGGTCCCTCCCGTCATATTTTATTCCGATTTTCACTTCATACCAATAAATGCATAGCAACACAATGTAAAGAGGAGCATGAAACAATGTTGAACATTGTCCAATTCCATAATTCATGTATCAACAGGATCCTTTGGAGCTGAACAGATCAGAGGATTTTGTGAACAAATTATGCAATAAAAGCAAAGACAGAGAGTGACAGGGGTAACGGGGGAAATTGTAAAAGGGAAGGCAAAAACAAGTAAAAGTCAGGGGAAAGTTTCAAAATAAGCTGAAGACATCAAGGAGGGAAAGACATCAAATGAAAAAAATTACATTATATATGCAACCTTGTCTCCCAGAAGTTATCTTCTATATACAACTAATTCATTTTGCCAGTTGTTTTTTAAAAGAAGCGTAATTTCAGTCAGAATTTTCTCAGGGAGCGAAGTGTTACATTCATGTACCAAACAGAATTAGTGCAGAGATGGTTGAGGTCGATAGAGGGAGTTCAAATCACAGAACCTTGCCACAGAAAACCAAGGTTTGCATCAGAGTCGAGCTTGAGGTAAGGTTTCAGCAACAAAAGCAATTTGGTTAAAGAAATACTTGCACAATTCGGGAAATACAGTTATTCATATGTGCCACGAGAGGCAGGGAACTTCAAAATAAAACATGAAACAAACTAAACCAAAACCAAGAATTTGAAAACATGAGAAGATTGATCTCACCCTCACATCTATTCAGTAGCCAACATGTGAAGCTATAGCTAGCAGCCAGCTGGCTAGTTACAGAGTCTTGAAACAGAGGGAAAACGTAACAGTAACAAAATCATCCAACCTGCACCTCTAAAACTTACTGTTCCAAACAAAAACAAAAACGTAAAAAAGAGCTTTAACAGTAGTGTATGTACCAGGCTTTTTCTGGACTGGAACCAGTTAATTCCTGGAGTATTTGCAGGTTGCTTGGCCCCTGGTCCCAGACAAAAGTTGCCCCTGTGTTTTCATCATTTGTGCAAGAGTTGTCAATTCTGCGTTTTATTCAAAATGATGTGTCAGACCATGTCTCGGCTGGGTCCAGTAACTTCCTGAAGTCTCTGGTTTTCCCCGTTTCCAGTAGGCCCATGGATGCTTAAGTAAATTAACTGGCTGCTGGCGGTAGCTGGCGGATACATGGTGTGCAAAAATGTGAGAGACAACCATCCTCTCATCTAACTCTCTCCAAGAATTCAAAAAAGAGTATTTCCCAAAATGTCAAACTTTTGCCTAAAGGTTATGGAAAGATTGTGGGTTTGGTTAAATGTCAAATTAAACATGTCATACCTTCTGCTTCAAGTCTCTGTGGACTTCTTCAATGTTTAACCCAGAAAGCCATCTTTCCTTAACCTTAACTGCTTTGCTTTGAGTGCCTCAATAGAACCACTGAAATGCTTAGTTGCTATTAGTAGATATTGTAGGATAATGAATCGAAAACGTTGTCAGTGAAAGTTTTGCAGATGCGTTCAATATCAACACTTTGTGACTTTTCAGATCAAGGCGATTATTAGCTTTTTTTCGTTGTGAAAAAATATATATAAAGAATATAACCCGGGCTGCATCGTGTTTGTTATCAAAATATTTTTGCTGTTGCAAATCATTAATGTAGAAATATAATTCTTTAGAGACTGAGTTGATATATAGCTACTCGGTGAAGTATCTTTCAACTGTTGCAAATTAGATATGTGACCATATGAGCCAACAACATCTTTGACATTCTCTCTGTGTGGGGCTTAACCGATCATACACACACACACACACACACACACACACACACACACACACACAATCTTTAGGCCTTTATACAAACTCATACACACATCCATAAACTCTGTCCATGTCTGCAGACCGCTAACTAGCTCAACTGTTTGCAATATATCAAAGTGTGTCTTTGTCAGCTGGACGGTTAGACACTAAATACACACACATGGGGAAAAAAACGAAAAACAGTTGGCAGCTTCACACACAATTAGGAAGGTTGCAACGGTCTTGCTTTGGGTTCAAAGCATTAACTGCTCCGCATATGGCGCGATTTGGAATTCTCTTTAAACACAGTAACATCTGCATGAAAGTGGGAGCTTGTTTGGTGCTATGTGTTTGTCTGCACACACTTGCACATTTGCATGTAAAGGTTTTTTTCTGTCTTCAAAGGAGGAAATGCAGCTAAGCTGAGCATATAGCTAGAGGGAGCAAAAGAGCTGCAGTGTAGCAGCCCTTCAAGCCTACTCTGCATGCTTTATGTGTCCGGCGATAACAATATGTATGCATTTCCACATTCAAAGAGAACAGTGCATATTTGAATAAATTGCAAACTGACAGACCATGCTTTAGAGAATCAGAATGAATAATGTGCAAGGAATTTCTCTCTTGATAAATTCAGCAAGTTCCATACTATTTTTTTTGTAAAATGAGTAAAAGCAGGAAGAAAAACATGGAGAAAAACAACAACAACAAAAAATAAGACATAAGTGAACGTTGACTTAAAGGGGAAGAAACTAACATAATAACATGCAAATAATGTCTTTCTTTTCTTGTAGAGCCGGACACAAAAGAGTTTCAGCAAAGCTTCGGTCAAATTTCTACAAAAGCTTGTTATTAAGAGAAATATAACTGTGTCTGGCTGTATGTTTGCCAAGTCAAATATGCGGTGATGCATTAGTATCACAGACAGCTTGTCTGTTTGATAGCAGCAGACATATCAGTGGAACCTTGCCTCCAGCTAGACGAAGAGTGAGCAGAATCTAACCATCCAATCTGCTGAGCCTCTCCAGGTGAGCTGAGCTCCAGAAACCTGGCTCACAGTTGTCTGAGTCACCGGCTGCTACGTTAGCACGCAGCCTAATCTATCTGACACAGAAACCGCTGCCTGCTGCTTCAAAGACCTTCTTCAAAATATTCCCCTCCGCCTCTCCATCTCCACCCGATCTCTCTGCCACTTTGTACCTGCAACAGTAGGCTGAAAGCTCTCCCTCTGCCTTGTCAAACGAAGAGAATGGGCTTTGAGATACTATCTTGCTGAAAGCGGCATATTCTGAACAGATGTAACTCACAAAGGATGGAATATATAGAACAAGACAAGTGGAAGAGTTTTGTTACTTAGACAGGGGTGAAATTTGAGGCATTAGTATGCACGAGTGCATCTGCACGTGCATGCAATCACGTGCATAAATATTGTGCCTTGCTTTACAGATGATGATTAGGAACAATGACATTTAGTTTGGTAAATGCCAGAGCCTAATGGGCAGAGTTAAGAACAGTTAATGATGTCTGGTGTGAGGCTCTGCTGACTTAGTGTGAAGACATTAGAAAGACGGAGGGACCTGTTTTCTTTAACAGTCAGAGCTGCGGTTCAGGTGCAATTGAAGGGAAGCATCCTCGCAGTTAAAAACCCTTAATGTTTGCCACCCACTGTTTCCTTTTTGCCTTCTATTCCTCTCTAATTCCTGTGAGTTTACTATTTGTGGCCTCCTTTTTTTAAAAAGCTAACTCCCCACCATCAACTTCCTCAATCTCCCATTTCCTCCCATTCAGACTCGCCTCCCCCCCTTCCCCGTCCAATCATTTCCTCCCCCAGTCGTACTCCGGCATAAATCAACTCTCTGCGATAGTTTTAATGGCTTTTTAATGAGCCTAATGTTTTCTGTTTTAATGAACTTCTTACGTCAGCCTTAATCATTTTAGAGGGATGAAAAATGATTGAGAAATGGCCTACATTAATTTAATTTACTGTTCAATCTGCACAGCCCTCTTTACAACCCTGGGTAGGCCAGGGCAAGTAAGAAAGAGTGGAAGGGGGGAGGAATGGAAAGAGGAGTGAAGGATGGCATGATCACACAGTGGGAAAAGAGAACAAATAAATAAAAGGAATAAGCAGGAAAATAGATGCAAAAAGCAAAGAAAGAGAGCCCACAGTGGTATAAATAGGTAAAAAGAGGAGCGGTTGTATACAAAGAGAACGGGAATGGACTGGGCGTTGGGCAAGCTGTAATTTATGAGACCATGCTATAGGCTTGTTGTTCAGGCTTATCTCCAATTAGGCTGCATTGTTGAGGCCTGCCAATGCTAGTTTCTACCACTCTGTGAGACCAGCAGATTTACATAGCCATTAACACAGCAGGCCCTGAATAAATGAGCAAAATATTCAGCATCTGTTGCTACATCTGAGTTTTCTATCTAGCTTTTGTTGATTCTTGCTCATTCTGGCCCTAACTTTTTTTCTTTTACTTTCTCCATCGGTCTTTCTCCTGAGTGACACTAGAAGTTGTCATTTTGCCAACTTTAAATTAACGGAGGCATAAACCAGGTGGTGAGGCCTTATCATCTAGGACCGGAATACCATCGCTTCCTGTCTGCAGTTTGTACGTTGGTTTACCCAAGGACACCTTACCTTGCCAGCATGCTGTGAGAGTCAGCCCTCCGTTTCACTGTCATGATAGTAAAAAGGCTGTGAATATGCCAAGGCTGGCTGCCAAGATTGCTTTTGCATTACCTGAGCTAAGTTGTCCTTTACGGTTTGTGTGTGCGAGCGAGTGTACGGCTTCCCTGTCCTCAAGGCTGGAAGCATTACCATGCGCCACTGATTATATGAAAAATCACAGCTGTGGCTGGTTACTATAAGTGCTGATGTGTTTAATGATCCATTGCTGGATTTGTGTGGGACTGGACACAGGTCTTGGTAGGAATGAGAATGTTAATGTTGAAATGAAACCAAACACATATATTATTTTATCAAAAACAGATCACTGTCTGTCACCCGTGACATATTTCATATAGCTGCATACCTCTCTAGTTGTGTATGTTGTTATGTGTGTGTGTGTGTGTGTGTGTGTGTGTGTGTGTGTGTGTGTGTGTGTGTGTGTGGATGTGACAGACGTGCCTGTCCACAAATAGATGGACATGTTGACCCGGGCACCGCCCTAACACTGACTGAAAGATGAGATCCAGAGAACGGATGCAGTCCTGCCCCGCCCCTCAGGGTACAGACTGACTGATATGTCTGCCTGTCTGCTTAAGATACTCGATGTGCTGAACCTCCACAGCCTGCTGCCTTCACACCATTTCTGTATTAGTATCCACCTGTCTCAACTCGGCAATCACTTCACTATTTTTCCATTCTCTGTTAATGTCCAGCCGTCAATCTCCCTTCCTCTGTCTCTCAATCACTTCTTCGCTTACATTCTGCTTTGCCGGTACCCTCCATGCAACCAATTTCAGAGCGGTTATTGTTAGGGCTCCATTCACAATCAGAATAAAACAGTATTTCAGCTGCATGCTATCATTGTCAGAAAATCTCTACTATTTTGAACTGTCAAGGGGTTTGACCAAATCAATTTCTTGTTAGAAAATCCAAAATATAGGGTTCTACAACCACCAGACGTGTGTTTTTTCTTCTTTTGTTTCCTTCTTTTGTGTTTTGTTTTTTCAGCATAGTTTTGAATGATGTGATTTGAAAGCATTGATATTGTTTGAGATAGAATCAGATTTGTTTCAAAGTAGATAAAACATACTTGTCAAGATGCTTGATATGCTGTGTGTTGTGGCCTGGAACATATTGAGTGAGCTGTCTTGAATACGTTTCTCAATGTTTGAATAAGTAGCGACGTGCATTCTGAAGGTTGGGTTTGTAATTTGTTGCAATTTCCTAGTGGTGGGATATCATTTCATGAGTTATTTACTATACAACAGGTGGCCAATGGCAAAGACATGCACTCAGTGCATAGCCACTTGAAAATTATGTTATTTAGACGTCTGAGCAGGGGTGTTCACATTAGTGCTGCAAGTAACCAAGAGCATTACCACACAGTTTTAACACCGTTCTAAACACACCTACACATTTCACAGCTGCCTGAGGCTGGCATGAACTGATTTATCCAGGTCACCAGTCTGCATATGGAACGTGTGGCCATATAGGAAGGGGCGTTGCCAGACTGTTAGCACTGCTAGGCCCCAGGCTCTTGAATCACACCTTTGTTTTACTGCTCCAAAGAATCATTGTGCTGTCACACTGCTAAAATCGCTCTGCAATCTTAGTAAACACTTTATTACATTTTTAATGTGAGCCAGCCATATGCACACTAAATATGCTGCAAATACTGAAGCCCAGAAGACAGAATGAAATTCATCCATATAAAGCTGGAAACAACACCAAATGATTGTCATTGACTTGTGCAAATTAAGCTCATTCATTTTCCAGTGATGGCAATGTTGGTCTGTCAGTCGGTCAGTTCACCATCTTGGCCCACTTTGCGTTTCGATGCAAAACATCGGAAAGCAAAACAGTTTTCAATATTTTCGACTTGTGGTTTTGATAGTCGACTATTCTGTGAAAACTCCTAGCCTATGTTGCCATCACAAAAACACTCACATTCAAGTGCTTAACATTTTTAAACGATGCTTTGTAGGTATTGAGATTTCCTTTTTTACTTTCAGAAAACAACCACAGACAATTTTTTTTAATCTGGACAGAGGACCTTCTTCTCATAAGCAGCAGAGGATGGATTGATACATGGATGGATAGATAGAACTGATGCTTTTGTCTGAGGATGCCCAAAAAGATTATTGCTAAGAATAACAGCAAGCATTCTGTTTTCTCCAAAAAGTGTTTGTGGGTTAAAATGCAGAGTCCCTGCTCAAAATAGTTGAATATATTTGTTTCTTTTGCTCCATTCCTGCAGATAGCGAAGTAAAAGAAAACTAATGTATGTCACCTTACCGCCCATAGTGTGTCTAGTGGTGTGTATTACCAACGTGTAGAACTTATCTTGCCCTTTAACTTGTTAGTCATTGCCTTCACTCTTTTGGCCTCCTCATATTACATTTTCAATCCTGTACATGTCTCCACACAGAACCATCAGCCAATCTCCAGACCTTCAAACTGACTCATTATGTAACCATCTCCACATAGACAGGTAGGCTAGACATGTCACAGTCAATCTACTCCCCCAAGACTTTAACAAGCTAAAGTGGATGGACAGGCCATTTCACAGGCTGACCTCAACCAAAAAGAAACTAGTTCTGGACAAGCCCTTCCCTCAAATATGTGTGTGTGTGTGTGTGTGTGTGTGTGTGTGTGTGTGTGTGTGTGTGTGTGTGTGTGTGTGTGCGTGCGTGCGTGTGTTCGTGCGTGTATGCTCTCAAACTGTATGTGCAAACACGGTGCGATTCTCCCCCCGCCAAAGGACACTTACATAAGACTGTCAGAGCGTTACAGGGAATGAGACGGTGGAAAGGAAGCAAGGTAAAAGACAGTGTGTGTGTGTGTGTGTGTGTGTGTGTGTGTGTGTGTGTGTGTGTGTGTGTGTCTGAGTCTGTTTGTCTGTCTGTCTGTCTGTCCGCCTGCCTGTCTGTCTGTGTACGTGGGTAGGGGAGGATAATTAAATGTAATTTTGTCAGCTAACCCTCTCCCGCTCCCTTTTCAGACATGGGAAACCAAAGAAGTAGAAAGAAACCAGATGGGTCAGGGCCAGCAGGGGTGTTTGTGTGTACGGATTTATATGCAAGTGGGTGGGTGAGAGAGAATGAGACGGCTTAAATTCCCAGACACCACCCCGTTGGGGCTGGAGGTGGGATTGAACATAGCCTGGAAGGTACTGCTTTGACAGCTTCCCTAAATATGCCCTGTAATGTTTTCACTCACACTGAACTAAGTGAGATCTAATCTTAGTCTGGATGCACATTACTGGCATACAAAAGCCCTCACACAGTGTTTGTGATTATCAAAACCGGTGTTTTTTTCATAAGCTGTAATGGACAAGGGCGTAGATTTGTATATGGACGGTAGAGACATGTCCCGACCAATATTTTGGGAGGAAAGAATTGTACCAACCAATATTTGAGCAAACTTCTTAAATCATGTTCGCATTATCTTCTGGCGAGAGAAAGAGAGAAGACTGACAGCCATCAACAAGACATCTGTCTGTAGTGGTGAGGTGACTGGAGAGTGTGGCACACAACGGCGTCTCCATTGCGCTTTGTGCGCCTGACAGCACATCCATGGTGACTTCAGCGATTTTACACAGAAAAAACTATATGACTTGATGATTTATGCTAAGTATTAGAAGATGTTCTCTAAAACTATTGGCACTCTGTTGTGCCATTCTTTAATGCAGTTTGATGTTATATTTCTACAACCGATGGTGGTAATTTCATCAGCTGCTCCACAGCAAACCACGAGTGTCAATGTCTATAGCAGACAGTGCAGTGTTATGTCGAGTTGTGCATGCATGCCAAGATTTGCATGCACCTCCAAAGAGCGCGTTCACAGAGTAAAGAGAAACATAACAATTTGAATGATTTCTATAGCAAAGTATGGTTTAAAAACAATATAAACTTCTTTGTGGGCTTCATAAATAACATAAAGTCTATAGTTTAACGTTTAGAGTCATCAATATTTGATTAGACTAACCTAGCTTTTCCTTGCTTCGATTGGTCTGAAATTTGCAAGGTTTCTTTGATTTTTTTATATTTTTGAGGGCAAACTCTTTTCTGTTATTTTGTCTTTAGCATTTCAGACAGCAACACTAAATTATTATTTTAAATTGAGGTTTTTAAATGCAGACAAATGTCCCATTCACTCTGTCCAAGTCGATCAAGTAAAGTGTGCTGATGACACCATTTTATTCATTCAGGGTTTGATTTGAAGTGATCTCACTGGGCAGTTAAAGAGTAAATGCATGTTTGCTAGAAGAGATTAGCTGACAAGTAATGGGTCCCCTTTTATTTCAGTTGAGGCTATAAGTTGTTATTACATGTATAGAAATATCTGCTGATAACTTCATTTCAATCATAGATCTCTATAACCAAAATTAAAATGTGGAGCCATTATTCGACTGAGGTATATTTGATTACCTGCCAAGAATTGCAAGCTCCTTCCATTAGGTTAGTGTTAAATGTATAAGATTAATACTGTTCCCCTCAAAACAGCCAGAAATATCAACTGGTAACATTGTTTGATCCTAAAGTGTATTCAAAGGAACTCAATAGGTGGATGCATTATGTGGCAATACTGATATTTTACTTGCCAGGATTTGCATCCCCCCGTTATTTCAGCCACGATTAATGCTACATAGACACGTTTATAAATAAATTAAAATGAATTTAAAAGTTAAAGACACAAAAGAGGAGGGAAGAGTAAATCATGCCTACACGTATGTTGACTCAGCAGAGACTGTAATATTAAATGAGAAAAGTTGATCTACAGGAGAATAAATGTTTGAAAGCAATAGACAATGACTTGGAGCCTTACTGCATTTTTTCATATTTTGAATTGTAACCTGGCGCCTGAGTTTCCTTCACATAACAACAGACTTTTCAACTATAAATTGATGCTGAAAATTCATCAGAATGCAGGAAATTAAGTATTTGATGCTCAAAAAATTCCAATTCCATGCCTAGTATCTGTCCCTCCCTTCCAATGTTGAAACCAAACCTACCCCCTTGGTCCTGGATATAAAAAAAAAAATCTGAGGAACGTGTGCACAGAGAATGAATTTACAGTTTGAGAAAGGCTGTCTTCTTCAAGTCTCATAATCTGGATGATTTGGATGCACTGTTCTTTGTTTTCCCACCTTGTTTAGTCAGCACATTTTTATGGTCTGCCTAAAGCGCTCTGTAGACATGATGCATCACCCTCATGATGAGCCTTGGGGCTTCGCATTCATCCTCATCTGTGAGTAAACCTCAAGGTTTATAATTCCCCTTCTGTCCTTGCATTCCTCTGTTTTGAGATTGTACTCTGGCCATTAGGTACTTTGTCAAATAAGTCATGGAGGGCCCAAGAACATATTTTTTAGAAAGACACACAGTCTCTGAGATACGTGTCATGGGAAATTGCTGCAGCTCAAGTAATTTCAATATATCAAGAAAGTAGGTTTAGCGCAACATTTCTTTACTGTATTACATCTCTGTTGCAGTTGAAGGACTGTTCTCCTTCAATGAAATAATGTTTCTTTTTGTCTTTGAGTGTGGAGTTATTACTAATCAAATCGTATTAGATACTCAGCCCATGCGCCATCAAAGTTCACTTTAAACAACTCCATATCCTCCACATCCTCACATTACATCTTCTGTGTGTAACCTGTAGAAATATATAAACAAGAAATTGTAGTTTACTCGTATTTCCAGACCATAAACTGAATTTAGTAAAATCTGACAGCTAAGTAGTAGCTAAAGACACAAAATGTAAACTTTTGAGTTACCAGGAGTCATATTTCTCCTGTTTGTGGATACAGATTCTGCATTCACATGTAGAAACTGTAGGCAACGGGTAATATTGACTAATCACATTAAGAGCAGTCTTTGGTTGATTACAGATAAACGGTCTGTGTGGAGAGCAAAAGAGGTGGAATGCATTGGCCGAAAGGCAATCTTGGAGCCCACTGACTTGTAAAATGGCTACTTGTGAAACAATTTGGTCGTACAAGTCGCTCAACTCCAATTCCAGTCTTGCATCTCAAATTGCTAATTGGACAGTGACAAAAAAAAGTAAGCCATGGCCCAAATTTCCACTGGCTACACAGGAACCCAAGAAATAGAACCCCTTGCCCCCAGAGTCTTATGCGTCGGTTAACGGGGCTGACCGCCTCCCCTCAACTACCGCCCCCGTGCCAACCTAACGTCAAGTTTAATCTAAATCTAATTCAATTAAATCTAATTCGTTAAGCAGTCTGTCTCCAGAAAGCACTGAGAAGAAACTGGTATCAACCCTTGATCAAACTCCTGACAAGACAGAAAACAAGCCGACTTCCAAATTGTCCTAGCAATTGAGCACTACAGGGAGAAGTATGTTTGTTGTATGTTTGTATTAGTCAGAGACAGGACAAGGAAGCCTATTCAAACTATAGATCAAAACCATGAGTGTAACTTTTCGCTGATCACTTTGGATTGATGGACTGTGGACTGTGGAATCTCTGTATGACATGTTTTTACTTCAAGTTCTCAGTTAGATGAGAGATGTGATTGCAGGTGTGTTCATGCTAACCAAATGACTATACTTGAGTTATTAGTCCATTTCAATATGTTGATTATTGTTCAGTGTTAACAGTAACATGGATAATGTGTCTGCCTATGCGATGACAACTTGTGATATACACATACTGTCAGTTCGGGCTTTGGGACTGAAAGAGACAGAGAGAAAGCCGTTCATTTAAGAGTGCATTGATATTCATCGCCCTTGTCCTGTTGTATATTGTGATTGCCGATCAATCAGTAAAACACTGAAGGAGAGCTGTGTGTACTGTTGGTTCTTTATCGAGCCACTGCAGTACCGGTGGCAACACCATCACTAATGCTTGTTGTTGGAGACACACTAATTAGGGATGTTAAGAGCAAACTTATAAATGTGCCAAGCATCATAGTTTGTGACTCAGCCCAGAAAATGACACAGAACCATCTGGGCATCAAAGAGATCATCATTAATGTGGGAACTAATGGCATTTTAGTCAGTTTGTTGCCTCTGACGTGGAGGTTGGAGTCATGTTCTCTCAGTGATCAGCTGAGGACCAGAAGCGTCACCTCAGCACCTTCTCACCGAGCAGAAAGGAAATATGACACTGGCCATAGAACTGCTTGTTAAAGGTGCTATATGAGATTTCTGTAGCCTCTCATCAGCTCTCAACATGGCGACAGCTGAGCCAGCGGCTCACAGCTAACGGTGCCAACAGCACAAACATTTCAAATTACTGCAGGAATGCTGACATAGCTAACAGAATTTACATGAGGGGGAACTGGAGGCCACCTCTAAGTTAACGCTAGTGGAGACATTTGACTAACAGCCTTTAAACCCAAATGTCACTGCCAACCTTCTGCATGATTAGTGGAGTCATCAAGCTCCAGGTAAACGAAACACTTATGATCCTTAAGATTTTCCTTATATCAAACCCTGCTATTTGTATTTTTATAGCAGCCATTTTTTATAGCAAAAGCTAGTCAATAATTTTGTTTTCTGCCTTTGCTATGCAGTATTCGTTTTGCTTATGGGCACAAACAATCCACAAGAAACAATGCTCGCACATTCTGGACATGATGCAGAATCTGCTGCTGCATGTGCACATTTTATACGATGTGTAAGACGACATTTGACCACGAGTATAATTTTGATTACTCCTGTCAACATTATTGACCGTTTTCTTTATTCTTATTCACAAAAAGCGTGATACAATGAATTTTTCATTGAGATGCACCATAAGCTGATACTAAAGTTGCTCTTTGTTAAACAATGCATCTGCAAATGTTATTGCTTTCACTAAGGATTGATACATGTAATTTCCAACAGTTTGAAAATACACCAGCTGTTTCCAGCAATGATTGTGTGTCACTAATTCAACACAGAAAAGAAGGTTCATCTTTTTGTCATTATATCATTCTACAGTCCATAAGTCAGAATAACCAGAACAACATTTTTAACCCTGCCCTGTCTGCTGAATACACCACAACGGTGTGGTTGTTAGTCCTCATTACAATAGTTTGTGCTGAATAAGCAGAGTGCTTTGCAGCTACACAGTTGGAATTGAGTTTAAAAGGTTTCTCTTTTTGCTATGGCCTCCTTTTTTCTTCACAAGCACTTTTTTCACAATACTGTGCCAGAAGACTGAAATTTCTTACTAATTATTTGCTCTACTCATTCCCCTCATGCATTTCGCATTATGAATGCTTTCAGAAAACAGCTAAGAGTTTGGCTTTTTTTTCATATTGTGATATACAGCGGCTCAAGAAACCTACCACTTTGCTATGTATAATAGTAGACCTGCATAATTCAACACTCCTCTGACATTCACTTGTCTGTGCATGTGTGTGTGACACACAATGGCCCCTGGCGCTGTAGCTTTGCTTCAAAGAGGGGCTTTTACTGTTTAAAGTATTGGTGAAAGGAGAATATTGATTCCAGCACCAATAGTCTGCGAGGCTCTTCTTCTGTCACATTGTGCTGAATAAATTTACACCATCAAGTGCCTCTTGAAGTCTCCTTAGATATAAGACTGAACCTTCTTATTGAGAACTCCACTCAGCAGGTACCAAAGAATAGTTTCACCTTAAAACTAGGACATTTGAAGATTCATTCTGCAATTGAAGGTCTTATACCACAAAGGTGCAGCAGTAACATTTGATTTTCGCATCATATTTGCCTTCAACTCAGTGATGGAGAAAAGACAGTAACCACTGAAACCTTGAACCACGAGCTGAAATTCTTGCACGACATAAGTTTTTTTCATTTTTTTCCTTTACCTCTTTTCACCTTTTATTGTTCTGTTGTCTAGGCTGTGAATTGTTTTTGGGCGGTGTACAACCACAGATGGATCCGCAGTGGGGTTCTGCTGGTGATTCATATTAATGGACCTGACCCCAATCACTCCTTCCCTTTTTCTTCTTCCAATCTTTCTCCCCCTATGTCCCTCCCACTGCGCACTGTCTTTCTCATCCCTTCCTAACACCCAGGAGACAGATGGACCAACACTCAACTTCACACCATTTAGCTTTTCAAGGCTGCTAAAATAGTGTGTGTGAAGAGGTGGAGTGAGTGAGCTGGGGAAAAAAAGGACTGTGTTTGTGTGTGTGTGTATGTGTGTGTGTGTGAACGAAGAGAGAGAGAGGCATTGCAGATGCAATGCCTACATAAAACATGTCTGTGTGCTTGCACGTCGTGTTTAGTGCATGTAGTTGTGTGTTTGGGTGTGTGTTTGTGTGTTTGTGTGCACATGAGGGTACTGGTGTGAGGTTGGCAGGCAGGGGAATGTGGGGAGTAAATGAAGGACTTAGTGCTCTACACGACTGACTGGTCAAATGTATGATGCTACCTTGAGCTTCCCTGGCTCCAGTCAGACACTCAAGCTCTTCTAGTAATAGAGACTGAGTGCTGCTCTGTACCAAGTCAAAGACCTCCACTGCACTGCCTACATACAGTATAGGTAAATGGTGAATTAATTGTATAAAAAATGTGTTTCTATTACAGTAGTTAGAAGCAGGACACATTGGCAAACATTGTTTACTGTCATTTCTGGCAATATATAATACATTGCGGATTAAATAAAGCTAGTGTGTTTTAATTGTTTTTTAAGTTTTGCCATTATTTATCATGCAAGTACTTTGTATTTAGTTTATTTTTATGTCTCTTCTTCTGAGACTTATGTTTTATGTTTTATGTCTTCTGTATGACCTAAACCAAAAAGGTAAACATTTCTACTCAATTTAACATTTTTGTCAGTGAACAACTTTATTGGGCAAAACAACCACAAAATGATCATATTATTTTATCATTAAGATTAGCATTTTAATGCTCTGTTCTATTCCAGTGTCCCGGTAAGCCTTGACAGTGTGACAGTAAGCCAGCATGCACAATAAAAGGATCCTGAAACTGAAGCAGCTAAATGGAATCCAGCCATCATTCACTGTATTATTTACTCATTGGTTTTCTCTCCCTTTGACAAGTCAAGATGTAAAAAAAAAAGTCCTACTACATGCAGTGTCATATTTTCATTTTGTATGGAATTAAGGTCACAATACAAAACAACATAAAGCTTTTTTAAATCATGCCTTCACCCTTCTCTGCTATTTATAGCTGAATAGACATTGTGGTGAGAATGAAAATGTGTTTCATATATTAACCTTTTAAGGCAACAAGGACGAGAAGTCCTCAAGGTGGTCTGAAACATTGAAATTTGGACATTTACAATTCCATCACAAGTGGGTAAGCTGTGAGAGTGTCTTTCTCTTCTCACTGCACTGCACCTTTAATTTTAAGGTGTGTGACATCATTGAATCCTACGATTAATGTAAGATAAATGCAGAGGACCCTGAGTCCATCTAACTTCACTGAAACCAATCCAAAGCTTTTGGCCAATTGTAACAGGATGTCTCCCTCTATGTAGGATTGACAAGCTGTACTTTGATATCTGAAACCATGATTCTCTCCTTGAAGTAGATGATGAAATGTTGGTGCAAGGGCCACGGTAATGCAGCTGCTGTATTGGACCACGGCGGCAAAGGCAGAGCAGAGCCACAAGGACAAACTCTCATTTTCCCCATTCAGTTCTTTGTTCTGACCCTCACCTGTGGGCACAAGTTTTGACAGTAACTGAAAGAATAAGGTCCTAGACACACATACAGTGGCCAAAATGAATTTTACCCACAGGTCGATTGGCCCCAACCTCAATGACAGCATGTGGATGTGACAGGGCCTCAGGGTCAATGCGCGTTATCTTCAATAATAGGAGCAAGGGAGGTGGATCAGGGACCAGGTAAAGACACCTCCTGGGACTACAGCTGTGGGGTTGGACAGGCCATGGCTGACTGCTGGGAAGAACGTCGGACACGCTGGAGGGACTATGACTTCCAGCTGGTTTAGGAGGGTGTGGAGACTCCCAAGGAGCAGCTAAAAGATTTTAATACTCTATATAATGAGAATGAGACAGTAGATGAATGAAGGATTTCACTGCTGCTACTGAAATTAGAAATACTTACAAAATAAGTTATTTAGAGATGGTTTTTAGGTGTGTCGGTTTTCTTTCTGCAAGTCACAGGGGTTGTGTGGGTGTATGAGTAAGAGATGTTCATGCTTGACTGGGACCTACAGGAGTGTGCCTCAGTGATATTCTGCTTATCTGCTTGTCCACCATTTGCAAGCACATTGGAGACTCCCTATCTGGCTACAGGGAATTGAAGCTGCTAGTGCAGAGGCCCAAATAGCTTGAACATACACTTACTTCTTTAATATTGCCAAATATTTGGTATGCAGCAACACTGAACTGCTCAAAACGTTTGATACACAGAGTTTGGGGACTTGTATCCCAACAAGTTTCTGCTGACCTTGACCGTCTAGTCAAAAGCCACTGATCTAAAGTAAATGCTTCAAGGCTATTTCATATATAGATTCAGCCTATAAGAGAGCAGTGAAAACAGACAATTGCTATAGGACAAAGAGCCCAAACGTCAAACTTCCTCAAGAGTTTGCTTTTCAGCTCTTTACAAGCCAGCGTCTGTACAGATAAAACATACAACACTTAAACATTGGCACATCCCACAAAGCAATCTTTCTTTCAGGGTATCCTCGAGGGATCTTTTTTGAGACCCCTATAACTTCATTCAGAAGAGCACGTAACTTAAAAGTCGTCCATTCATTTCTTTTCACACCTCTGTTGTCCACTTGAACACTGTCTCCCACCACCGGCTTTTATCGATGTGGTCAGGTTACCATGCTTACTGCTCTAGCTCCATGGATGCAAAGGGGTTCGTGCACACAGGTACAGGGAAGGAATTCAAAATTCAAAGCTGCAGTAGCTACCCATTATCAATATACTGAAAGGTCCCTGCAGTTTGGTATATGTCGGCCAAACTAAACAGAACTAAAACTGAGGATTGCAGAAGATAATAATGCTATTCACACTAATAATATTGAGCGTGCAATGGCACATCATTGTGTGAATGCAAATCATGGATCGGCCCTTTCGCTGAAATTCTGGGATATTGAATAGATTTCCTCATCCCTGAGGACAGAGAACATTGCAAACAAGCTGTTATGCAGAACAAGTTACAGGATTGATACAGTAAACTCAATTGAATCACATGGATTAAATGAGGATGTTAATGTGTGTTGTTATCTGAGGGTGTTCTGAGAAATTAATCCAGCGTGTGTGTTATGATTGTTCAGTGATGTTCCCTTAAAAGTTTATAGTTTCAATGATATTTATGATATATATGATGTGACGATATGACAATGGCTAGACGTAAACAAGGGCCAGAACCTGTTGGAGGCATTTTAAACATCTACGCCACCTCTGTCTCGTTTTACTCTGATAAAAACATGATTTATGTCGAAATATTGCTTCTTCTGCCACCTTAAAAGCCTTTACTCCAATCTTGTGCTCCAGATGTTATCTTTCCAGAGCTGCTTGAACATAATATATTTGTAATATGTAAGCAGGGTTTTTTAAAGTCTGACACTGGGGTAAACTTCAAACACTTTGACTACAATTGTGATTATTCGGTGACAAGAAACGTTACAATTTCACAAAGGAATAGATTTGCTATATAACCATGGACATGCAGTTATGTATATTTTTAGAGTTGGGAAGGTGACTAACGTAATAGGTTAAAGATTACTTGATACCCTGTTAAAAATGTAATCAGTAATGTAACTATTTTAATTACTTTATCAAACTTTGGATTAATTTATAATTTGTTTATGTTTTGATTACTTTTCTAAAAAATGTGACTAAAAAGTGGGCAATAAAGCTGAACAGTCTTAAAATTATATACATATTATTATCATAGTATTGATGTAATCAATATTAAAATACAATGGAAAAAAAAAGTTATAGTATGTTAGGTCATAAAAAAGTCACAGTATACTAAGACATTGAAATGTCATAGTGTAGTATGTCAACGTATGGTGTGATGAAAAACATTATAGTATATGTAAAAAAGTCATGAAAGTCATAGTATATTTTGTTGAAAATAGTCTAGCATGTAAAAAAGTAATTAAACTGAAGGTAGATATAGTTATGTCAAAGAAAAGTCACAGTATAATAAGTTAGAAGAAGTTTTAAAACAAGTCATAGTAAAGAATGGCGAAGAAAGACTTTAAAAAGTCATAGAATAGTATGTTAAAACTAAAAATAATATAGAAATAATTAAATAATTGTATTTAGTATGTTGAAAAAAGTGGAAAATTGTATAAACCTCATCAGAGAAAACGTAATTACAAATGTCATAGTATAGTATGCCAAATATGCTAAAAATATGAATATAATATGAATAAAAAAGTAAAAAAATCGCATAGTTTAACATGTCAAAAGAAGGCCTAAAATAGTCATACATAAGTCATAGTATAGTATGTCCAAAAAAGTCAGTTTATCATGTCAAAAAATTGTAATAGTATGGTATGTGAAAAAAACATATTCAAAAGTCATAGTTTATTATATCCATAAAAGTCATAGTGTAGTATGTAAAAAAAAAAGGTAAAGTATGACAAAAAAGTCATAGTATAGCTTGTCAAAAACTTGATACGTTGTTAAAACCGACATATCATAGTGTGTCGAAAAAGTTATAAAAAGTCATGGTTTAGTTTTAAAAAGGTAATTAAAAGGTCAATGTATAGTAAGACCAAAAAAAAACGAAATATCGTCAGTTTTCTGTTGTGTTATAGTATTAAAAAAGCCATAATATATTTTTTAAAGAAAATCATAAAAAGTCCATAGAATAGTATGTCGAAAAGAGTCATAAAAAAGTCATAGCATGTTGAAAAAGTCATTAAAAAAATCATAGCAGATTATTTTTTTTAAAAAGTCATAAAAAAGTCTTAGTATAGCATTAAAAAATAAGTCATATTATAACATTTTGAAAAGAGTCTTGAAAAAGATATAGTGTAGAATGTCAAAAAGGCCATAGAATAGCATGTCGAAAAAAGTGGTAGTATAGTATGGTGAGAAATAAACATGATGCAAAAGCTCTCAAATGTCTTAAAATATTTTATTGAACTGACACTAATTCAGCTGAATGGCTGGAGCTCCTTCCCCATGGATGGTTCGGAGTTCTAACAACAAGTCAAAGGTTTTACAGAGTATATATGTTTCACACAAAATGCACTTTATTTCGTCCCCCCGTAGACACCAATGCAGAGTCCCAGGACATGGCAGGTGCTGTTATTCCTCCCGGTTGTGAGAAAGAGTTAGTTTGTCAGCTCTCACAACCATCAGGTTGAGACTATAGCAAGTCAGAAATAAGTTCAATCAGGAGAGACTTCATTAGAATTTAACAATAATTTATTATACAAGCATACAATTGTAATAGTTTTGGCGATTGGACTCCATCCTGTAGTAGGATACCCGAGGAGTAGGGATGTTGAGGTCAGATAAGGCCTAATCCCCCTGGAGTCCAGACACTATTGGTGGGGGTGGTGAAGGGAGTTGCTGCAATCCGCTGATGAATGAGGAGCATGACTGTGATGCTCATTAAAAAGTCTTATAAAGTAATATAAAAGTCATAGTATAGCCTATAGTATCGTATGTCGAAAAAGTCATAGTATAGCATGTCAAAGAAGTCCTAAAAAAATCATTGTATAGTGTGTCTAAATAAGTCATAGTATAGCATGTCGAAAAAAGTCATACTGTAATTGTTGACAAAGTTATGACAAAAGTTATGGCATTTTATATCAAAAAAGTAATAAATAAGGGATAGTATAGCATGTCGAAAAAAGTCATACTGTAATATGTCGAAAGGAGTCATAAAAAAGTCAAAAAAAGTAATTAAAGAGTCATAGTATAGCATTTCGAAAAAAGTAATGAATATAGTTTTACTATATGTTGAAAATAAGTCATAAATAAGTGATTGTATAGTATGTCAAAATATGTCATTAAAATGTAATAGTATGTCCAAAAAGTGTCGAAAAACTTATTGTAAACGCAGAGTAGTATGTCTAAATAAGTCATAAAAAAGTCAGAGTAACGTATGTCAAAAAAGTCATAAAAAAGTAATTGTATACTATGTCAAAAGAAGTCATAAAATAATCATAGTATATTATGTCAAAAAAGGTCGTAAAAAGTCATAGTATAGTATGTCGAAAACAGTCAAAAAAAGTAATACAGCATGTCGAAAAAAGTCACAATATAGTATGTTGAAATAATTCATTGTATAGTATGTCATAAAAAATAAAGAAAATGTATTTATTTTCATACCTTTTACTAAATCAACACTGGATCACAAAAAAAGTCTTACAGCATGAAATGAAAGGAATCGGTGCACCCAACAAAGAAAAATATTTCAGTTTTTATTGTAAGTTTACTTGTAAAAGATGTTTATAGACTTTAAGATCAGGTGATCGTTTGTCGGGACATTTTCAACACATGGATCAACATAAAACTCCGCTCCGTTCAAAACATCAGACATTTTTATTTTAAAAAGTTACATAAATAAATGTAGGAGTCATCTCTAAGTCACAGAGAGTATTGTTGGAAGAAACAACCAAACGGATTATGAGTATAATGTAATGGATAAATTAGAAGTTGCGCTTTGTAGAGCCTGCTGGAAGAATTTGCAAATTTGATTCAGTTCACTTTTCAATTAATTTGGACCAGTCCAGCAGCTGTAGTTAGTTTTGTAGTGAGGGGCTATGGAACAGAAAACCCCAAATTTGAACGCATGTTTTTATTGAAAATGTAGCAGCATAATCTGAGGGCCAACCTGACATTGTATTGTTAATACCTTTGAGTTCATACAGTAGAAGATGATGGACGACGTTGACAACATGGATGCAGGGGCAAAGTGAAGTAGTTCTGCCGTCTTCACTTTTGGTCGGGAACACAGCACTCATCTGGGGAAAAAAGAAAAGAAGGACGACATGAGAATTTGCATCGCATTCACATACATGTGTGCCTACTACTACTACTAGTACAACAACTACATCAAACACTACTATAACAACTACTACTAACAATGGTTCTTAAATTTTGATGACGAAGCGTAAATGTAGGGAGCCAGCATATGATTGACATTGACATTTTTTATGACATACTATACTTTTACTTTTTATAAAATGTATTATAACATACTATACTTTAACATTCATGGCATTTCAATGACAGTTATAAGGCATACTAGACTTTGACTTTTATTTATGACCTTTCTATGGCTCTTTCATGGTATACTATAATGTAACTTTTTTGTGATGCACCATACTATAATACATGTAATGCAATTTTAATAGCCTACTTCACTGTGACTTTTTTATAAAAAAAATTTACAACAAAGTAGTATTACATTTTTTACAACATTTTTGTGTCTTTGATGGCATACTATACTATGATGTTTATTATGACAATTTTTATGACATTTTTATGGCCCATTATGCTATGCTATATTTTTAAGAAATCAGTTTTATGGCATACTGTAGTTTGACTTTTCTATGACATTCTATAAAATAATTCTTTGTAGTATACTATATTATAACTTTTTTAATGACATTTTTATGATATACTATACTATGACATTTGATGACTTTCATGGCATAATTCACTATGACATTTTTATGCCATAGTATATGACTCTTTTATGGCATACTATACTATATTTTTTATGAAAATGTTATGGCATACTAGAGTATGATATTTTGTATAACAAACTATACTATGACTTTTTTATGGCATTTTATACTATTATATTTCATGACATTCATTATGGCATTTTTATGGCATGTTTATGACTTCCTATATTATGATCTTTATGACATACAACATCATGATTTTTTTAACACCATTTTTTATGGCTATACTATATACTATACTATGACTCCTATAAAATATACATCCTAAATTTTGACTTTTTTCATGACATAATATACTTGACTTTTGGCTTTTTAACGACATGTTGATAGCATACTATACCAAGTTCTTTCATGCCATAGTATATTATGAATTTTGAAGGCATTTTCTTGACAAAACTATACTATGACTTTTCATGCCATTTTTAAGGCATACTCTACTATGATAGTTAATTATTATGAAATTTGTATGGTAAACTATACTGTGATGTTTTTATGACCTTTTTATGGTCAACTATACTATGCTATTTTTTGTAAATCTGAAATTGCATACTGTACTATATAGTTTTAATAAATACATATTTTGATATTCATATTGCTTTGAGGTGTAGGGCACCCCCCAGCACCGTCTCCAGAGTGGTCTCACACTTTTTCGTCACTATCCTGATCGATTTCATCACTTTCTGCTGTATTTTGCTGTATAAAATATGTTTGTTACAATCATTGTCATCCAATGTCTTTTTTTCTAGGATTCCTGAGCATATTTATGGGTGTTTATTTTCGATGCAACCTCAACCTAAATGGAACATGTAAGTCACACAGAATATTATATATATATATATATATATATATATATATATATATATATATATATATATATATGTGTGTTCAGATTTGACAGAGTTAAGAGTCAGCAAGAAAGTGCGAGTTTTGACGCAAATTGGCGCAAACGGTTTGGAATCAGCTACAAAACACACACACACACACACACACACACACACACACACACACACACACACACACACACACACCTGCAAGAAAAATGAAATGTTAAAGTCTCAAGCATGCTGATACCTTTCAACATGCATAGCACACAAAACCAATTATACCCCTCCTATAACGTACACATGCATGCACACATGAACACAGACACACATGCACACACAAACACAACCTCAGCCCAACTTTTATTGAACAAGAATCCAATTACTTAACCCAGCTTCAGGTTCTGTGCCCTCTTTGCTCTTCCACCTTGACAAGTCTGCGTTAATATCTGCTGACAGCCTATGTCCACCATGACCACACACACACCTCACACACACAAGCATACAGCTGATCCCCATAAGAGTCTGATTAAATGAAAACTGTGATGCCCATTTTCTCCATCCCAGGGTCAATGCATACCAATGAGAGACAGAAATCACAGTCCTTGGTATGTGCCTGAGTGTATGTGAATGACAAAGAGAAAGAAGGGGAATTTTCATGCATTCCTACAGCACTGAATAAAGCCATGTGGATTTTTTTCCATCACCTTTTTTAATGTCTCCTGTTCATAGGTCTCCATGACATCTGGATCTTTATTGTTCCCAGTCCATAGATCACTTATTAAGCCTAGTAATGAGGAGGTCATGCATAATTTCATTTGCTCTAGCGCTACCTGGGGACACTTTCTTACTTCACTAAAACCTATGATAGTTTCCTTTTGAAAGGCCATAACTCTCTTTCAGTAGCAGGCATTGGGGTCACAGATGCTAAATGGGCCATTTATAGATTCCTGGTAGAAGGAGAATATTGTGTTGAGTCGTTTCAGACCTCTTATTGAGGCTATTTGACTCCACGTGGTTCAATTTGCTCCCGGTGATATATCTGATAAAGGACCAACCTTTCAAATCATTCTTGTAGCGTTGCTCCAACACACACACACTCTTCCACACCAAGTGTATAAAGGATGTTTAAGAAGAGCGATTTCAGTTAAGCAAATTGAATATCAATGTTATCATCCAATAGATATTCTTACAAGCAGTGGTCCGTGGGGACTGCCAATAATTATGGTTAAATACAATTATGTCCAGAGCAATAGGGCTTCAACCAGGGCACAATTTTGAGCACAGCGGTCCTGCATGCTGTTTTGCAGCTCAATAGTCACATTTTAAACCCATTTCCATAATAATAATAATGGATGTATTTAGCCACTACATTAACACCACCGACTGTATTGTTTGCATTGGAGAAAAAAGCATACACAACCTATAATTTCCCTTTGTTTTGTTTTGCTTTATTTTCATTTGTTTATGTTTGTATAATGCATGTGATAACCCTGCATCGCTCGCAGACGCGCCACCCGACTGGCTTTCATTTGGAGAAATATCAAATCACTGCATGCATTTTAAAAAATGTATGTCCTTGGAGGCGGTTTATATGACAATCAGAGACTCAGAGATGGGGGAATGCTGTCTGTATGATACTGCACATGCCATTTCCATTGGTCAGTTGTCCTGCAGGGATGCTAGCCAAGCTTATCAGTCTGTTACAAATCAGGCAGAGAAATTGCAGCAGTAACATCTCTTCTTTTTCTCTCTGCTCTCGCTCACCAGGATCACTCAAGGGGATTGAGGCGCTAAGAACAGCACAAATCTTTACTTCCTTTTTTGCCTTGCATCTACCTTTGATTTTTCTTCTCTTCTCCCCTCATGCCGCAGAAAAGTTACATGGCCATGTTCTGCTAAATGTGAAACTTTAGTTAACTCATGTGATGTGTTCTAAGCAGCATTGATGTTACATTATATTTGATATTCATATTGGCTGCAGTTTTCAGTTCATGATCCAGCATTAGTTGATCCGTCTTTCGCATATTCCACATCAGAAATGGCTCACAGGTTAAATATCCCACTGCAATGCCTCCCCTCTCCCTCACCTAAATTCCCATTCATGACTGCAGTGATTTTACAGACAACACGTGAAGGAAACGTGGGTGTAGCTTTCACCCAAATTTACCTAAAAGTATGATGAAAGGAATCACAAAACATTTTATAAGGTTGGGCCCTTGGGAATTTGAGTTGCAGTCACGGGTCAAATGTGTTTAATGATGTATTTTTCCTGTGGATAATTAGCCACATGAAAGAGGCAGAGATACTAATTTCACCATTGACAGTAGCCTCAGCACTGTCAGTGGTAAAATTAGACCTGAATGGGACCTGACAAAAGGATCACAAGATAAATCTGAGAGGTCACAAGATGATTGGCAGTATAGAAATTCTCAAAATTATGTTTAATTGATCTGATATTTCTCAAATCTCAGCTTCTTTCCTTGAAATACTGGAGAATTTTAAAGCTAGGGCTAGTAATCCTTAGAAACTAGCAATACTACACAAAAGATAAAATAGGACTCGGGCTGGCCTAGCAACAGGAGACCGGAGACTGTTGTGCTCACACCTTTGCAGAGACCTGGCTCCCTCGTGGCCTCCCGGATAGGGCCGTTGCACTTGATGTGCGGACCAGCAGAGCGCAGGACTCCGGAGGGTTTGCATTGGTGATGCTTGTACGACATAGCATGACTGTATGACATGTCTTATACCTAATGCATAATAAAAGATGCAGCTCCTTTTTGCCCTCATCAGCTCTCCACTGCTGCAGGTGGTGGTGGATGGTGTTTGCGGGTTGGTGTTTGTGTGTGTGGGTGGGGGGTGTTTAGAGGCAGTTTTCAGCCCCTCCATGCTTAAGAAAGCACCATTTCCATATTTCAGATTCTGATAATGGACTGCCTTGCCATCACCAAATTACCCCGACACCACACTGCCAGCCAAGTGAGTGAATTAGTTAATGTCCAAAAATGGCGGTATTTGCACTTCCCTTACTTTTAATGTGTGTGTGTGTGTGTGTGTGTGTGTGTGTGTGTGTGTTTAGGGGAGCTTGTGCATCGAGAGCATGCTTAATGACTTTTTCACCTCTCACACGTGCCTTGAAGACACATTTCAGTTTACATTTGCGGTATTGAATTTATAATTGCTTGTTGGCCATATAACTTCCTTCATAATGAAATGCTTTCATAATAATCAATAAAGGAAATAGAGCGGGCCCATTTAAATGTTGCAATAGGAGAAACCCATCAAGCTGAACCGATGCTTTCAGTGCTGCAGTGTGCTTCCATATCAGTGAGTGTAGCATCTACAGGAGTGGATTCCATTTCAAAAATCTCCACTTGGTGACTTCTATTTTTCTTTCCTGAGTGATGACATGCAGGAGGTGAGGAAGGATGGATGTCTGGCTGCGGTGTTGGAACTGGTCCTGGCCCTTAGGTGCCCCCTTGCCCAATCTCTCTAGCCAGCTCACAGTGATTACTCTCATTTAGTCAGGCCTATTTGTCTTCCCTCTAAAGCCCAACCTGCTCCAAAGATGTAATTCCATAAAAGCATGCAATCAATACACCAGAAACTGTACTCTCATCTATCATTTTTGATAAAAGAAATAAAATAAAAAATAAAATGTTAGGGAAAATGTTAAGTCTTTGCGCTACAGGCTCTGTGGATGTGGGACATACTCAAACATGTATTTGTGAGTGCATGCATGTTTGGGTATGTCTATGTTCAGACACAAATATTGCAAATAAGCCAGGAGTAGCGCAGGTTAAAAAAAAAAATGCTGTCTCAGTCATGAGTGCTGGCACACACAGGTGCACAGGAGAGCTCCGTCCACTGGATGGCACTGTTATGAGGTTTAGTTCAGTTTTGTTTTCAAAGCGATGGCAACAATCAATTCATGGGTGGTGTACTGTGTCAAAAACGAGGAAATATTAATTTCTTTGCTCCTGGAAACCTTAACATTTCCAGGAAAGATATAAATACAATATCCACACAGACACGTATACCCACACACACGGGCCTCATTAATCTCCTCTGTAACAGGACTCTATCCTCTGGCTCCAATATTACAGTAAATGGTGATGCTTATCTGCAAGCAGTCCTGCCCTTGAAATAGGTGGTGTTCCATTCCCAGCTAATTCCACAGCCATTAAATGGTTGGCACATTTTTCACAGGTATATAAATTGCTTTAAGCTGCGGCTTACTCTCAGCACATTGAAATACAAACACGGATGTTCTCTCCTTTTATCTTACTCTGCCCTCTGTCTCCCGAACCCCCCTCCTTTCCCATCGCTCTTCCCACCCCTCCCTGCCACCCTTCCCTTCTCCTTACAAGTGAAACAAGCATGGATTGCCTTCTAGCTTGCAGCAAGGTTGAGGTAATAGCTTATTAGGAGCCAATAAACATCAGTCATTTCCATTTAAGCTAACACCCCAATCATGTTCATAACCACCATGACATAGATATGGCTGAAAATCAATGGCACATTTTACTAGGGCGTCCCCTGTGTCTTGTGCGATCTACCAGATCAAGGAAGTGAGGGGACGCTCTTTCTCATCCGAACACATGCAAATGCATTAATAAATCAACAACAATTTCAGCAAACGCTTGCAGGCTAAATCAATAGGACTCAAAGACAAATAGTCCACACTTACTTACCTTTTATTCAACTTTAGCGTAGCATTGCACTGTGCTGATCTACTGTATTGTTTGAACGCCACACCATGCTAACACACTCTGAAAACGCCTGAAGGCGGCCTCTCCTCCAAAGAGAAGGGTTGTAGATCAGACATTCACATCACACCCCGCATCCAGACCTGACAGCAGGACACCTGCAGCCTCACTGATGAGGGGATGAAGCACTCCTCCCCTCCATACTCTCACATTCTCTCATCCATCCATTTTATATTCTCCTCTCCCCGTGTGCCCACAGCCACAGAGCAGCTGGCCAGTTATTTGTGACCTGCCAGTCTGCGGGTGTAACAAGGTTTCGACGCAATTAAGAATACATTTCCCAGGTACCAACGCAACAAATCACAGGCTTGAGTCCCCGGATACGCACACACATCCACTTTGCCACACGAGTCACACAAATCAAACGGTACACAAATGGCAACATGAAATAACTACTCATTGTTAGAGAAGAAAGGGCAATTATTAATCGATTCCATTTGTGTTGGGCTGAAAGGGGTTCAAACAGACCCATTCTTTAGAGGAAATATTTGCTGTGGTTGTACAGCTTGGCTGGCATAATCACCACCTATTATGTGTGTTGATTTGAAAATAAGAAGCAAAGTGGTCAAATGCATCACAGGCAGCCATTACTGTGTCAGAAAAATAATCCACTGTATGCGATAAATTATAAATATGCACAAAGCAACATGAACTTTTCTCTACGTGTTGATTTTACAATCTTGGCGGAGAAGTGAGGCCGGTAGAAAGAATGTGTTTTGGTTTAGCACGGAAATGGAACGCTGTCATATCAGAATTACAACCTAGAGTTTTCCTGTCCGGTCCAATCTTCTAACCATAGTGCAGCAAATGGCAAACAGGCGAGGATGGAAGGTTTTTTACAATTATTAGATCTTGAATTTTTTTTGTATCAATTTCATTTGGGAAAGTTTGACAGCCTTGTCACTTTTATTATCGGTGTAATGAGAGGAAACATGACCACTTATTTGAAGTTGCATGAATTTGGATTCGGCCGGCTCATTTTTAGCCTTGCATTAGACATGTAATAGTTTCTGGACAAATAAAAAAATACCCATTAAACCTTCATCAATAAACTTGCACCTATTACGTTTTTCTCTTTCACTAAAGGAAGCTTTTGCACATACAATAAACAATACATGTAGGCTATATGGAGATTGTTAACTTTTATTGCAACAGTTATAAAATAGTTATGTTTATGTTTTTAAAACCGATCAGAGCACAACATTTAAAGAGTGTGAGAAATTGCCCATATTACAGCATCAGTCCGGGGTATGTGAGCTGTAAATAATAACACTGAAATGTGAGGGCTGGAATATAAAACATTTGAATTAGTGCACCATGCCAATGAAAATAGCAAATTCAATAGTGATAATGTACCATGCCATGTCTCTTCCCCACATACTACTTCTGAAATGTTTTTGTCTGGATCTAATCACATATGAGCATATCAGTATTAAATGCAGCCACTGTCAGCAGAGAGCAATCACAACAAGCCTTAATAATGAAGCACAGAAAACCTGCTGAAATAATCAATAAACATCAATATGCTATCTAGCGTCATACAGATGACAGGTATTGTTCACACGGACTATGTCTCCAAGCTGCGACACGAAGTTCAACTGACGCTGCTTCTCATCTCGTGTCACATCATAATTTGGCATCGGTTGATTAGACTTTCCTTCATTTATGTTAATTGCAGGATGGGTGATTTCTTTTTATACTCCGCTCTTTCCTGGTTGGCAATTTTCTGGAGTCTACTAAATCAAACTATTAAGAAAATCATAAATTCACTCTTTTATTGTTGTTAAGAAAATGCACACTAAACCGCTTTCAAATTCCACAGTGTGCAGTGAAAGATCCCTCTGATTACTGATTACACATTGTGCATCATGCAATTTAGAGAAGTTTCTCTGGTTCTAAATTGTTTTTAGTTTTTCTTTTGCGCTGCAGGCCATGAGATTTCATTTTGGGTTTAGATCATATATCCCATAATGTGACTGATACAACCCTCACAATACATACTCATAGCATGAAGCACACAAAAGACCATATTGATCATATGTATGGACCAGAAAGGGATTGGAGTGCACCTCCTCTCCTCTTCAAAGTTCTTCCCCCGACTATTCTGAACAACACACTTATCTCTGCCTGATATAGCTTTGTACTGTAAGAAGCACATAATAAGCAAGCATGCGCCATTTGTGTATGCGTGGGGGTTTTGTGCGCGCACATGTGTGTCTGTGTCTGCCTTTCTCACAAACCAGACTCAGCGCAGAGACAGAGGAGGGGGGGTGTGAGGGTGTGTGTGTGGGGGGGGGCGAGTTCGACATCTGCAAATTGAATTCTGCCCAAACGTGACAGTGATGAAGTGTTGTTCATAGCAGCCGTGATTGTCTCTATCTTCACTCCTGTCCGTGAGTATTACAGCAGGTCTGCCTGCTCTGCAGGCCACAACCCCAGCCCCAGCAAGCTCATCTATTAATGACAGTATTGAAAAATCAAATTCATACTAGATACATGTTTTATTAGCCAGAGCTGGCAGGAGAGAGGGTTGGTGTTTATGTGCCTCCATCCTTCTCCCTGTGTGTTTTTCTCTCCCTCTGTTTCTCCTTGTAAGATCAGGTGTCCTTAGCCCTCAGGCCGGCTTTTAATAATAGCATAAGGTGCCGAAAATTGATCTGGCTTCACAGGCGCAAGCTTTTAGGATTATGTCAATAATAAAACAAAGTTTGGCCTTTCCCTATCCTGTATTTCTCTTCAGGCGAGCAGAGGACCTCTGTGTTGCACTATGACTCTCTTTGTGGCTTATACCTTTCAAAAGAAGGGAAAAGGAGGAGGAGGAGCACAGAGGAAAGGGAAGGAGGAGAAGGTGTGGTTACCTGGGGAGATAATAGAATTTGGAGAGAAACCGAGGCGCAGGTCTCTCAGCGGAGCTACGCTTCTCCTACAGAGTGTAAAAGAGCGTCAGGGAAGCAGAGTAACTTAAGGGGAAAAAAGTCAAAAGTAAAGAGGGATGGAGGGTAGGTCCTCACAACAGAAGTCATGTTGAATAAAGAAGCGACTGATCCAATGGAGAAAGTAAAATAAAAGGAGCATGGGAAACATGGTTAGCAGCTTACGTATGTTCAACAGCAGTGCTGGATGCCCTCCAGGTGTGCTGAAAATAGTGCAGCAGAGGAAGGATTTCAATACCCGCTCTTCAAACAAACACTTGAAAAGGTAAAGTGGAAAAATATGGCTCACCACATCCAGTTCCTTGGAAATCAATGTTCTCTGAAGTTTGGGTAACAACAAATAGTATGCAGCATATGGGAGAACCTTCTTTTCTCCGTTCTCTGCTGCTTTTCTTTGCTGTGGGTGGGTTTTCTTTTCTTTCTCCTTTTGGTATTCTGGACACAGAAGCACTCAGGCCCAAGCTTCCTCCTGTGATATGTGCTGTACTGCTCTCGTTCCTCTTTTCCTCCGCACCTCCACATCTCACTAAATGGCAGGCGAACACAGACAAGACTCAGCTGGTTGACTGACTCCTTCAGTTCACACCAACAATGGCTGGCGGTGGGAGACGGGGCTGCTTCGATGGATATAGCCCTTCATAAACTAGAATCATTTCTCTCCTTCTTTCTCCCTCTCTCTTTACGTCTCTTCCTTTTTCTCTCTTAGCACAGGGAGCGGCTGCTGTCAGAGTCTGAGTGATGTAAGGGTAAACTTGCACTGACCTCTCTTCTGGTAATAAGGATGGAGTGACAGAGCCTTCATCATGACACAGGCCAGCAGAAAGGGAAAGGGAGATGGACTGTATGTGTGTGTTTGTGTGTGTGTGAGTCTGGGGTGTACACAGCGTTCGTTAAAAAAAAAAAATGGGTGGCAAAAGGCATCATAGTTTATGAAGGTTAAGCAAAAAATGTCTCTAAATTTCATCATTCTCAGCAAAAGCAGCAAGAGACGACAAAACAAAGAGAAATCAACCTCTCAGCGGCCGGGAACTTCTGAGGTTTAGGGGGAAAATTACATCAAAGCGACAAGCATCCTGGGTAATACTGGATGAGTCTGGTTGCTATGGTGAAGTCCAGCCAGTCCTTTCTGTCTCTGCATCTGACATTAGAGCACTCGGAGATTCGGGGGCCCCTGGTGGGAAAAAAGCTACTTAACATTAACGGAAGGCCCTCAACTCCGCCACTCTGCTTTTCACCTTAATTTGACTGAGGAGCATTCTGCTGTTTATTGAAATGTACAGAACGAGTATAGTGTGTACAGACCAGCCAGGCAGGGGAACTAAGCACGAGGGTAGTTTGGGTCAACAATGGGAAATGTTTTCATGAGTTTGCATGTCCCCTCTTAATAACATAAGGCTTCCTGCCCCTTGAGCCATTAGAGTGAAATGAGTGAGCACACCAGGAACAGCACTTTCTCTGATAACTGGCAAGCATGACTCACGCTGCACACTGAGCCATATTCTCGTTTGACATCAGCTTTGAATAACGGAAAGAAAGAAATAGTTGGAGCTCTTAGGAAATAACTATGTAATGTGAAGCCTGGAGCCAGTTAGCTTAGCTTGGAATCAGTTAGCACTGTCCTTCGTGGCAACAACTTACCGAAGTCACTGTAAGGTTGCAGGCAACAAGTGGCAGATTTTGTTAGCTATAGACAGGGCCAGCCAAATTAAAGGCCAGTCACTTACCAAAGACGGGTAAAAGGAAACATAGAGAGGGGTGAAATTACCTAGAGCCTACAACAACAGCTCTCACATGGTATAACTTAAGCATAATGTACATTTCCACAAAAATAATTCCATCAGTACGACAACAGAGCCATGCAATACTCACCACTTGCTTACCTGTTTCATTGACCTGTTAATTCCATTTTTCCATTTCTGCTTTTCCCAACCAGCATTAAGCTTCCATCAATAAAACGTAATACTTCCTTCTTCTTCTTCTTCTTCTTCTTCTTCTTCTTCTTCTTCTTTTTCTATTTGCATTTCATGGCATACCAAGCACAATGCCGCCTCACTCTGGTTGGACCAGTACATCTTATTCATCTCCTGATGGTCTAAATCTCTAAATACTTACTAAAAGCCTACCAATGAAAAATCAGCTGCATGTGTGGAGTTGCATTTGAGCTTAACATTGAAGGACTGGAATTCATTCATGAATTAAAACTGTATTTCCGTTAGAGAAAAGAAACTGAGGTCAGCAGAGTGGTGAGTATGAAATGACTCTGGAATTAGTGTTGTGGAAATGCGAATACTGAACAGGGAAAACTAGGAATAAAACTCTGTCTCTGACATAAACCTGTTCCAAATAAAGGCCCGGTTTGGTTTACCGACTCATGTAACTCTCAGCAAGAAAGCAAAAAAAGTGTATTTACAAGAGACATGTGGCTGATGAAAGGTCCAAATCTCTATTAGCGAAACTGTGCTTCTTGTGTTGACTTTGTCCTGACTTGTCCCTTTCCCAACCCTTGTTCAACTATAAGGAGCCTTAATGCTACACCCACCCACACACACACACACACACACACACATACACACACACACACACACACACACACACACACACACACACACACACACACACACACACACACACACACATAACATAATCACAAACTCAAACAACAAACACTCTTCTGCATGGCAGGATATCATGAAAGCTTTTATCACACACTCCCACTGGTCAGTAAAGAGAGTGAATGAGTGGGACTGACCTTTCTAGAAACACTAAATACCTGAGGCTTGCATATGTCCTTATTTGTGTGTGTGTGTGTGTGTGTGTGTGTGTGTGTGTGTGTGTGTGTGTGTGTGTGTGTGTGTTTAAGTCAGAGAATGAAAGAAAAGGAAAGAGAGAGAGAAAGAGAGGACTGAGTTTTCACCAGTGGTGCAGCTATCAGCACCAATATGCATCAAGCCCAAAGCAGCCGAGCCCTGATGTCATGGATGACCTTTACGAGATCAGACCTGCCACTTTAGCTACAGATCAGTCCAGGAAGAGACCCACTCACAAACACCTCTACTGCACTTTACCAGCATCCCTCCATTCTCTATTCCGATATACATGTCCCACCTGCTAGTGTGTGCGTCCCTGTTCATGTGTGTATGTTTCAAAGCAAAACAAGACTTTGGGGAGCCTTTAACAAATAAAAGAAGACAATTGAACCCGTTGAAGCAGCTGGACATCCACTTTAAGATTTTGATGCATGAACAAAATATCTTCTTTAGGGCAACTGCAAAAGAAATCAATCTTGGAACACTCTTTCCTTCGCATCTGCAGCACACAACTGTGTGTCAGATTGAAGAAAAGTATCTGAATGTATACACTTGTAGTTAATAATAGGTAGGAACAAAAAATACTGTCAAGAGTGGAAAAATTGTACGCTGCTGCTTTTGCCCTAAATGCAGGTGGTACACTCACTTTTATCCAACAAACCACTTTGCTCAAGCAGCTCAGCGGCTACAGAGGCGCACTGCCTTGAGCTATCTTCCCGGGAGCTTTCTGTGATGCTGCTAGAAGATATAAGTTGGGTCTGTTTTGTTGACGAGAGAGTATGGTATATCTGCAACAAGTCCTTAGCCTACAGGGGATGAGAGAGTGAAGATGAAAAGAGGCGGAAATCATAGGGAGGAACAAACTCGCAACTTTTCTTCTATCCTGAAAATAGCATGTGTTGAGTGAGTGACGCAGTGGCCTTTAAGATGAGGATACATTCCCCCTGAGAGTGACAGGAGCCAGGGAGGGAGGTGGTGGAGGATCAGAGGAGGCTGCAGCTGCGCTCTGCAGCCCAGCTTGTTGACAGGTCATTGCCTCTGCAGGCTTAGCGTCTCACATTGTTTCATTCCCATTTAAGCCTAATCACAAACATTCTGACAGCCCGACTCCATTTTCTCATTTCAGAAAATCTTGTGAAAGCCTGAATTCCATTTAATCTTTCCTCTTTTCATGTGCTGAGCCTGAATTCAAAATCCTATTAGAACCACTACAGCCAACAAACTTGTAAAGAGCCATGAAAGCGAGAGACCTTGTTAATGATGCAAAATTGCAGTACCATTTACAAACAAAAACAAAGGTTTTCTTGGAACATGATGGCAATTGCTGCTCGTGCTTGAAATCTACAAAGGCACATTAAAGTGTTACAATTATCCCATTTGTTGTCTTTAAGATGAAGTCATAATCCCATGATCTATAAACAGCTGTATAGGTCACTATTACAAGTGATCTACTGATTAAAGTCTACTGTTTTGTCCCAAGGGCAAATTTACTTGGCATCTCGTACCAGCACTCATCACTTAACCATCCACAAGAAAGGACGTTATCATCCAAGGACCATCTCTCTCCTCCCCCTCGCAGTCATTAGCATAAGCTATGCACAGCAGTGTTTACCGCATCTGACATCAGCTGTGATAGCAGTGAAATTGATTGCTATTTCAAGCTCCATAGTAGGTTCCTGTGGGTAATTTGTGTGACTTTCCTGCAGCTGATTTTGATGAAGTGGTTTCTGTCTGGACCAGGGGACGACAGCTGCAGAATGTAGAATAGCTAACTGGTGACCTGCGAGTGATACACTGCCTCGCATCTATACTGTAAATGTAAGGTGCATAGTTATGGAAACTAGCTCCTAATTGATGTGTGGAGTATCGTAGACTAACCAGTCCTGGGATCTGGTGCTCTAGACACTCGTTTTGAAGAATGACAGATATTGCAGCCACATCACCATTCTTCAAATTGTGACATGGCAGTGGATAGGCCATTGTTTTTGTTGTTTTCTAAAGCATGAATTGATTTTGGGCCACTTGGGGGGCGGGGCAACAAGCTGTAAAACCCAGCATTGACGTATTATCTCCTCATTATTAGCAAACAGCCTTCCTATTTTTACACATCCAGCAGACACTGAGCAACATTATTTAACAACTTGGATTCACGATTCCGGCCACTTGATGAATGCAGTTTGTCTTTGTCTTTGTATTACACATAATCATTTGATCTATTAATAATAATAATATAAATACATACATGCACATCCTCAAACTGAAGAACTGACTGAATTTTAATGTAGCTTTAAAAATTGACAAAAGAAATTGAAATCACCAGTCTTAGACCCAAACTCAGCAATGGAAGAAGTCATGCCACTCGAAGGTCTGCAGCTTATTCAAACTTTTTTCTATTCAATGTAGAAACAGAATACTTATCAAAGGGTAGAGAAACTGATATGTGAACACAATCATGAATCGTGAATAAGGCAGAATCTTAAATCCAGCTCAGCCAAGATTTTTTTTTAAATCCAAATGATAGCACCTGGGAATAGTCAGTGCTGCAGTAGCTACCTTAAATATTGTATCAACCATAGAAGTCAACTGGTGTCTACTAATGTGTATGCCCAAAGTATTGATCATAGCGAAAAAACTTATGTGAGCTGAAAATAAAACTCAGACTAAACTTTTAAGGACCCCTTTTCAATATGTGCTCGTGTTTTTTTGTTTTTTTTCAATCCATAGTACAGCTAAGAAATACATGAATATACCACTGACAAATCCCCAGTATGTCAAGCTACACTTACAACACTAACTCCATGCAAAATTAGCTGACAGGAAGTGTCAGTGGAGAGCAGGGCCGCCTTTCAATCAGAGAGTCGGCGGTTCGATCCACTGCTACTGCTCTACTAGTTGCATGTCAATGTGTCCTTGAGCAAGCTAAATGACTGTAATGTAATGTAATGATATTTCAGATAGAATATGCAAACAAAATGAAATATAAAGTAGCCACAAGAAGACATAACAGGGTAAATACCAGCTTTTCACACTATTTTACAATAGTTCTACACTTCAAGGACAGAATGCATCTGCAGCTGAAAAGATGCCTAACATGTTGCAGTTTACTAACGTGTCATGCTGTTTGGTAGTCTGCCTGACCCGTGGTATAGTCTTACATATACTTATGTTATGTGAAACTTATATGGTTGATCATTTTGGGGAACATCCCTCCCTTCCTGTGTCTGCGTCTTTGCCCATGATGCTTTTAGACACCATTTATTGGGGCAACAGCAATATTGTGTTGTGCCCCAGTAAGTAAATCAGTAAACAAGTAGGTAAATTATTAAATCAAGTAAAGCTTATTATTGATGAAACAAAGTCAGTACATATACAGTATCTGTGCCCAGGAAAAGGCACAGGGTAGAAGACTGCCACTATTGTGGAGCCGGGCACAATTGGTCACCTGAAACACCGGGAGTTTTTGCAGATGAGTCACAAAAAAAAGTCTGTTTGGTAGTTTTACCATACACTGTTGAGTGTGGCAGGATAATAAATTCATCGTATACTACAAGTCCATCTTTCTCATCCTCTAGCAGTTTAACTTTTCTGCAAACTTTCACACAATGAAGAATGTTTTGCACATGGACTGAGTTAGTCGGCCTGACAAATTATGCTGCCTTCAAAGTGCTGAGAATTACAAGTTGCTCATATGGACAGATACCTTGGGTGACTAAGTGGCTAAGTGGAGAGCAGGGCTGCCTTTCAATCAGAGGGTCGGTGGTTCAATCCCCAGCTACTGCTCCACTAGTCTCATGTCAATGTGTCCTTGAGCAAGACACTTAACCCCAAAATTGCTCCCGTAGCTGTGTCTACGGTGTGTAGATAGATAATGAATTGTAAGTTGCTTTGGATAAAAGCATCTGCTAAATGAATGTAATGTAATGTAATGTACCTTGGCAGGAGCTATGTTTTAAGAGAGGCTTTTAACTATTATATTTTAAAATACATTTTTAAAGGGGATAAAACCTAATAGTATTTTATTCTGCAGAAACTGTTTTTTTTCTGACATAGTATCACTATTCAAGTTGATCTGCAAAATAAAGTAGAGATGGAGCAACATTAGCTGTCATTTGAAGTCAAGTGTCTGAGCACCTGATAAATATCTTGCTCTTTAGCCGTTAAATACTCCACTGTGTTCACCAGCTAGTCGCTAACTTTGTCTGTCAGCTCTTTAGTGCTGAGAGGGTTTATTAGATTTATTAGCGCTTTTACCCTGCAAACAGCTGCATGCTGCTGATGTAAATGACGCTGATGAGAGCGGTGGGTGTGAATCAAAACAGTTAAGTTGCGAGCCATAAAACCCGAAAAATAAGTTATTAGAACTTGAAATGGTCCATATGCTGAGGGGAACTGCAGTCGGGTGATAATTACGTCTGGATTCATCACTGTGAGGCGACTCCTTTCAAATACACACAGTTATTTGATTGTAAAAAATAAAGTTAATTGGAGCAGCTTTAAAAAAAAAGAAAGAAAAGTTATGTCTCCAGTATTTTGTTGTTTACATGTCAATATTATGAGAATTGGGTTGCGCAATGAACAAAATTTGCAATTTCTGAAAGCACAGTAGAAATCCCCGTCATAGAATGTGTATTCTGGGCCGTAGGATGTAATTTATATGGTTTACAATGCAAACACTTATTGTATGTGACAACAACTTTATTGATAAAATAATGTTTTAGATTTAAAAATCAAATTTCATGTTACTGTTTTAAACTGCTTCAACCAATTGGTAGGAGTCACTAGGTTTCAGCAATAAGGACACGATCAAATTGTTTGCCCAAATGCAAATGGTTTTAGATTGAAAAAAATAAAAAAAATTTAAAACTGGATCAATCCAATGGAAACTGAAGTCATCGCATTGTAAACACAAATACAACCTAGAACCAAACTCAATTCATGTCAGGCGATTATGTTTTCTGTCTGTTTTGATGTAGGTGTGCTGCTCCCAAGTATGTAGAGAGAGTGATTTGCATGGCTGCATTTCAGATTATTTTTTCAGACACCAAATTCCAACCGTAGGATTTCCGAAGTACCCCAACATTTCTTAGTGCTTTGGGTATAAAATCACACTTTTACTTCAGTGTGATAATTTCACATACAGGTGCATGGATGTAGCCTGATTTAAAATGTGTGCTTAAATCTCTCTCACATTTCACATCACCGAGTAGAGTGTTGCATTAGACGTGTCTCTCGATCAATCCCCAGAGTAGAAGAATGGTGTTGTCAGAATTGTATATGCTAGTATTTATGTGTATATGTGTGAAGATTCATGAGGGCATGCGTGAATGTGTGTGTGCAGGCATCCATATGCACGCATGCATGCGGACATTCGGGCCTAGGAGCAGGTAATTACTGCACTGTGGTGAAACATCATTATTCACTCATCTGCCCACTAGCACCATCTGTCCTGCTGAGCACCACCTCATACACAATCAGCACCACACCAAGGACAACTCCACCCACACACACACCATCCATCTCCTCGAGCACTGGCTTATAGGACACCGCTCATCACTTCACCTTTCTCTCCATCTATCCTCTATCAATCTCCTTCTTTTTTTCTTTTACCGTATACAGTCTATTCCCGTCTATGCATGACGCTAGTAGGTTATTCTGTTGCTCATTAAGTAATTGAATTTGGGACTGTTCTTGCAGAGTTTCATGTCTCACTCTGATGTATCAAGAGCTACAGCCATATTTCATGTTGCAGTTTCACCTTTTAGCGTGCATTAGTCCAGATGAGATCATTAACAGTAAGTTTGTAAATTGGCAACGATGCACTCCAGCTGCTGTTGGTTGATGGCAAATAACTTCACGAGGAAACATGCGGTTATAATGTTTAGAAAAAAGAGAAAGTAGTGATAAAAGTAGGCAGAAGCAGCACAGTAGGTTAAGACAAATTGAAAGCTCTGACTACAAAATGGGCAGGAAGAGGAAACCCACAACTCAAACTCTGCAGGATACTCTTGCACGTATTGAAAATGTGCAGGCTGCAATTAAAAACAGTGAGATGACTAAATCTATCCTAATGATGTGCCTTATTACGAGTGTCCATTACTCTCCACTTGCTCCCCAATGCTCTGGAGGGAAAAAGGGAACTTTAATAGCAATTTGCAGTAATGCACCACGCCATAATTCTGACTCTGTCTGCTGGCTGCATCGATGGCTGGGTGTAATTGCCGTTTTACTCATAGCTGATGGATTAGAACATAAAGTTACAAGAGAGGAACAATCATGTCAAGGAGATGGATGGATGGGCTCACAGAAGTGAGTGTATGTGTGCGTGTCGGGGTCTGGTAGGCGGTTGGATAGATACTGTAAAGGCATCAAGCTGCAGATTTGGATTGCTTCTGGGAATTTATCCCATTTCCCGACATTCTTCACCCAGTGTCACTCTGATGTACAATGTGAACAAACACATACAGCTCACACACACACACACACACACACACACACACACACACACACACAAAGAAACTCTTCAACATAAAAAGTCCTAACTCAAACACATTTTATAATTTTCTAATTAATCTTGTCAGTGTGGTCAGATCAAGGAGATAACCTCTTCTCAAGTGTGTTTCATAGGTATTCAAGTGTCTCCTCCTCCATCTCAAAGCCTTGAACTAAAGGCTAGTCTGCAACAGAACTTTTAAGTTTCGTACCTGTCAAATTTGATTACCAAGGCCTTCCTGCTTTGCTGTTTCCCCGAGGTCAGAACAAAAAACAAAAGCGCAGAAGGAAAGAGAATAAGTCAATGCAGTCATAAATGTCACGTATTCAAGCATCAAGGCCTCATAAGCAGCAATGTTCAGTATTTTTCAGAAAAGTATATCTGCACAAAGCATTGATAATAAGACATATATGCAGAGGCCAGTCATCCATCACTGCCATATATTATAAAACACTGTAGAAGTATAGAAAGAAAAGACCCTGTAGCCTTAAAGAACGTCACAGTGACTCGATTAAAACCTTCTTTTTCAATAAGCTTTAAATATTCTGCCTTAAAAGTATGCAGCACTGTATTGGACTCCATCACAGCGCTGGTTATTTCGTCTTGCACTGAACGATCTACAGGTTGCCTGGACCGAGTCTGGACTGACATCCAGCCTGTCGATGACCACTTTGTCCAGACGCGCCCAGACGATTAATGCTGCTTTAAAATCTACGGCTAGGTAAATAAATAAGACGCCAAGGTAAATTAAAACTCTGATGCAATTACACCACCACTTCCAGTTAACCCCCTGGCAATTACCAAGCTGTCAGCTGGGATGGATAGGAGTGTGCATGGCAGCACAGGAATGTGTGTTTGCAAGCATGTGCGCATGTTTATGTGAGTGTGTGCGTATCCAGCTGGCCATATAACACCCCACTGCTGATGCAAACTCAATACGCTTAATTAAACTGCACAGAAACTCTATCAGCATACCGAAGTAAAAGCAGCAGGATGCCGCCACAATTGAAAAGTGCTCTTTCTTGAAAGGTCAAAGGTCATTAGTTTAACTGCGTTGATACATGAATAACATTTTTTGACAGCGGCCTGATAGAAATGCACCTTGAATGAGACAAATGCATGCTTTGGAATGACAAGAAAAAGATTGAATTGAATTGAGAAAGACACAATCACGACTGCCGATTTAACTTGAGCCAAGGATGAGTTAGAATCATACAATAGCGCTGATGCTCCAGCAATAGTCTTTTGCAAAACATCAAAGGCTGTAGCTATTTGGCTAGAGAAAGGGAGAGAATGAGACAAAAAGAGAGAAATAAAGAGAGAGGCGAGATGAGAGCAAGGTCTTGGCTTGGTTTCAGACACCCTGCAGTTTGTGTGTGTGTGTGTGTGTGTGTGTGTGTGTGTGTGTGTGTGTGTGTGTGTGTGTGTGTACACCCATCCCTGGGGCCTAGCTTTAAGGAGCCATTAAAAGCCAGATACGAGCCAGGCTGACCTCCTTGCACTCCTAACGATTTTTGATGCCAGTGGAAAAAATCAAAACATATCATCCCCCCTCACAGCCATATTGCTATCATAGCACTTTAATGAAAAAGAATGCAGGGTACTGTCCCAGAGGTCCCGGACAGATAGAAAGGTTAGAGTCTAGAGTTTAGGAGGAATTAGAGGGAGGGAGAGGCTCACAGGACATGGATGATGACATAGGACAACATCAGCTTCCTTAGGGAAGTCCAAGACAATATTTGACCTCCTCAGGCCAATGTTAAACACTGTCCAAACCAATGTCAAATGCCATTCGACACACATGCGTGCACTGGGTGTATGTACACACGCAATCGATCTTGAGTACGGCCATGCAGGGAGTAGCAGATCAATTGTGAATCAAGTGCAAGCACACGCTATTTGCAAAACGCTCTCCTGCAAGGAAGGAAGGCAAACACAAAAAGCACGTCCTCCCTTGTAATGTTCATGCAGATGTGCAAAATTGCACACACACACACGCACACATAAACAACACATTCTCTGAACCCAGTCTCCCGTCCAATCAACGCAAAGCTAATTATTGTGTTTCAGTGGTGTTGTTCCAGCGTGGTACTAGCTCGCCTGTTGATGGCGTCTAGGCTTAAATTACTGCTTTAATTACTGATGCTAATGTTTTCCCTGCTATTAAACATTTATGCAAAGTGGCATCCGGAGATGTTCAATCCTTATCTTCACGGATCCCCAGAGGGCTGCGGGGTGGAGGGGAGTGGTGAGGAGGCCAGGGACTGAGGTGGGAAAGTGCCGTCGCTGCAGTTCCACCCGCTCCTCCACGGCAGTTTGTTGTAAAACACCGGCACTGGCCTTTGGCTTCAGGCCCAGGGAGAGAAACATGACTTTACTGCTGCTGGAAGAAGTGTGCACCCTCGCAAGCATATTATACGCTCTCAGTAGTCCTGAGGGAATTAGACACACAGGGTGGCAGAGCAGAGAGGTTCTGTGGGGTGTTGGCTTCAGGTGAAGGCAGCAAGATAAAGGACAAAGAGAAAACGTGAGGTTGGAGGTAGACAAGGAAGAGGAAGTAGAAAAGTACTTACTGTACATTATGTGACTAGGAAGGAGTCATGTGAGACGGACTGAGAGAAAAGGAAAGGGAATAAAAGTGCAAAGAGATAGTGAAAGAAGCAAAAACATGAGCCTGCTATAGCACATTGAATGCTATTCTGAGCTTTACAGACATCTTATCTTGGCTGTAAGTCTCCCGTAGTGATACTCAGGCTAAAGCAATAACTCTGGGGTTCAATGACTGTCCTTTATTGTTCACTATATTCATCCTCTTCTCTTTGTCTCTGCATAAAGAATACAGACAATTAATTCATCAGGGTGGCATTGTAGCTCAGTTAGAACACCAAGCAAACTACCCTCATAGACTACTGTGGCAAGTTTGACAAACTTGATAAATACATGCAGACACTTCAATTCTCTAGATATCTTGAAAGATAGTTTGCAACATATTGTATTCTTACTCCTTTCTACAGAAGCAAAAAAAAGCCAACGTCTTGATCTGAATAAAATATGAGAGCTCCCCCGGACAAACTACTTGCAAGGATAGTTGTAGCCTGCAAAGAGTTGACATAAACCGCTAAAAAACAACAAAAGAGCTGAATTCACCAGTGTCCTCACAATAACCTCTCAATTGTTTCATTTCATTTGGCTCAATGTTAGAGAGAATCCACTTGTTTTTCCAAAGTGTGTGCCCATGATGTCTGAAGTCCGTGGGGTATCTATGTGTTTATGGTGCAGATATATCTTTGCTTTCAAAGTGTGTATTGCAGGATGATCAAAGTCTTGTGAATGCAAGCTATATTGATAGATAGAACAAACTGTACTTAAAGATATATGAGGAACTTAGCATGTGCATGTGAGCACTGTCACTGTGGGCATGTTAGCATGTTTAATTGTTGCACCACCGGCTTAACAATCACATCACAGAACTTCCAGCATGGCTGCAGACTGTTCAAACAGACTGTGAGGCGAATGTTTTAGGTGATGCAACACATACAAATTCAATGGAACCACATAATTAGATCACACCAATTTCAAATTTGTTAGTGTACTGACAGGTTCTGTCAGAAAGCGTTGCAAAAGTCATAGAAACAGCCTCGACAACGACACACTGACGGAGTGACACACATACAGACAAATCACTGTTGAATTCCAAATCTGTGGTGCATTGTTTATGTTTTTATATTTGCTTAGGTAATACTGAGTGGAACAGAACATGATAAACATATATGTAAGTGTTGATAACAAGTATAGTATAATAATTATTATTTTAATTGTGGTGAAATCCAGGACAATTTGGTTGTGACTGATGAAAACCGTAACATTTTAGTGTTTTACACATAGGCTGTAAATAAGAAGTTGACAAAGTCACCACGACGTCATCCTTTGGTTGACACGAGAGGGTGGAGTAAAGTACGACTGAACGCTGAATTAGACAAAAAAAGGTTACAATTATTGTCACGACCTGGCTCTGCAGCCGTGACACTAGTGAGAGAGACGCAGTCAGTTTGCACCAGTAAAGAGTTAATTGTACATGGCACCAGACATATAAGTCGCAATGGTGGAAGACGAGCCGCCCTCGCTGCTCCATTGATTGAAAAGAGGGTGGATCCTTATACGGGAGCACCGGGCCCAGGTGTCTCCAGTTAATGATCACCATGTCTGGTCCTGCTGGCTTAAAAGAACATAATACATAACCCAGACAGGGAACCCTCACAATTATGTATTTATTTCATGAACTGAAAACACTTTGTGAAAGGGTTACAGTCCCAGAACGGACAACAAACCGTAGTAGCGACCTGTCAAACACAAGGTAGCCACACCCTAAAGCACACTCTACTTTATCGTCAATGTTACTCTAAATAGGACTATAATTTACAAAATAGACATCATGCTGTATTGGAAAAGACTTGAAACAAGCGACTGAGACCATACACATATTTTTACAATGTTCACTGAGGTTAAAAATAAAAAAAAGTAGGTTAATTTTCTCATTGACTTCTATACAATTGGACTTTGTCAACCAATGTCCCCTGTTGACCATTATAAAGAATACAAGTTTAAGAAAGTTCTGTATTGGCTGCGTTTTCAGACCCAGCTTGAAACCAGGACCACCCAGACATACCGGGACTTCTGGACACCATAAATTAGATATTAGTCGCCCAGGGTGGTGAAGGGGCGGTACTGAGCAACTTCAAAGTGTCTCAATTTGATAAAAAAATGTTGAAACACTATCCCAGGGCTTTATGTGTCTGCTTCATGAACCTACAACCGAGAGAGTAAAGAAGAGCTATAGAAGGGAAATAACAGAAAGAACGGAAGTTTCTGCTGAGTGCTGAGTTCAGTCAGAGGCTGAGCTGACCACCAACACACACTCCCACACACATGGTTAGCAAGTCTGTTGCTAACTTGCTCACAGCTAACGCCTGTACAGTTGGTATATTGGCTGTTTGGGGCAATGAACACTGCACACGATCCAGCAGTAACATTCACACATGACACAGGGCAAAAATTTGCTTAGCGTCTGGTCTGAACACGCTTTGTTTTTGTTTTCTTTTTTTTAAGTTTGAGTGACATTGCGTGTACATGTGTGCACAAAATGTCAAAGTTAGCATTACAGCCTGAGGGAGCACAGTCTATCTGTGCAAGTGTATTAGCTTGTGCTGTATGTCCACCACTAAGCCTTATCAATGTCACAGCCCCACTTACTGGCGTTATTTTGATGCATAAAATGAAAGTAGTATCCCTTATTTAAAATCTGAACAGGCAGCAGTATTCTAACTTACTACATATTGAAAGTAGCTATTGTGGGTTTTTAATCGCAGAATTCAACTCAATGTGAAGTTACATTTGACATTAATATTCAGGATTTGTTACCTTAATTAGCAGTCTTACCGTATAATTATCAAATCATTTAAATATACCCTTTTGAAGTGTTTTATTCCACTCACCACAGGGAGAACTCAGGCAGGTACACACTGAGAAATCCCTTAAAGTCCTCAATCATCCTCTCCATCACCTCCCTGAGCCCTAACTAATGTTTCCTCTCTGCACAAAGAGCAGTACTCCCTGGATCTTACTGCTTGTTGTTTCTCAATCCCAGTTTCATTTTCCGGAACACATCTTCACATCCATCCCTCTGTGTGTGCACTTGCAGTGACATGAGCACGAATGTTGGCTGTATGGTAGCATGATAGATAATAGAATTCCACTGTGTGTGTATCCACTGAAAGGCTATTTCAAACCCAACAAAAACAGAGGATTGTGCTGACAGAAAGGAAATCTCTTTTGTGTTGGTCTGGGATAAAGTTTGTTTCCACGAGCCTCAGGAAGTGCTGAGTACAGAAGAAGCAGAAACCTCTCTTCACAACCTGAAGCTTGCATAGCCAGCGTCCTACCTGCCTGTATCCGTTCCTCATTGCCCAAACAATACTTGAGGACTTCCAGCGACACAACAACGAAGTCCAGTCCGGTCTAGTCAAATCCTGTCTTGGCTTAGCAAAGGGTTCACCGTCTAACTGAGCTCTGCACAGCTTGGAAAAAGAACAGCGTCTTGTGCTCACCATCAGAATTCCTGTTTTCTATATTAGTTCTCTGTTGGTTTTTTTCCAGCTGCACACGTTCGTAGATACTTGTTAGTGCAGACATTTGTGCATATGGGTGGGCAAAAAGCACAGTGAAGAAAATATGCTTTAAGCAAGGCTGTTATAAATGGTAGTTTATCATTACCTCACTTCTTTTTTTTTATTGGATTTTATTTGTGTCGCTGTTTCACTGCCTACCCCATCAATTACCCCCCAGGTATGATTAAATTGGAAAGTGCTGTGATATTGAATTATGCCTTTGCGTTGTTTCACGGTGAGTCATTAAATGACTTGTGATTTTCCGCAGTCCTCAGTTAACCACTTATGACACTCCAGTCTGGTCAGTTGAGTTGTGGATCACTGAGAAAAGGGGGAGAGAGTGAGAGAGAAATAACTTACGCTAGTGGTACATGATCGGAATATTTCTGTCCCTTCCTGTCAACTGATACTAAGTGAGCCAATGAGGTTGCTTTCTGATGAAGCCATTTGCATCTGTGAGCTGTAAAGGTTGGGGTTTCTTTTGTGCACGCACTTCCATATTACTATGCACCACGACTTCACTGAATCCCAGGGCAGTGGAAGCTCTAATGTAAGTAGATGTATTGTGAGAAATCAAGCTGTGCTTTATAGTAGAAAAAAAGATGTTTATTAAGTGATTTTTATAAGGAATATAGTCAGAAAAATATTTTCCTTTAGAAAGGCCTCTGTGCAGCAGGCTCTTGTGAATCCCTTCACTTGTACTCATTACCTCTCAGCTGCAAACATACACAAACACACGCACACAACACATACACAATTCTGTTTGTATTTACCATATATTTCTGAGCCCAGCACTTTGATCTCCCTCTATTATTCTCTAGAGTTTGGTTTTCTCTTTTTCAGGGAGGGAGCGGAGTCAGCCTCTCAAGAGGGATTCAAAAGTTCGCCAAAACATCCCCAAATGAAGGAGCTCAAGTCTGTGAAAACTGTTCAAGTACAAACAAGATAACAGAGGCACCATAGGTGCAGGCAAACAGGATCTAGGGCCTTAACAGAGGGAATACAGTGAGAAACTGCTCTCAATTTTCAAATTGTATAAGCATGGTACTGTTAGAGGATAAGAGGTGTATTTCTAGAGATGTTTTCAATGCAGTGTTTATCAAAATGTGCCAGATCTATTTCAGAGGGCATTTTTGCTCAGTGCACCCACACACATTGCTATAGAGCTATACAGAACATGGAGTGGTATAGATGGAGTCAGGGCTGTTATGCCCCTCCCTATTCAGAAGTTATAAAACTGACCTTAACTAATGATTTCTGGTAACCCCAGGTAAATGTCACCAGGGGAATGGACTCCTTTTACTGGCAGCTGGATCCATATGTGTGTCAAATGTCAGGAAAGGTACAAACGTGGGCATGTGTTTGTGTGTGTGTGTGTGTGTGTGTGTGTGTGTGTGTGTGTGTGTGTGTGTGTGTGTGTGTGTGTGTGTGTGTGTGTATGTGCTCTGTCAGACAGTGACCTCCTGCAGCCCTGAGCCGAAAGCGCATCCTCAGCAGAACGAGAACGACGTGAGAAGCCGAGTCTGCAGAATGCTCATAGTTTACACACACATACCGCCTCAAGATTTAGAGCATTAAATACCACACACACAGCCGTACACATGCTTGCCTGCGCACGCCCGCATGCACACACACACACAAACACAAACCCGATACACATACATACTGCAGAGCGGCCTGTGTTTTACACTTTCTCAGCAACATTTATCTCTGCTTTATTTCAGGTGATAAAGCACCCTGATATAACTCAAAGGGGCAGACAGTAGGACAGCATGTAAATGCAGCCATGAAAATGAAAACTGGGCTTCTGCATAATTTCAACTGCCCCCAAAAGAATCGACGTGCTCTGCCGCAAGGAGATATATAACTACTGCTCTTCTATGTCAGCCTCTGCCAGCATGGTTATGCAAACTGCATGCAAATGGGTGTAGTTATTGGAGGCTCTTAAAAAAGAGAGATATAATTGAATATTAACATGTAGAGACAACTGTTAACTCATCGTTTTGACTTTGATTATGGCATAATGCAATGCCGCATTTGTGGTTAATGCAGAATCATCAAATATTCTTCATAAGGATTGGCCCCACGGTTCAAGACAACTATTTTAATCTATTTTCCTTTTAGAAATCGTGGTCGTAATGTCTTAGCGGGACAACCAAGGTCACAGCATTTTGCAATGGACCAACATAACTAACTTCAGCCATCTGCATGCGGCTCGCGAGGTTCGGGTGTCTCGAGGACTCATTGTTTGTTTCCTGCAGCATATGTCACTTTGCCAACTGGAAAATGTAAAATCATGCAGCCGATGAGCTCATAAAATCCCGCTCCCACAGGTGTTCTATAAAGTTGTTGTTGCAGAAGCTGAGTGTTTTATACTAGGAGGTAACCTTCCATCAAGACACTAACCATCCCGCTGAGATTCACAAGGACGAGGAGGTCACGAGAGGCGCCAATAAACGCTGTCTTTTCTTCAGGTGAATGCTCAAATAAAATCTGCTGGGCTGCATAGATTTTGTGATTTCATGAGGTCATGACCTGTGTGTTTACACCTTAACAATTGGTTCTATCGCTGATTGGTTATAGGGTCTTATTTTAAAGTACCCAATTATCTGAGCAGATTATGAAGGGGTTTATACTACATCTGCCTTTCACTATAACCTCTGGCTACAGGATTTATTAAATCAACTACTCAGTCACATGATGACACTGCCCAATAAAGCTTATCAAGCCCATTTAATGCACGGCCCAACATAAGGTGTAACTAGCTGAATCTGTCTTTTTCTCCTGACACCCTCTAACCTCATGGCTGACCTGCTGTCTGCATAATGAGGGAAGGATGAGGTAAGAGGACAGTTAAACAACAGGAGCCGACCCTGCCATGTTTATGGTGACCACATGACATCACCAGCTTTATTTAGATTGATTCAACAGCATCAGTCACAGTTATAGAGGAAGGAATTAAACGTGACACTCATCCTTAAATCCTGATTTGAATTAAATATTGGAGAGTGAACTGGGTGGATGAGAGTGAGAGGAGGCTCCAGATGGGATGAAGATTTCAATATTTGGTGATTTAGTGATGGCAATGGATACATTTCAGGGAATCATAAGTAACGGTTTAGTATGAAGTTCTATGTATTTAATATATCTGCAAAAAAATTCAGTGACTTGTCAACAATTAATAAAATGATCCCATGTTCTCCTCAGCTCCATGGAGCTTTGTCGTGTCTTTATGCTATATTGCACTCAGTAGCTGGTGGAGACCAAAATAGAGAGTGAATTTTGCACTTAAATTCAACTTGACTTCACTAACATGACTAAAAATGATAGCTTATATTGTTCAGTGTCTGGTGAATGTATAAACAGGTAACTGTTTTCTAACATAGCCATATTGACTTTAGCTTCTCAATAATTGTTGTACATTGTATCTTTGGGATTTAGTTGAGACTATTTTTGGAACATCTTTTAAAGTTGAATAAATTCATCATTGGTTTTTAAAAGGGATTCAAGAAAAATTTTAAAAGGCCTTTAAAATTATTTTTTGTCCAGTGTCATTGCATTCAAAAGTCCAAATTCAAAAACAAAGATGTCCTTGGTTCACTTCGAGAGTGCTGCCATTAAACCAAACGCTAACATTTTTATGTTTAATGTTTAATGTTTCTTCCTATGATATGAACCCCCCCCCAATGGATATGTGCTTAGGCAGGAGGGATTCATCTCCTGCTGCAGGAAATGGCCTCGTATTCTTTAATTCATCTGTCAGACTAATTGTCTACCAAGACAGCCAGGAGCACAATGCATCAAACAATGTTGTCCCAGCACAACATTAGTTTGGCAAGTCCAACAGAGAGAGACAAATAAAAGTCACAATTCACATTGATAGCGGTATCAATTTTGTCCTTCCCAAAATTTAAAACTCATTTGCAGGAGATTATTTTTGCTGTGCATGTTGCTTTATCACCAGGTTGTTAAGATGAAAAGCAAGCAGAAAAAAAAAAAATGTTAGTTACTTGACAATCATCAATCTTTTGGTTAAAGCTTATTTAATATAGTCCAAAGACAAATGTGTTTATGGCCAAACTAGTCAAGTCTACACACAAAATGAAAACTCCATTATATCACGAAAAACTATTTTTGTCCCCCCCAAAAAAATCTAAGTGCCAAAACGAGATGTTTTGTTTCTCAGTTGATGTGTCCTCCATCCAAGTGCTACTTTAGCATCTGCATTGTCCCACATTGCACACCACATGCGCAACAAACCCTCACACACAAATTGCATCCAGAAAATTACATCACTTCCCTGCCGTTGTCTGAAAATTACATCTGTCCCTCATACATTCCACCAATCACTCCCCAGGTCTCCTTTTTCTCTCCTCTTCCCCTCTCTTTCCCCTTGCCTCACTATTTTAGGCTTTTCCCTCCACTTTAACTTGCCCTAAATTGCCAGGCCTGAATTGCCCTATGAACAGCGTGGGGTGGACAGGCTGGCAGGAGGTATGTGTGAATGCGTGAGTCTCTGTGTTATCACCATCTCTTTTCATTTTCCTCTCCAAGTGGTGCTGTCAGGAGCCAAACAAGATATCACTCTCCGCCCGCCCCCCGACAGGGAGTCGCAACACAGCATAGAGGAAATGGAATAGAAGAATAAAAGACAAAGGTAAACAAAATGGTTGCCTTCCAGACTCCACTACCTCTGCCGAACAGGACTAATCCCACGATTCTCTTTGTTCCTTAATCCCATCAGCCACTGGGGCCTTGCGTGGCTCTCTGGGTGCAGATAATGGCACCATGCTGTGTGTCTTGATGAAGTTCAGGACCTTAATAAAGAGAATTCACATGTATGTGTAAATGCAGGCGCACTCACAAGAGAAAAGCGACCTCCTGATGCTACAAAGGTTTAACCTTTCTCCACATGATTCTGTAATTGTACATTTCCAATTTTGCCGGTATCAACAACAAAAACTTTCCCTCTCAGCTTGGTTTCACTCCGTGTCCCTGGATATTTTGCTCAGCTCAAATAACCTACCTGCTCTTTGTTTCAAGGTAACTTTCTGAATATGACAACCCCTGACTTTTAACGGTTGTGGCGCGGTTTCATTGCTCAAATAAACCAGCGGTCAAGGAGAGCTGTGACCATCACTGCCAACACTGTGAATCAATGTGTTTAGAACTTCATGTCGATGTTGTAAAAGCAGCCGCACACGGCACAAACAACCGCCTACATTAAAGGCACCACTGGACTCGCGTTTTAATAACTTCATCAACTGTAAATCTAAAGCCAGCTCCAGCCACAACGCCACGCTGCGAGGTGAATCAGGTGCAGCTTTTCTCCAATTACAAAGCATGTCATCTCACTCAGTCTTGTGCGTCAGGGTAGGAAGATATAGGTCATAAAAGTGTGTGATTTAAGCCGATTGCTTGTGAGGATCCGGGCTTGTAACAGCTTCCATTCAGGGAAGGCTAAATGAGGGCACAATGATGCACAAGCAGAGTCACAGAGCTAGTCTTGTTTCACTTGGGAGCCAACATGGAGGGAGTGTATTTTGAGCAAGCATTGTCCAATATAAATACCTCACAAAGAATATGCCTGCATTCATTGTTTTGATGAAGAATGGCATAAACCGGCAAGCTGGCGCGTTTAATGAACGTACAGCCTCAGACGGACGCAGCCGTAAAGTATTCTCCGCTGCCCTGTTCCGTGAAGTTATAAAAGCCAGTGAGAGTAAAGCATGATAGGTTTGTCACAGAGGCAGCAGTGTATTTTGGGAACAATGGGTTTGGAGACCTCCGAGTGCCACCAGGAGGTTACAAATTCAGAAGCTCTAGTGCCGCAAACAGCTTGAGTGGTGCAATTTCATGCTCAGAGTAAATAAAAACGTGTCGGAAATCAGCAACACCATCCACTAATGTTTGTTACTTGGCATCTAGCGCGCCATTTGCAGATGAGCAAACAGTCTCCATACAACATCCCTAGAATGGTAAAAGCCATTGAACGAGTTTTTCTGCTCTCCTCTGTGTTTATAGGCACACAAATAGCCTGGTGCTGGAGTGATCACATAAAAGTCCAGGACATTTGTTATGACCCCGAGAGGATTCTGGTCATGCATTCAAATATAAAGTCCTTTCATCCTCCCTAGTTCCTCCGCAAACTCACAAATGTGTAGGCATGTGCTTTCACCACAGTCATCCAATGCGGCATCCATCTCTGTAACTCAGCATGCAGGGGTTACTTTAGGGGCAACCTGCTCATTACTCCGAGTGTTGTTAGCCAAAGTACACACGCACCAATTCATCAGCACACACCAATTGGTCAGAGCCACTCACTTGCTCGCTTGTTAGCCAGTACTTCATGTCTGAGAGTTTAAGTCTAGCGTAAGTGCCGGCATGCTTTACGTGTGTGTAAGCATATCAGTGATGCAGTGCTTCCTGAGTGTATTTCATGGGATGTGAAAGAGGTGAAGTGTAGGTGCACCATTGTCCATCTGTAATTTTTTCTTCCTCTGCCTGGCCATTTCCAGCAGCCCACTCTTTCCACAGCAGACGATGTGTGTGCGTACGTGCAGACTGCCTAATCTGTTGCTGCAGAGCTATGGCTGGGGGACTGCAGAGGATATCCTTTATCAGACTGATTAGAGAGGAGGAAAGGAGCGATGGACGGTGGGAGGGAGAAAAGACGGATAGGAGGGGGGATAGAGCCTTCTCAGGTAAACACACCCCAGGCGCTGTTCGATCCCAACACTTAAACACACGCATGCTCAAAGCCGCAATCCAATTATTCACCGCGAAACTCGGCTTTCAACAAGCTCTAACCCCATTTAAGAGGTCTCCTCACCCAAAGGATCCTTTTTAATAAACAGTGGCAAACAAGTGTTGACCAAAAGGCAGCAAACCATTGCTCTGCGCCTTCCCTGTTAACTACTTAATTAATCAAGTACTTTGGCTATAATGATCCGGAGTTCATTCTTCAAAGTAACTATTTAGAAGCGAAAGTGTAAGAGAGAAGAGTAGCTTGGGAAGCCTAAAGAGAGACCTAGGGATATTGTAGCAAATAAACAGCCTGGTAGTCTTCTGTATGATGGTAATATGGAGTATTAAGAAATGCACTTAAGCTGCCCAGGTGCTCACACACCCAACATGCAAACAACGCAGCTTAAAAATTTACAATTCACGCAAGCGTTGGTTTACTCTATATAAAAACAATGCCTTTTTAAACTCCATCTTTTTTATGTGAATAAATAGCATCTATTGAGTCCAGACCAGAGGGAGAGTTGCTACCCAGAACTCATTTACATAAACACTTACTGTTCAATGCACAGAGAGCGGGCAGGCTAAAGTAGATTGACTCTCATGTACCCATCTCATTAAACATTTATTAAACATAGTTAAAGCAGAGATTGGGTCTTATTGTAAGAAAACACAGTTTAAAAGCCGCACAGAGAAAATGCAATAGACATTTAGTAAATAAAGATTGCATTTTTCGAAAAGTGGAGGGAATTGAATTTCACTGACCTGTGCTTGCATCACACTTGCTGATATGTTGACAAGTAGTAAATAGCAGCAGGTCTCAGACCTCTCCATTTTCCTATTTCTTCCTTTTATGCCTTTTGCTCACCAACAGCTCTCCTGTAAACCATGAAGCCGGGGCCAGAGGGCCAGTCATCATCTTGTCGTCATCTTGTCATTATCTGATGGGAGCACCGATAACTTCCTTACTGCTTCCTTGTTGGGGTGGGAAGGGTCAAGAGGTCGGCCTGTGTCAGAAATGGAAAGGAAACTGTTGGAGCTCGAGCTGTGCTATATTGATGGCATTGACATATGTAGCAGACTGTGATTTGAATTCGCAAATCCTCATTATAGCCTAAGCCTGTCTGAAGACAGCATTATTAACATAGTGAGAGGCATGCATGCCTCCATGAATACTAAAGTCCTGTTTGCCTTCAGTGGAGGATTTGCTCCCAAATCGATTGGGAAAATATGTACTCTGCATCAGTATGAGTTTGAGAACTTGGCATTGTTGAAGTTAAGTCAGTGTTTTTCACCTACTCAGCACATTAGCAAAAATGTTAAACTCAAGGTTAACATATTCACAGTGGACATCCTTTTTGTTAGTCAATGATTTATCATCGTCATTTTTTTTTTTTTTTTTTATCAGTCTATTTTGATCTCAGGCCCGTCAAAGATCACAATTTCACAGAGAATGATGATCTGGGCGTGACTTCTAGCATTTGAGTCAGCGCCATTTTACTCATCGTTGTCTAATTTACAAAAAAAAAAAAGTCATTATGCATGCGCAGGCATACATATGCACACACACACACACACACACACACACACACACACACACACACACACCATGTGATCTCCTGCTTTGGCTTGCCCTTGCTCCTCTCACTGTTTGCAAACAGAGCTGCCCTGGAAGCCTCTGGCTGGCCTCTCCGCTGCTAATCAGAGCTCCCACACACTGGCCTTTCTAATGCTCCTGCCACAAACACAAGTGCAGTATCCAATATTAAAACAGACAATAACCTTTCTCAAAAGGATTTTTTTTTTTTATGTGGCCAATAGGCCGATGTTATGTGCCATCATTTTATATTGTAGAGTTAAGTCTTTTATCCAGGGCTAGAATATCTGCGCTCCACAGTGAAGCACAGATATTCTATTCTATTCGTGGTGAAGCCTGGTGATATTTATAAGAGTCCTGTAACATGAAATCCCTACTTTTAAAGCAATAGTGGGACATTTGGGGTATTAGGCATATTCACTTTCTTACCAAATGTTCAGTAATATGCAGCCAGGAAACTGTTAGCATAGCTTAACAAAATAACAGGAAACAGGGGGAAACAGCTAGCCCGGCTCAGTTGGAATCTACCTAAGCACCTAAATTCACTAACTAACATGCTATATCTTGTGTGTTTAATCCGCACAAAGGCCGTCCTGAAGCTTTGGCGTCGCTATGAGGCTGGAAGGCATTCAGTGGAGAAGTCACTGTTCCTACCGGAGAGACAGTCCAATACATAAGCCCTTAAAACCACAACTTGTTGTATTTACACGTGCTGGTAGGCCGACTTTCTTGGGTTACAGTCAAGCTAGCTGTTTCCTATTGTTTCCAGTGCTAGGCTAAGCTAAGCTAACTGGCTGTTGGCTCTGAGCTTATATTTATTGGTTGGACGTGAGCGTGCCATTGATCTCCTCATTTAACTATCAGTGAGAAAGTGGACAAGCATTTCCCAAAATGTCCAATATACTTTATAGTGCATTTCTGGATCCATTTTGTTGTTTGATGCTGTATTTATTCTTAGTAGTTGATGTTACATCATGTTGACATTTTTCAATGGCAGGTAGCCTTGACAGGAGTTAGCCTAATACAAAAAAAAAATACATATGTCAAGTGTTAGTGTCAGTTCTTCAAAATTGATGGGAAACATTTCTCTCTCTCGACTCACTATTTTGCCCAATGAAAATCACACTGAAAGATACTGGCATTGATTTCTGAGTTGATTCCTGTCTATACAGCAACAGTGACTCCCATGGTTTCTCAAGTGCAAACTTTTGCTGTCTTGCTGCTGCTGCCCACACATAGAACAGCTGGATGCAACAAGTCCAACCAAGTGCTCTGGAGATTAGTCAAAAGTCATTATCTGGAAATACCGGATATCTAACTGGGGCAGCCAGCTGAGGGAAAGTGGTAGAATATAAGGTTATTCCAGCTAACTCGAAGAAAGAATTCAACATCGGACTGTGTGTAATTCTGAGCGTGTGCGAGTCAGCTAGCTGTGTGCTAGCGTGTAGGTCTCTGTGTGATCTTTTGCCCTCTGGGCTGTAATTAATTAGAGTTGCAACAAGGCCTGATTAGGATTCCTCTGTGATTCACAACCTCGGCGACCTCTCCATCCAGCCTGCACGACTGATTCCAATGTACTGGATGTGTGCACTGCTCATTTAGCTACTTGTCAAACGTGTACTATGGATGTGTGCATTGACCAAGAATGCACAGTTGTATAAGTTGTTTTAAAAAGGTGGGCGGTTTAAAGAAATAAATAAAAATGAAAAAATAAATAAGCATGACTCATTCTTCCTGTGAATGTTGTTATGGTTTACTAGGTACATTGTTTATTAATGTGATTCAGCAGAAATTAGTAAATCCCTCTTTGCATTCTGCTGTGAAGCTGCCACTGGGGATATCTTGAACACCACAGCCTCTTGTCCTTGGCCACTAAGGATTACTTCCACTAGCCAGCTATTGAAATTGTTTCTTTTGATCCCACATTTCCAAATTAGGATTCTAATTCACACCATGAAAAATTAATTACCATTTTCTTGGTTTTCAAAGAGAATGCGTATGATTAGATTCACACACACGGCTGGTATTAAATATGTTAAACAGAGGCTTTCTTTTCTTTCTCGTGGACATTTTTGTTGCTTGGTCAGGGTGCAGCATGTTGAATTAGTGATGACCTTCATGGCGTGACACTCTTAAAGAGGCTGTCTGAGAGTCAGAGCCTAGGTGTAAGAAGGCACTCTGCTCTGCTAATACAAACGGTGCTTCAGCAATTATTCAACAATCCAGCTGAAGAACTAGATTTGTAAAATCTCCGGTCCTGCTGTGACACTCGAGGAGGGTATTATATATAAAATGCATAACACGTTGTCAGAGAAGAAGGAAAACACAGTCCTAGTAGCTGTCATAATGGGGTTTTTTTCTCCTTAGAGCAGGAAGGATAAACTCAACAGTCCATGTTACTCACAGAATTTTAACATCTTCATATCATCCCATTCTGACAGGGAGAAAAAGAAACAGGAATAGACTTATACAACAGGGCTGACAACATCCAATGAAATGATGAAGAAATTATTTATGCCTTTACAAGTCAACATGACTTAAATAGCTTTGATTAACATCTCCTAACACTTATACTTCTGTTGTCTCTCTGCATATCTGCATGTACAGTATATGGGAAAGCTTGTACTGGTAACGTTAATTTAAGTGTTTAGTTTGATCTGAAAGTTTCATTCAACTCTAGTGCTTTGATCAAGAACATGTCTTTACCCTTCGCTGTATCCTTCAAACAACTACTCTTATTGTTCTTGCTAATGAATTGACTGTTCTTTCAGTATTTCATTTATATGACAAATTAAGTGTCTTTCTATCTCGACTGATTGCTGAGTGTTTAACTTCTTTGTCTAATTCATTAAGCGATATTTAGGTATGTAATTAATTTCTTTTGCAGGAAACACAATTGATTCATTAAAAAGAGAGGATTCTCCTTATCGTTTTCCCAGAAGGTTTGCACCCACAATTTCTATGTTCTATTTCAAGCACATAAACTGTTCAGTCGAGGCCAGTCCCAATCAGCACACATTTAATGATAATGGTGGACTCTCACTAAGCTATGCAAAGTTAGTTGACCTTACTAAATTAAAATGAAAGGAAATTAATTTTCATTGAAATTAACAATATGCTTAACAACCAATGGCATTTTAGTAAAGCTTGAAAGGTTTTCCATCACCTCTTGTATGACTATTTTTAAAAAGGATTTTTTTTTTTCACACTGAAGAGTTTCTTCATTGAATATTATTGACAGTGAATAAGCCTTGATTTGTCCAAACTGATTTGATGAATAATCACACATTATTCAAGGGAATAAAAAAAATAATCTTTTGAGCTTTGGGGGTGGGTGATTGAAATAAGGAGAAATAGAGATTCGCCTCTCATTTCTGAAGCCATGGCTATTGATTCTACCACACACTGGAATACTCTATGGTGATCCATTTATCTGTTAATCTGTCTGCGACCAGAGGTGAAGAGCCAAAGCGGACGAGAGCCAGTACACCAAAGTCTACACAACATTCTATAAACTAATTAATCAATGTTGGGCCTTAGCAGAGGCCAAGAAACCTGCGGGAGAACTGCAGAAGAGCAACACTGCCACCTGCTGCCGCTGTGCTCCAATTCATCAAAAAGTAAAGGAATCTTTGGCACCAACCCTAGCATTAAGATGAGAAAACAGGCCTTGCCAAATGTTGTCATATTGTGTTTTCTGGTTAAAAGAGACGACCACTGATTCAGCTGTTGTGAAGCTGAGGGAGATGAGCATATGGCCACAGCAACTAATACTGGACTCATCGGCAATGTTAATTAAAATTCACAGATTTAATAGAGATGGAGAGTTTGGCTTGAGCAGCGTTCAAGGTTAGTGTATGATTTATGCAGGATACATGGATTAAATGTTGTTGGTAATGCTGGAATCAATTTCCAGCAACCTTTACAGCAATCTGTCGGTGGAATTAAGAATTAGCCGTATTCTGTTTCCCATGAAAAAAAATATAGAAAATCAATCTGGTGCTGAACATACGGATATGTTTCAGATTCAACATTGAATAGTCCTCATTAGTCAGTTTCTAGATGCACTAGAAAACAGGTTTCTGTTGTATCTTCTAACTTCTGTATTACTATACAGCATTATCACGTTCTCTTGTAACTCTCTCTGCGACCCAAACATGAGTAAATGTGTCATTTTCTGCACTTCTAAAACTTGTTCAAAATCGTGATTCTAAGCACAGAGGAAAAATTATCAAGCTGATTATACAAACCTAAGAATGCTTTTGTGAGATGTTAGAGAAGGCTAGAAGTCTCCAAGACCCTAAACAGAATATTAGATTTCATCAAACAAAAGCTCACTTTTGCGGCGTCACACAGTAACCACTCAGTATTCCCCTACATATTTCCAGAGAGCCATACAGCAGGAATTCCCAATAAAGGAATCATTCAAAGAGGTCCTTTTTCAAAGGTAAATGTCTGACATTAAAAGCCTCTTTTGAAGTGAAATGAAACAGAATTTTAATGCAGCGCCATCCACCACCTATTTCTGCAGCTTATTGCAGGATAAATTGATTAAAGATCAGTGGGAACTTTATGTGCACTTTGTGGGCCTCTTGAGGCTCGAGGGAACTTCAGCAAATGTCATGCATCTTTCTCAACAACAATGATATGATTACCTCCAAATCCTCAAAGCAGTTGTTGATGTTTACAGCGGTGTGTCATCATGATATTAACAAACCACAAAAATATGTTTAGTTTATCCTCAGTCCTGGCATAGGTTCATGTATCGCTATCATAAAACACAGGCCACTGGAAGGAGTTTATGCCCTACAGCATCTGTAGCAGTGATTAAATGGAAAGTCACTCTCAGTTAATTAATCAAGGACACTTGCCTTATCAGCTCGTATACTTATAAATGGCTTAAAATGTACGCTAACTTGTTTGTTTATTCCGCAGTCTCAACATCGTCCTTCTACTGCACAACTTTCCATATTGCTCTCAAGCTACTCTTCAGCCATGCTTCATCATCCTATTTTTGTTCAGACAGTTTTTGCCCTTATGACCTCTAACTTGTTTTAAGTCAGTCTCATCGCTGTAATCAAGATGTTTTCAGCTGTAGCGGGTAGCGTTTTTTTGCTCCGACCAGCCCACTGTCCGCTTCTTACCCAACACCGAACGGGTGACAAAGTTAGCGAGCTGGTGACCATCAGGGAACATGTAGCCGCTTAAGAGCCGGGTATTTCCTTCAGGAGTTGGTGGAGACCAAAACAGAGCTAAAGAAGAGTGAACGGGCCTGCTGGGCATACATTTGCCACGTGGACAAAAACATGACGATGTTACTTCACATCTGATGCATGTATAAATAGGTCAAATAAGCAAAAACAAAAAAAAAACTAATATTTCTACATATATGTATAGAAATAAATTTGTCATTTTTGGAAAGCGATTTCCTGTTTACATAGCCGATCGCTTCTGATTGGACAGAGCTGCAGACCATTGCTAGCAACCGATTTACACATTTCTATAGTACAATCTTAAATCATACGTTTTAATGGTTCCACCTGATTTGGTGAATCCCTACCGTAACACTAGCAAGGACTTACAGAGAACTTTACACACAATCTTTAATGATGGATTGACAAATAGCTTGTGTAACCTAGTTAAGGACTGACCAGACTACAGTCACTGCTGTGTATCGCCTGCCGAGAGACCAGCTTTGGAAGTGGCACATTCTTCTTGCAGTACAGCGGTGGCAATGCCTTATAGTAATCATTGTCCCATTTCCCTTTGGGTGAGACAGAAACCCTCAAGAATGAGTCTAGCCAGATCTTTCGTGGCCAGTCCACCCTCTTCATTTCCTCTGGCTCGGGGCACTGATGTGTTACCAGTGTAGAAATGTTATTTTTCTCACGTCTTTGCCCAGCAGTGAGCTGAAGCCCCTCTGACCAAAATACACATTGTGTGCTCACGGTGTCCCTCTGCTCTTTTCACTCAAGTCTGTAAAGTGGCTTAGCAAATTGTTGAAAAATGAAGACACACTGCAACTTAGCCTTTTCCCCAAAACAAACTAAATTAAATTAATGATTGGAGCTGTAGACTGCACAGCTAAAGAAACATGAAAAATAAAATTCACCGCAACCAAATAACCAGAATAAACGACTTCCATTTAGGCCCGTAAGTTGTTGACATTTTTATAGGATATAGTGGAATTTTAGTTGAGGTGGCTGAGCCCTGATCAACTTTGATTGAGGAGGGTGTCACTCGTGATCACATTCCTTCTTCTTTTAGGGCTGCTGAGTGCTCCTCAGCTCAGGATGGTGGACATGAGCTCTTGCTGCAAGAGTGTGGACATTTTAAGGAGCTATGTGAGGATTAACTTTTTTATCTTTGTATTTTTTCCACCAGCCTGGCATTTCAACCTTTTTAACATATCATTGTTATTTACACCAACCTTATCTCTCCCGCATCCTCAATAAACGACGGTAAAATACCAGTAATTCATCTTTTACTTGTGACATTTCCAAACGGCGAGACTGGTACTGATAATCTTTCATGGCTACTGATCTTTATACTTGATGTATGTGGAACCTTATTCCTATGACCCAGTTCAAAGAATGGGCCACGTCTTAGAATAGAGTGTCTCGCATGTTGTACAGATTGAAAATCCCTCTGAGGCAAATGTGTAATTTGTGATTTTAGGTGATATATATAAAACTGACCTTGTCTCTCACCCAATTTGAGCTGGGATAGACTCCAGCCACCCGGGACCCTGCAAAGAATAATCGAGTATAGGTGATGGATGGCTTGATGGTTGGACAAAAAAAAATGTACTTGACTTGATTGTGGGGTTAACACAGCATCATTCATGCAGCTTATGAAATAATTCCTGTCTACAAAATATTGTTGTAGATTGATTATAATAAATACTGATTATTTTGTCCATGCTCCCACACCAGCTTGTAGCAGAAAAAAAGACTGAAATTGAACTTTTATCACTAAAGTCTCCTGTTTTCTTTTTCAAAACGGACAGTGTGTAGGATTTTGTGGCATCTAACGGTGTAGTTGCAGATTGCAACCAACTGAATACCCCTCAGCTCCTCCATTTCCAAGACTCGCTCAAAAGTCATCCTTACTACAATAACCCCACTGTTGGAGCAATGGAAGTCATTCGGTGGCTGTCGGTGTCACGGTTTTGCAGTCTGCGGCTCATTATTACCACAGTTTCACACAATCGTGTTCAGAAAACTACGGTGGCCTTCAGGTCACATAAAAACCTGGAAAGGCTCTCACTAGAATCAGTGTTTGGTTTGTTTCTTCTGGGCTACTGTCGAAACATGGCGGTGCAACATGGCAGACCTGGTAAAGACCCCCTCCCTCCGTTGATATGAAGGGCTCATTCTAAGCTAACAAAAACACAAGGAGTCTTAGTTTCAGGTGATTATACACAAATAAGTATGATTATAATGTTCCATTTCTGCTAGAAGATCCCCTAAAATGCTGCACACTGGCCCTTTAAACTCAAGTCAAACATTTTCAGATTACCAGGTTGGTTTATCACTATGAATGTATTCAGTTCTGCTTTATCAGTGGGGAGAGGTTTATAGATTGATGCTTCATGAGGGCGACATACACAGATTACGCCTTAATATTAATTAATCATGCTAGATAGGATTTGCCGAATGTAAATACATTTAATGGATATTGCTTAAAAAATGCTGACCTGCACGCTCACATGTACGAACATGTACTAAAAATACGTGTGGCCGGCCCGGCAATGTAAACAAGAGAGTGACTTCATTTGTTCTGGTAGATATTGCTCCACTATATCTTTACATAGCAAATAGTTATTTGCTGCTATATTAATGCTCTGAATGTCTGATTAACATTTCAACTTTATCATTTTAAACATTTAAACATTGTCACTTGTTTTGATGCAATGTTGTGCAAGCATTTTCTCAGATTTTCAGTTTTAAAATATACAGTATACAGTGACACAGCTGTAGATCCCCCATAGCTGTGTTCACTTGTGATAATAGAGTTTTGATATTTAAGTATGTTTCTTATGACTTAACTATGTGCTGCTCACTGAGTAACAAGTATCACACTTAGCGTAAGTTGTTCACTTTTACTGAAGGATCATGATAAAATCTATACACTTGTAACATTATAAGTGTCCACCACATAGTGGAAGTATTGAGGGCCTGGTAGACAGCAGCAAAGTGTTTGAAAGACGAGTCGGCTGTGACAGAAATTAAGCTTTGGCACTCTACCATAACTTGCTTGGTGTGTGTGCGTGTGTGTGTGTGTGTGTGTGTGTGTGTGTGTGTGTGTGTGTGTGTGTGTGTGTGGAGGTGGTTCTATTCTCCCTTCTTTATGTGAGGTGGGGTGTGATGAATCAGATGCCATTTTGAAAATGCTGTTTATGAGTGTGTGGATTGACGTTGGAGGCGACAAGGGAATGTGGGGAATTAAGGAAGGAGTGTGAGCTACACTTAACAGAATGTGACAAGCGCAAAGTGACGATTTGGCCCAGGAATCGGGATGCTATGTTGTGTGTGCGCACATACACACACACACACACACACAATTCTCACAAACACACACACTCCTGTGGAAAAGTGAGCACTAGCATGAGGGGACAATTTGATCTGTTCCACCAAACACAAATCAATGACTCTTGTGCTCTTTTTTCGAGATAAGCAACACATAAAGACACACATACATTACACACACAAACACACATACACACACAAACACACAGACCTCAGTGCGCAGCTTTCTACAGCAGGGATTCTCAAACAGACAAAACCAAGTCATCCCGAGCCTGCAAGTGGCTGTCCCAGGCTGGTTGTGACAGCCAGGATAGTTGCTATTAGACAGATTAACCTGAGGGATTTCTCCCCAACCCCTACTGCCGAGCAAGGACACAGCATTCTCTGTTCCTATATATATATATATATATATATATATATATATATATATATATATTACTCTTAGACTGAAAGAAACATGGCGCCAATGTGTGAACAAAATGGACTAAACTATGAGTTCACAATCTTTGAATTTTATGCTTTTGTGGTATTATGATAAGAGGAAGAAGAAACTCTCAAGAAAAGATAAAAGTTTTGTCAGATGTTACGCCAAATCTTTGAGATTTAATAAAAATGCACTACAACCACAGACTGCATTATATGTTCAAGCTCAAGAAGAAATACTTATAATCTTCTCTTCATCTCTGTCACATAATATCAGATCATTGCTTCAAAGAATGATGTTGGGATAAGGCTTCTTTATGCTCAAGCATTCAACTTACTCTTGCATTAAAAATAGAATAGAATACACACAGGACCCGCAAGCCAGTCGCTGCTAATCTACTAAAGAGACGAATGATAATAACGTATAGACGTGTGTAAGTATCATGAAAAAGAAAAACAATACACGCTGGTGGAAAAACATCAATGATACAGAGAGGGTGTAGGAGGAGAAGAAAGAGGAGGCGGATGAGGAGGAGGAGGAGGAGGAGGAGGAGGAGGAGGAGAGAAAGGGTGAAATGCAGCAGGACGACAGTGACAGATGAGAGCCGGAGCTGACAGAGCGCTCAGCGATGGCAGTTTATCAGCATCTGGTCCGCAGGGTCACTTCAGCTCCCGGACTCCCTTTCTCATCTGTCTCCATTTCTCTCCCTTCCAGATCTCCTGACCCAACTTTCTTTCTCTCCCTCCCTCCTCTCTCTCTTTCTCTCTCTCACAGACTGACAGTTCTGACAGAGCACCAAAATGTGCAGTCAATGTTCCTTTTCCTTCATGCTCCCTCATATACACACAGTGAGAAACGGCGTCCATGGAGACGCATCCGCACACCAATTAAGGCCGAGAAATACCACTAACAATGTAACAGGAGTTGTCAATAACTTCAGAGATAGATTAACCAAAGGCTTTATTGCTTTGGCATTAACATATTTAAAATGCCAGCCTCCTTGGGCAAGACCAGGGGATTTACGCCGGCTGATTAAATGTGATGTTTCAAGATGAAATACAGCCTTGGTGAAAGGAAGAGGAGAAAGTCGGGGGAGGCCAGGCTCACACTGCATGTGTACGACACCTTAATTGCATCGATGATTATCCCTCCACATTACGCTTTCCCTGCTCATATTTATAGTTGTGTCCAATTTTCATTATGCTCTTCATTATCGAGCATAAATAACCTGCGTAAATGTGCCGGCACACCACGACACGCCCCATAACATTGCCAAGTGATATCCATCTTGTCCCCCAGTGATCCGACATTACCTGGCTGAATTACGTCTATTAGCTGTGCGTGGCCCCTCCCACTCTATCAGGACAGCAGTCCGCAGATGACAGCATTAACTTTTAAGACTTTATAGCATCTTCTTTACCCAACACATACCATTAATCCACTTAATGGCCGCCATGACCCCTTTCATCGTGTTTCGTAAAATAAAAATATGAATAAAGCCCATTACGGTCTCCATTGTGGAGAGTCTCAGCGATAAATCAAAGCAGTTCTATTAGAAGGATTGCCAGGTTGGTCCACACTAAATCATTGCTGCTGTTTGCTTTATTAAAGCTCTTTTTTTTTTGGCCTGTTTTAATGCCTAAAGCTGGAATCTTTAACTTTGAGTCATATCTCAATCCCCTCCCGACCTTTAGCCAGTTGTTAGTGTGAAGGCTCCTGGGCTAATATTTACCCTGGTCTTTAAGTGAGATCTGTCCCTTTCACTTTTGGGATATTTGCTTTCCCTAAATAAAAGTTTCCTCTTGTTTTCATGAAGTGGTGAACCCCTAAGCTGTTGCAAATGTTGAAATATGTGGAAGCACCCAAAGTGTGTTATTTTGTAGTCACTTTATGTTGTTGATTTCCTGTCACTTCCTATGTAATTGCCCTTGGTTTGAACAGACTATTAGTGTTGTCAGCCAAAATGTTCACCACCCACAGGGATGACACTCCAAGGCCAAACATGGTTAATGTGCAAGTGCTAACAAACCACCGCAAACACCACCACGACAAAACCAAAAACTTAAAGCTGCTCTAATCAACATTCTCATATCAACAATGACTATGTGTTTGGGAAAATTGTTGCTCGTGGCGACAAGCCCACAATTCATTATCCCCCAACTCTGCAGATCCTCTCAGCTAAACAAAGCTTTTTAACAATATTTTACTTATTGTTTTGGTTGAGTGGCCAGCTATTTAACTCTTTTGGTTCACTCTCATTGCTCTCGTCAGGGACATTTTCATCTGATGCAGGCAGCTTTTTAGCTTTATTCAGCGAAAATAAGCCACTACTTGCTAACACATTCCCAATACAAATTGTATTTAAAGTTCTTGCTGCACTGCCCCAAGACAGAAAAAAAGAATAAATAACAGATGAGGGTTTATCTGAAGTGGCAAATGTTTAGTTTGTATAATTTGTTTAAAAGGCCACAAAAGGCAAAACTGTATCACTTTCATTTCAGTTTTGTTGAAAACTTTTACTATTGAGACCCAGCAAATACAATATAGAGCTGGACAGGAAGCCCTTTTAACCTTGTCCAAAGTGCCAAACTCTATTAGCCTTGTCTACATTCTGTTATATTTGCAGATTAAATAATGACCATAATGCAGAATCTGCATTCAGAAGGATTCACATCTCGAGACAGCCATCTACTGAGTCAGGGCAAAGGCCAATCACACAGCGTACAAGGTGAATGTGTGTGTGTGTGTCTGTGTGTGTGTGTGTGTGTGTGTGTGTGTGTGTGTGTGTGTGTGTGTGTGTGTAGGTGTGTGTGTGTGTGTGTGTGTGTGTGTGTATGTGTGCGTGCGTATAAAGTGGAAATATTGTGTGGATGAGAAACTCAGGTCCATATACTGTTGAATTATGGAGCAAGCCCTACCTGGAAAGAATGAAGTATTCATGCGCGGTATCAAGAAAACTCAGAGTCCTCTGTTTTCACCTTTCTTCATTCCCACCCTGCCTTCTGTTCCTTGAAATCCGTCTTTGTGGCAACTCAAAGGGGAGTCCTCTGCTTTCACTTCAAAGAATTATCTTCACCTTTCTTTTTCTCCAACGCTGGGGCAAAAATCTACTTCCATTAATGGGTAACAACCCTTGTGATTGGGCGTCACATATAGTTTGTTGTTTGGCCAATACAAACCAGTTTGTGGTAGGACACAGTAATGATAAATGGAATTATCCTTAACAAAAAACGCTATCACTGGCTGTGGTACAAAGGCCTTTCAGTAAATTCTCAATTTGTGGATCTAACACTGCCCTTGAATTGTTTAGGCACAACTGGGACGGCTGGAGGAATTAATTTCAGATATTACCAAACAGCGGGGTACACAGCTCCTCGGGGCGCCCCAGACAAAATCTCTCATCCTGGTTAAAAAAAAAGATTGAATGGGGATTTAAGGAGAACACAGATAATTCAATCTTTATCTGCGGCAAGCCACAATAAAATGTTAAGTTTCCATGGGATCCTCTTACGTCAAAGGAGGACTCTGGAATGAAATGACAACACATCTGAAGCATCTCCTTCCTCCGGTCGAGCAAAAGAGTAAAACACATGCACAGACGCGCACACACCGATACACACACCACATGAAAGGCTCTCATCAACATATCAAAGCTGTTGTGCCTACTGTTCAACATGCTATATTGGAACTTAGTGGAAGCCAACAAGGCAATGTACAGAAGCCTCTCTGCTCACTACTTATATGTATCGCGCTGACAGCTCCTGCAGATAGCAGACAGTTACAGATCGAGATAAGTCCCAGGTGTCAGGTATACATGCACATGCACACAAACATTGACATGTTTGGCATTCTGCTCCATATAACCACCCGCGCCTCTCTCACTCGCATTTGCACCGGCACAATGCATGAGAGAAAGTTTCAGAGCAAGAGATAACACGGGAAGGAGTGAGATGAACAACTGGGGCTTAGCAACATCAACTCAAACTCCCTGGGATACCCAACAACAGCATATAGATACCTCTCCAGAAAAGCTCCACTGTAGCATTAAAGTTGTCAAGATGCATTTAATCCACCAGTTCGGAGACCGTTGCACTGAGTCAATATGCAATTTAGGGCAGGTTGGCAGAGAACATTGGATTGATTGATTCTGACCTTTTACCTGACAGTACCTGCTGTACACATCCTCCACCAAATAATGAAACGTGTTGAAATCCCTCTATCTTTAGCTGTGGCACCTTTTCTTCTCCCAAATAAGCGCCTGTTGTTAATCCCACTCATATGTCTGGCTGTGGGTCTGCTTTCTCTACTTTATCTCTAAGAGCAAGGGGGGGGGGGGGGGTGATACCATCCGTATTGATTTGTGCAAACATGCACAGGCACACACACACACAAAGACACACAGAAGCATTCTTATGTGTGGCTGTGCACAGCTTTGCTATAACCCCTCATGTTTTAATGTTTTTAATTGTGATAGAAAGTAAAAAAATAAATACAAATCTTATTATCATTATATACACACAGACAACGAAATAACCAGCAATATTCTACCATGTAACAGAGGCTATTTTAGTCTTACAAGCAGGATGGCGGATGGCAATGTCAGCCGGTCAGTCAGTCCAAGCACACTGAAATATCTAACTAGTTGATGGATTGGCATGAAATGTGGTAAAGACAGCCATCCCTCAGGATGGATTTTAATCACTTTGGTCATCCCTTAACTTTTCCTGTAGCGCCATCATCAGGTCAAAATGTGTGCAATGCTTTGGTTTATGACTAAATACCTCCAAAATACTGACTACCATCAGCCTCACCTGTACTTTAGTGCTAATTAGCTAATGTTAGCATGCTGACACACTGAACTTAGTTGGTGAAGATGGTAAACACCTAAGGCTACATGCTAATGTGTTGCGAGTATGTTAACATGCTGATTTTAGCTCAATAGCTTGGCTGCAGTCTCTTAAGTCTTAAAATAGGTGCAGTCGTAAAACCGATTTTGAATGCTGTCGACGTCAACAAGACAAAGTCTGTATCACATCAGTCCCAAGCTTAAAGTGAAGCAACAGCCTCTTCCAATGAGAAATGTAAGCTATCAAGCACATTTCTAGCTGATACTACTCATCTGTGCATTGACAGGTTATAATGCCCAGTTGGGAGGGTTGCAGTACAAAGAGACACATCATCCTTCTCCCTTCAGATGTGGTGTGAAGAAAAGAATAAAAAAAAAAAAATCCCTTCCGAGTTGCTCTCATATCAATCCATCAAACTAAAGGACGCCTCACGCAAACTAGAAAAATGCCAGTTTCTAAATTAAATTCTCTTGTCTCGCGCGGCGCTCAACTCGAGAGAGGAAAAAAAAAAAAAAGAAAAAAAAAGGCCGGTCACATGAGGGTTTAAATGAAAATCTATTTTCTGGCCTGAAAATCAAACTGGCCATCATTCTGTCCTGCCTCACCTCTCTCTTGGGAACACGTCAAATTTATAACATGTAGTCATTTTCTCAGCTGTCAAACCATGCTTCTTACCAAACTCTGTTCCTCAACACAACCTGTCAACTACGAATCCTAATCTGTGTGTGTGAACAAGAGTGTGTTCTATGAATGAAGTACAGTTTTTCAAAAAAAATCTTGAATTACAAGGGGATTTCTTTCTTTTTATTCATTATAACTCTGTGTGTGTGTGTGTGTGTGTGTGTGTGTGTGTGTGTGTATGTGTGTGTGTGTGTGTGTGTAGGGGTCCAGAAAGAGGTGGCATAGCAAAGTAGGTCATGACAGAGGTTAGTACTGGATTAGCGACTGTCACTGGCAGCACAGGAGAGTGCAGACACCAGGGCAGCCCTCTCCCTCTCACTCACAGTATCTCTCTTTCATACACACACACACACACACACACACACACACACACACACACACACACACACACACACACACACACACGCCATTTCTGAAACTCTGCGGCGTTCTGTCATGGATCTGAGCCAGCATGCCGTGACACGCATGGAGGGCAGTGTCCAAAACAGGCGGCCGTGTCCAGCCTGTCTTCCGTGCGTATAGGGGCACACATGCATGAGACCATGTTTGCATATGACAGGGCTGCTCGACCTGCCAGAATCCAAACTGTTTGCCCTTGCCAAAGATTAAAAAAAAAGTTACTTTATTTTGAACACTTAAGGCTCTCTCATTTCGTCGATTTCTTTTTTTTGGTATTCAAAGATTTGCTCCATCTAAGCACAGATGAATCTTTGTGGAGCCTTTGTATCAGTATCCAGTTCTAAGAGTTGACTTATGGAAATCCGTCTCATTACTTCTGCCTTCTTACGGTTCAAACTCTCACATAAAAACATAATGATCCAAGCTGTTTCTGTTGTCTCTTGCGTAAGTCAACGATTTTTTTTTTGATGTTCCAAGTCTCATCAGTTTCCATCCCCAGAAAGTCGGGGATAATTATGGGAATAAAAAGGCTCGCTATCAGAGCAGATTAACAACATCTCACTGGGCTGAACTCCTCACTCCCTTTTATCTCCTCAAACGCAGTAGAAGAGAAGACGAGTTACGCAACTCCCACCTTAGGGACCCAGCCGACTTTCCACCCAACGTCTGTCTGCCTCTGCATGTCTAGGGCGTCTGCCAGTCCTCTGCTATTTGATGTGTGCGTTTGAAGCAGCCATGCGACCGGGGCGAGAAGGATGCGTCTGTTGTTCACAGCTCTTGTCGCTGTGCTCTGTTCCCTGGGGGAACGAGTTTCAAAGCATGGCAAAGTTGGACCTTTCCTGCTTCTACATTTAACACCTCCTCAAATGGCAGTGCCAGTGTGCTGGATGGCTTTCTTCCTCTCTCTTTTATCAGTCCTCCAAAGACCCTTCTTTCCTTTGCAAGGGTTTGAAAGACCTGTCCTCCCTCCTACTGTCATTTGAGGGAAATTAACGTCACCTCATTTCTGCAGTACCCAAAAGCCACTTTAACACACAAGGATCCAAATGTGGTGTTCTATATTGAAACAGTATTTCATCATTCTAGCTTGATCAAATGTTATCACACATCAAAAACACTAAAAAGTTACACGATTTTTAACGTGCACTCATTAGAAACAGCTTTCATTACCTAAATTGAATTTAGGGTTAATTAGTCTCTGATGGTGCTGGGTAAAATTTCCACATGAAAAACTTTTGACTCTGGTGTTCTGGTTTGTTCCTGCATCACATTACAACCTAAATGACATGGCAGGCCTATGATAAACCCTCTGTTTTATCATATATTATTATAATTACTTTATGAAGGCTCTGCAACCCTGCTACCAAAACCTTACCCTACCAGCGGACATCAGACAAACTAAATTGAGGTTATTGTAATTTCCATAAAATCACGAGGTTCGACTCCCTTTGTCATATATTCAAACAGTGTAACATGCATGAGAATTGCATAAATAAGCGACGCAAGTGGAGCAGGCATGATGTATTTTTGTAGGCCAACCCCCGATGTTAGCATCACACTGGTTCCTTCGACAAAAAGCCAATGGGATTTTTTCATTGGATTTTGGAATATTGCGGAAAATAAGCTCTGTGGCAAACACAAGTTAGTGAAACTTACACGCTCTGTTCAGCAAGATAATCTTCACAATTGAGCATCACTTTTATTATTTTTGAAGCGTGAATGCAACCGACAGAAGTAAATAGCTAACCAACTACACCACGGTCGCACGAGTACACATAACGAGGCTGTAAAGACTAACTAGTCAGCGTGAAGACGTTTTGTAGTCTCTGACCACTTGTTAGCAACAGCCGTTTTCAAGACACTTAAGAGCTTCAAAATTCATGAGAGGGACTATCTACTGTCATAGAACAAAACATGTACTGTATATCTCTTAAACTTGTGTTAACCTGAGACCTTATTTCAGGCATCTAAACAGAAACCCATTCAAAAAGGAGACCCATTTACTTCAAGAAAAATGGTGACTCATTCCTGCAGCACCCTATGGGAGCACTTGTCTTTACTTGAATGTAACATTCAAACTGCTTTGGTATGACTCTGTTGTTCATATTGCATTTACTTTACTATATCTGTAGTGTCTAGATTGGATTACATATTAATCTCAGTAAGAGGTCAGAATGCAAGTGTATTGCATTTCCCCCTTTCAAAGGGTATGTACACGCCACTGTTAGAAGCACAGCAGAAATCCAATTCAACATCTCTCTCAAAATGTAAGTATACCCCTGCTGGCATTTCTGTAAAAGATTATTTGCTGAGCATTTATGTTGTTGTGGAACACTTCCAAGGAAAATGCATAGAAAAGCAACACGCAGCAAATGTAATAGGCAGATTGAGCAATCTACAGCAGGGGTGTTCAACGTTATTCAGGCCAAGGACCCCCAAACTGATAGAGAGATGGAGCAGGGTCCCCCTACTATATATATTGTATAAAATTGTGTTTTATATTAAACTGGACCTAGTGCCATGTATAAACATTGTTATTGTGCATTCAATACTAAGCTATTCAAATAATACATTTTTATTTTAAACATGTGCAAGGTACAGTGAGTAGGGCGGCCGTGCCACTGCCATTTAGAAACATACCTTGTATTATAATCAAGCATGCAAGCTATTCAAATTGACGTTTTTATTTTCAACATAAATGTGGAAATGAAAATGAGTGATGGTCTATTAGTACCACTGCCATTCATAAAGATACCTGTTATCTTGTATACAATACTGAACTATTAAAATAATGGACAGATTCATGTTTGGGAAAAAAATAAATAAAAAAATAAATAATTGTCTAATCAACCCAAAATTTCGCAGACCCCGTGCAGTACCTCCGTGGACCTGCAAATATAGATCTATATAGTATATAGACATTCACACATAGATACATATATACACACACACACACACACACACACACATATATATATATATATATATATATATATATATACATACATATATACATATATATACATATATATATATATACATACACACATATACTGTATATATATATATATATATATATATATATATATATATACATATATATATATATATATATATATATATACATATATATACACACACACACACACACTCACACACACGTCATATGTAGAATACCACAAATACAGCTAAAAAATATAGAGTGGATGGTGGGGCTATTATATGCGACAGGTCTATCAATCTGAAGATTTGTGGTTTTAAAAGTTCTTCAGGTCACTCTCTTATTAAAATGTATTTGGATTTATTGACCACAGGATCTTTTTCAAGGAGAACATGCAGTTGCCGAATACCTTTAAATTCAATGCTGCAATGACAGCTAAAGGGGGAATGCGACACATTTTATAAATTATTCCTGCTGCTAGGACAGTTCAGCTGATGCTGTACTCATGAACATGTACCTCTATTTCCTGCAGGTGAAAACTGGAGAACTGACCCCTGAGGGTCACTGAATGATGGAATACCTACCACCGCGCCATACACAATGAATAGATACAGACTTCGTTCAATTTTAAGATGTTTTATGTTTTTTTTGCCCCCAAAAGTAGCAAATTCTGCTTTGTTCATGTTATAAAATGTATTATTTTAGTGTGACAGTTCTACTAAGTATTAAAGGGCTCTACAAAATAAGAGCTTTATTGTCTATGGTAAAGCCCCACATTTTACAAATATTCACTATGTCCATGTCATATCTTATACGCCCCAAAATGGAAATCATCAGTTCAGTCAGTATCGATATTTCCTCCTTTCGAGCCTCCTGCACATGCTCTTTGTTATACTTGTGTTCTTTCACAGGGCATTACATTACAACACACCATGTCCATGGAGCAGCACCTACCAATACTACAAATGAACGGTTAAATTCAACCACGCAAGCAGAGAGGTGATTGCACACGGCTGTGCTGCTTCCTCCGGGGGCCTGACGATAGAGTCATTATATGACATAAAATTATACAGTGTGTCACTTCTCATTTAAATTCGGCCCACCCTCAGATACTGTAGGCACACTACAATTAAAAAGAACAGCTGCTGAACATGACAGGAGTCAAGTCAAAACCTATGCAAGAAAACAAGGCTTTAATACAAAGCAAAATCAACTAAATAACTACCAGAGAACATGTCGTGTTACATTTTGTGAAACAGCAGCTTTATATCTGATTATCAGAATATTAGAGATTAGTATTGACACATCATGCATTATCTGAATATATTGCCCAACATGTACTCAATGCATCCAGGGAAGTGAAAACGTACAATATGATTCTGAACATAACATTTTTGTAGTTTGTTTTTTTTATACATTGTCATGATTGTAATTTTAGACTGCATATTTTAAGATCCTGTAAGACAGAGATAGACAGACTGATAAAGACTAACTTCTCACAGTTGCCTCTTGACGCCGCTTTAAACTCACCACTTATAGTCACTGACAGACCTGGAAGTCCTCTAAGCTACACTTTGTGACCAGAACATGACATATGGTGTTTGTCAGCGCGGGAGCGGTGCCAGTCAGGACACCAGACAGCATGGGTTGAGTTGGGTATGGTTATGGGTGACGACGCTCTCTCTCACCTCCCAGGCGCCGTTGTAAAGGGGAAAGGTGGCCAGGTGGAGATGTTCTCTGTACCTTTCTAGTGCTTTAGGCCTTGGCCTTTTTCATTTCTAACTACCAACTGCTCTGCTGCACTGAGGGCTCAAAACACAGTGAAAAGCAAGTTTCTCTGTATTCCCCCAAGATCTCCAGTTTTAAAATTGATGTGTTCAATAACCAGGGATGAAAGTAAAGAGTAGCACAGGCAGGATCTATAATTCAACCAATCTGGTGTGCCAAGGAGCCTGGCACACAGCCAAGAGGGATAGAGGAGTGGCAGGCCAGATAGAGCGCTCTGCCAATGCTGTAATGCCTGGCACAGGTGCATTGTTAAAGACACCGTTAAAATGATTAATTTTCAATCCAATAATCTGCAGTGCACTACAAGATGTCCACAAAAGGTCTATATAGTTTCCAAATGACTGCTAAATATGTTTTTCACCTTGAAACAGGAGCTGAACTTCCAGCTCTGGAGAATATCCATCACAAATGGCTATTTGACTAATAACACTAATGACAAGTCTGTAATCTTGGACCGATGATTCCCAGTCTGGAGCACTTTAGCTGCTAAACTGGAGAGCAAGGTGTTGCGGGACCTTGAAGGTACCCTGACGGTATTCACGGTGATGTGAGGACAGTCTTTTTGGTGGCGCTTTGAGAAAATGACTGAATGTTGTCTTATTGATGTTGGACACTGGGGTTGACTATCCAATTATTTCAGGAATTCAGAATCATCGGTAAATAACAGCTTGAAGTCACGCCAGGTCATGAAGATAGAATCTCTGCACCAATCACTTTTCTTGATCTTTGACATCGCCCGCTTAGGCTAACAATAATTGTCAGATTTAGAGATTTGAGTCAAATATCATCTAATGACTTTTCAGCAGACCTTGTTGCACCGAAGCTTTTCATCCCTGGCCTTTGATTTCCAATGAAATAATGAATTGTTCAGTTTTCGGCTCACTTCAAAGCTCTTAATTGAGTTTGGGGTGTTGCTGCGTGCCCTCAGCGCCATCTCAGAGTTATTATACTCTCAAAGCCTCAAGCTATCTGGTAGAATTTCACAGGAACGACGTAAAAATATCTATATCGAACGTTATTAAAAGAAAGTGGTCTTGTAATGCCCGGGTGTCATCAAGAAAAGTCTGATCAAATTTAAACATCACTTCATCCCTTTAGCTTTCAACTATCGAGGCCTCGACGTATTAAATATTGAAGGGTGGATTCAGTTCTACCATTTGTCTTTGAAATCTAGCATAACAAAAAGTTGATCAGATGTGTACCATTTTATGTGAACATGTCTTTATGTGTCTCCCTCCTATGGCCGGGGTACCATGTGCGGTGTCCATGGCGTTCCTGTCCACGCTCTACTTTACGGAGGTGTCCTCTCCCCCCCGCCGCAAAACCCGTGTCTCCCACCCGGTGAACACCCTCCACAACGCATGTGGAGAGCGGGGCTTTTTCTCCAGTCCAAACTAACCCCACGAGCGGGATTTGGAACATCTGCTCGGCGAGGCCATGTTAACTGAGGGAACTGTTTCGACTTATTCTGTTTGACTTGAGTAAATTAGGTTATAATTGTCCCCCTGACAGTGGGAGTTCAGAGAGGAACAGTGCGACATTGCTCCAGACACGTCAGGCTGGTTACGCGTCTCTGCAGTCACTGCCCACCATGTTCAAAGTTCAGACTCAGTCTAATGAGAATGCCAATTTGGATCCTGGCTGGAGGAAAAATGTTAAAGAGACAACATGCTGGAAACTTAATCTATGTATTTGTCCGAACCATCATTAGTGTGCAAAGCACGTCTCTGGCCTCGTTTGAATTCAGCCTTTTTGGTTTCATAGTCGCTTTTAACATCTCCAATAACAAACCTTGCGAAATCCCCAAATTCGTTATTATTCCCACAAGGCATTATTTGGATGTTCCCCTTCAAACGATGTGTTGCTATTTTGAATTTAACTTCAGAGGTGTCAGCCATGATACGCCTCTGTTGGAGCTCCATCATATCTCCTCTTGAAGTGGAGGCTAACAAGACTAAGTGGATAAGGGATATCTGATTGCCTAGCCATTAAGTCTCCATTAAAGTGTGAAGAGTTTTAAATGGTAGTTTGATGAACTGGAGCTTTGCATAGCAACAGCAGGACTTCTTAACACGTGGCTGTGGAAACTTTCTCCACATCAAAAAAGGGCCAGACAGGAGCGGCAGCTGTGGAAGGCCCCCGAGGTGAAGAGAGGCACCGTGGCGCAGCGCTGCCATAAGTTACGCAGCATTTACTACCTGGAGGGCTAGTGCAACTGGCTCGTCACTCCACAACTAGCTTGTAAAAAGGTCAATTTCTGGCCCAATACTTGCTGGCTCTGTCTTATCAACTGAAGGAAATAAAGCTTCATGACCCAAAACCCGAGGCTCCTCTCTACAAAGATGGGGAAGTTGTGTTCTTTGTAGCGGGTGTGTAGTGTGGATGAAACATGAGTTGCAATGGCCTTTTGCTGTGCTCCAACCTGTGGCTGCAGTCCTACAGTGCCCTCTACTGGCTGAGGACAGACATGGCCGAGAACATCCAAATAAATCAAAATAAATAAAGCATTGTTACACTTGGGAAGTAAATAAATCTCAGTAATGCGTTTGTTTAAGAAGTGTATTAAAAGTTGTCTTTATTTACAAAGAAGAAAGATTTAGGAAGAAGTTGCTGGCTCTGCTGCCCTAAGAATTGTTAAAAGTATCTCCTATTCTAATGCTGACTGTGCTGTTGTTATCCGGATTGTGTGTAGACTTACAGCAATCCATTTCCTCATTATTTTAACACACTGCTCCCGAACACATACAATCTGCTGCTAACATTTCTTATTGAAATCTAAACGGAAACATACATCCTCACTCTGTGTAACAATTTGACACAAAAGGCTGTTAAACAGCAGCCAGTACGAAGCCGGTTAACAAAACTGACACAAATAAGAAGTATAAAAAAGACCAAACCATAGAAATTTAATTCAGTTTTCAGTTCTTGTCTGGCAGAAGAGCTCCATTATGCATAATGATTTCCTGACAAAACAAGCAAAGAACAAAAAATCACATAACCGTTCAATTCTCATCACATATCTCATATCGACGAAGCTCTACTCTTATATGGTTTCATTGTGTTGCAGTTTAGTACGCACCTTCTTTAAGGGTTTCTGTTCGCCTGTTCTCCTTGTCGTGATGGAAAGCTTTGCTGGGATCAAACCTACGACGAGGAGGACCGGGGTGCTTCGACTTCAGCTGCTCCAGATCGCTCTTCTGCCGGCTCACCTGGGACCGAAGCTTAGACACCTCCTACGCAAACGTAAAGAGAGGATGAAGGACAGGCTCTTGAGAGGAAAGCAGTCGGTGCTGTTCTCATGCATCACCTGTTTTAGGCTGACATTCTCATCTTTCAGCTTCATCACATGTTTGATCTTCTGCTTCTGGTTCTGGTGGCCCAGCAGACGGGCGTAGGCATCGGACAACTTGTTCAACTCCTCCTGGTTTGCTCCATTTTCATTGAGGAGTGCATTTCGCTCGGCTGCAAACGCATTGAGCTGCTCCTGTGGGCGCACAACCGCATGAACATGGAGAGGATTTTTAAACTCAGCGACAAGCTGCTATAACAACAACGACATACAGCTGGAAACAAGGTTGATGAGAGCGGTGAAACTTAATCAAAACTGTGCTAAAAAGACCACTAAAATGCTCCTAAAAACTGCAGAGATGGGTGATAAATATCTGTGGTTGCATCCCAACAACAAACACCTTTCACATTGCACATAGTTTGGGCTATACTGACATTTCATATTCGACCTGGTGTGGAAATGACTGACCTGGAAGGGCCTGACTTTCGCAAACAGCTCCTCATATTGTTTCCTCCAGTGTTCGGTCTCTGAAACTTGGGAGCTTAGAGGAAAGGAATGAGGAGTTAAAATGTGCTAATAATTAAAAAACAAACAACTCATGACTCAAAATTGCACACATTAAGAATCCAATCTTGCACACCTTTTCTCCTGCGCTTCATTTATTTGTCTTTGAAGTTCCTGCCGCTGCTCCTCCAACTCCCACTGCAACGTGACCTTTTCCTGAGTCAGTACCTCCACCTGCTCCTGCAGAGCTCGTCCATCTTGTCTTAGCTCTTCCAACTCGCGGTGCTGAGTCTGTGTCTTCTCCTCCATGAGGTCTAATTGGGCCTGGAAAATCAAACCCTCTTGTTCAACCTCATCCGGGCGAGGCTGGTTTCTGTCCTGCTCTGCCATGTTTAGTTGATGTTCAAGAGCAAGCCTGGACTGGTCCATGAGTGCTACTTGAGACAGAAGACTCTTCCTTTCCTCGTCTACTCTCTCAAGCTCAATCTGTAGCCGGACCACCTCTGACCTGACCTGCTGGAGGTCTTCTCTTTCAGCCTCCAATGCTCCCCTTTCCCCCTGAAGGGCTGTCTGAACTTGAACTTTCTCTTCTCTTTCTTGTTGGAGCTGTTCCATTATTTCCCCTTTTTGCTGGTTGACCTCCTCTAGCACTTTCTGGGCCTTTTCATTCTCATTTTGGAGCAGACTTCTCTGTTCCTCTAGGTTCCCCCGTGCCTCTTCTCTCTCTTTTGTCTGCAGCTGTAGCTCCTGCTGTAGCTGATTGATCAGGGCGGCGTGGCTCGTCCCCATGGCCTTTATCTCCTCATCTTTTTGTGCAAGGCAAGTTTGCACCTCCAGCAACTTTCTATCAAGTCATGGAGAAAAGGGAATGTATAAAAAAAAAAAAAGATGGAAAAGTGACAGTTACTTTAACGCAGACTCAGGGATTTCAAAGCATACCTTGAATTCTCCTCCCTGGCTTTTGCCTCAGCTAACTGCCTCTCTTGGTGCTCCTCCAAGCCCTCCTTCACTCGGTTGACCTCCTCCTCTTTCTGTTGAACGATTTTGTCCATCTCCTCCTTCATCTGTTGCGTCACTCTGTCCATATCCGCTTCCAGTTCTTTCTGTCTCCCCTCTGCTCCCTGCAGAGCCTCTCTGGTGCTGAAAAGTAAGCGGAGCGGTGTGTGAAGGCTACACATTGACTGAAATTTAACCTCAACACGAATCCAACTCACATTCCAGAAATACTGACAACCGGAGCGCTCACCTTTTCAGCTCTGTGACAATGTCTCCCATCTTGCTCAGTGAGTTGGCGTGTGCCTCTTGGAGTTCCATCATGGCCGAAGAATGCTCCTCTTTCAAAGCGGCCACATCGTTGCTCTTACTAAAAATGATAAGCACAGTTTTGGTGTGTTTATAGGTGGTAGGTCTCTTGACATTACTGATACAATCATCTATCAAAAGATTACCATTTACATCTTTTATTTTGGTCTTTTCTAAATATGACAGACGTCTTATGCTTGTGGAAATGTACCTTAAATAATAAAGAATTCTGAAATATTGGTCCTGTCAATAAATCATTAGAATATCTGAAAGTCTCCCAGCGATGCAGTAGAGCGAATATATGTAGCCGCTAAACCAAACAGTCGATTGGGAGAAAAATTAACCTACTTTGGTCATCAATAAACCGTTTAGGACATTTTACACGGCAAAATACCAAACATTAACCGGTTCCCAGCTGCTCAAATCTGGCAATTTGCTGCTTTAGTTGTCATGTTCAGTGCTGGGGAGTAACTAGTTACATGCAACAGAATTATGTTAATGAATTACAAAATAAATATCATTATAAATCAGTAACAGAGAAAACTTGTGCAATTAAATTACATTTACTAATAAAAATGTTTGTGATAACAAAAGGGGTTACATCTGATTATATTGTTTTCGAACAATTGCGTATGTAGTATATAAAGTGTATTATGTTATCCAATCTAAATTGAAGCTATATGGAGGAACTTTAATGAATGTTTGACAGTAATAGTGTTGAGTACTGAACACGGCCTGGTTTCAATTTATGTTTTTAGGACTGTCCAGCTTTATTACCCAGTTTAAACATTTATTTGAAAAGTAATGAAATGTAATACTGCTAATTTACATTACATTTACATTACTTTGAAGTAACTAAACTAGTTAAATTATTTATTACATTTGAACAGGGTAACTAGTAATCTGTACCTTATTACATAGTAACCTATGATAATAAACTGAATATCCTTGACTTCTGGTTGGATAAAACAGGAAGGGGTCATCCTGGGCTCTGGCATTTCATAAACTAAAGAATAAATCCCGAAAACAAAACTGACAAAATAATGAAGTGATAAAGAAAATATCTTTTAGCTGCAGTCTGGTTGTAAGGTGCACATAGAAACACTACTATTTTATCTGTCTCCACTCTTAACTTTCTGATCAAATAAATAAAGATTCCCTCCAACTGGTGCCCTGCTTCCCCTCACATTTCAAAGATGAGGTGGTGAGGTTACTTGCAATCATTGAAATTGGGCTTACACAAAAATAGACAGTGACCCACTCTCTGTGTCAGAGCTGTGATGGTCCGGCAACCTGTCAATTATTTTTCTTTACTTTATGCTCAGTGGATGCCGGGACACGCTCCCAGCTGCCGCCGACTCTAAATAATAGCAAGCAGGCGGTGGCAACAAATCCAAAAAAAAGTTTGGTTTTCCAAGTGCAGTGAGGAGTACGTCGTTAATGCAAGCATGACTTTCAGACGTCACCGTAATACGTTTTCTGTCAACACATCTCATCGGTATGCGTGGCCTTTGGTTGCTCACCTGTCCAACAGTGCCCTGGTATCACTCAGCTGTCCCTCCAGCTCGTTGTAGTCCTCCTGCAGCCTCTGGAGGGACTCCTGATTCCTCTCCGACACCTCCTGCCTCCTCTGCTCCTGGTCCTCCAGGACAGCAAGCTCTCCCAGCACCTCCTCCATCTCCTCCTTTAGCTGTCTCAGCCGCTCCTCTGCCTCCTCCCTCTCCTGCTCCACCAGCACAGACAGGGAGTCCACAAGTGCCTGTCGGAAAGAAGAAAGAGTCAGTCGCAGCTCAGGTGATCTGGCACTGAATCTAAAAAGAACGCGCCATGTGAGACTAATAAAGATTGTGAAACCTTTTCTTTTGTCAGTTCTTCAGTAAGAGCAGCATGTTCTTGCTGGCGTTGAATCTGAGTACTTTTCTCGTCTTTTTTAGCTTCCTTTAGCAAGAGGATCTCTGTTTTCAACTCCTCCACTCTCCTCATTCCCTCCTCCTGAGTCTTGCCTTAAAGAAAAAATACAATATATGCATTACATAACCGTCAATGTATTTTTGCAATTTAAGTTATCATCGTAAATGGATCTTGGTGAACATACTTCTCTCTTCCTCAGAGAACATACACCTCTGTTCCAGATGTGCCACTCGCTCGTCCAGCTCCTTCTCCGTCCTTCTGAGCACCTCTCTCAGTCGAGTGAGCTCTGCCTCCTGCTGTCGAACCGTCGCTTGGGAATCCTGAACTTTTTGGTTGGCCGACTCCATTTGCTCCTCCATGTCACTCACTGACCTTTGTGAAGATTGAAGCTCCAGCTCTTGGGTCTCCAACCTCTTCTCCACCTCCACTAAAGCATCCTTTGACGCCTGCAGCGCTTGCTGGAATTTCTGTGCATCCTCCTCTTTTTGCCTTAACACACCCTGAATGGTTTCTAGCTCAGTAGTGCGCTGGTCCAGGTCAGTCTCTAGTTGCCTGTGGAAAAGTGGAAAATTAGTGTCATGGTATAAAGTGCAGATCTAACCTGCTTGGAGAAACCATTAGGTGTTTGCTTACGTCACTTTCTCCAACTGAGAACCAGCAACAGTGTTCTCCTGGGTCTTCTCTCGGAGCTTCAAACGGAGATCCTATAAACACACAGAGAGGTAAAGCATGCTTCTTTTTTTTTTAATAGAAACTATCATGTAAAGATGTCCACTTTTGTAAGAATTGTTCTATAGGCAGAGTTGATACCTGAATCTGATCATTGGCTTCGTCCAGGTATTCCTGCACAACTCTGATCTCCTCCCTCAGCTCCCGTATAACAGCTGGAAAATAACACCGAATAATTAGTAATAGGATAAGAAAGCAGGCACACACACATGCAGGAACACTGCTACCTGTAACCTGTGGTGTTTCTTTGTACATCAAGGGCATTAATACGGACATGTATACATCTTGTATGCACAAGACAGGTGGACAAATCTGGCATACAGTCCAGAGATTCTTTTTTTTTTTTAGAAGCTATGGGTAAACAAAGAGAAAACGACCGGGCCATACACACAGAACTCACCTTGCAATCTAGCATTCTCATTCTCCAGCTCTTTGTTCTGAGTTTTGGTCACTTGACGAAGGTCCTCTATAAAAAGGTAGAAATCATATTCCTCAATATATGCAAGCATGTTTGTATTGCTAGTAGCACTATCTGATGCTGTTCAATCTTACCCAAGTCTTTATTCCTGTCTTTCAGAGCAGTGACAGTAGCCCTGGCAGCTTGCAGGTCAGATTCTAGCACTTTAGCTTGGCCTTCAGTGTTAATCCGCAGGACATTTAACTCCTGGACAAACAAACAAACAAACAAACAAACACACAAATACATAAGCATCCACTGCAGCTGAAAATGTGATTAGCTTTGATCAAACTTATTGAGTTTTTATTTATTAAAAGTACACAAGTCATACCTTGTTTTTAACATCCAAAGTGTTCCTGGCCTCCATCAAGTCCATTGTGAGAGAAATTATTCTCTTTTTTGTGGCGTCAGCAGAAACCTAAAAAAAAAACATGCACTCAGTCACATTTTTTACGCACATAAAACTTTTTAGCAGCTAAGACACTCATCAAGGCGTAATCAAGACAGGATTTCTAAATATACAAAAAGTTTACATCAAAACCAAGCACACCTTGTTTTTTAGGAACTCGTTGACCTTCTTGAGCTCTACCAGCTGTCTGTCAAGTGTGGTAACATTGGCAGCGAGGCCCGTCTTCTCCCTGACTGCAGCCAGCAGCTTGGCCTCCACTTTCTTCAGATCCTCTTCTAGAGCCAACAAGCGACGGTCCTGCTCCCCTCGCTGCTGAACCAGTGACCTCATCTGGACGGAAACAAAGCTACGGTCATGACGATTTCAACATCTGCAGTTATAGGAACAAGGACCGTGTAAACATCTGTCGATTTACCGTTTGCTCAGTTATGACAAAGGACACAAGCCACTGATAACAGAAAACATAACATTTTTGTGGTAAACCTTATGTAGTGTAGCTACCTCTCTCTCTAAGAGTTTCTGCTGCTTCCTTTCCATGGTCATGGCATTCTTATCCTTCTTTACACTTGAACCTTCAACCTAGGATTTCACAAGACATCAAGTGGGTTACTTTTTTTGACAGGAGCACATTTTGAAATAGCTGATCTGTTACTGAGGAGCCGGGTAAGTGGAAAAGTTATTAGCGTTACACGCTGAAAAAAGACAACTTACAAGACCATCAACCGACATCGTCCTGCGGACAGGTGACATTAGGGCATTTCTGGAGGGCGATGGTGGTGGCATAGCGGCTGGAGATACAGATAACGAAAACAGGTGGCAGAAAACGTTATGTTTTAGCTAACGTTCAAAGTATTCTTTCCTTGTTGCATTTTGCTAATCACGTGTACCCACCTGCCTTAACAATTCTGAATCGATCAGATTTGTCGAAGGAAGCTGCTCCCTTCAGGTCCCCAGGTTTGACCTCATAGGACCCCGGAGCAGGAGCACAACCTTCGGCCAAGTGCACAACATTAGCCAGGTTACAGATGCAAAGTTACTTCTTTGTTGGTTTAGCCATCTAACATACGTTAGCTTGCTTTGTTTTACTTGGTTCCACTAACTTTGAGGGTAACTAGTTAACTTTGTGTTACCTTAACATTACCTAACTGTACGCATGTGAGCTAACATAAGCTAACTACTTAAAAGCTAACGTAACTGTTGAATAACTTGAGAGGATAACTTGCCAACATGCTACTAGCTACTGTGGCTTTTGAACGTCACTTACCTACGTTCTCGTTGAACCTTTTCAAAGGGGCTCTTGAAAAAGACATTTTTTATCCACCGTATGTAACTATTTTTGAATTTCCAACCGTATCGACGAAGCTGCAGCGCAGCTCCCAATGACACACAACAACAGCTCGACCGCTGAAATTTCAAAATAACGTCAGACGTACGTTTACGTACGTGTGGCCAATAGGCAGCCAGTCCTAGATGACGCCGTCCCGCCCATCTTTTTCTTCTTCTTTCTTCTGTTTAACGGCAGCTTGCATCTTTTTTGTTGCATTACTGTCATCTTCCGGTTTCAGTCAATTTCTATGTTCCCAACCACTTTCACCATCAATCCTGTTGCTCGCAAGAAGTTTGTAAAGCACCTAGTTCTATCCCATCTAAACCGTCTAATACGTTATAAAGTATTTGTAGCATTTATACTGTCCATCCAATCATTATTATCCATAACGACTTTCCTGCACCGGGGGTTGAGCCTTCCCAGGTCACATCAAGTGAGTTTCATACCATAGCAGTATAATATGTTTCTAAAAAACGACATATTTCTTGTGCACCTATCACTTGTCGAATTGTCATTATATCCATTAAGAATTATTTGAAACATAGCTTATCTGTGTTAGAACGCATAAACGTGTTTAGTCATATTCTGGGTTTGTGAAGATTTACTGTTGTTGCACCGAAGGAAATTATCTTAAGTATTAACATTACAGAAATGCTGAGGTCATGAGGCTACATTTAATTTCAATTTCAGTTTATTTTCTATAGCTTAAAATCACAAATTTAACTCAGAGGGCTTTAAATTTACCCAACCAGATCCTACTAACAAAGACATTTTTGAGGAGCCACCAACCAACACCTCTGAAATATTCTAGGTATTTAAAAAGAACCCGAAAAAAAGCAACTAATCTGTTTACTGCTTGAATACTGAGTGAGGAGCACTGAAAAGTAAAACCCTTTGACAAATCATAAACAAGACTTCTTTTTTTCAGTTAAACATTTTTTTTATTTCATGGAAATACAACATAATTCCAAATCCTTTGCAGGACCATTGTTGTACACTTTATATTCTTTTTCTCCACTTTTTTGTACTTGAAAACATGGTCACTTGTACAACAATATCATAAACAAAGCCTCATGTCACAAATGGAGCCATTGATGACAATAAATTACACTTGCCATGCTAAGGTTTTGAGATGATACATTGGTACCTTCATTTGAACTAGATCAACCTTTAAATGAACAATACGTCGGAGTTGAATAAATATGATAAAAAGACACTTGAGTTACAAAAGAAAGTTTGTTCATTCAAAACAGAGCAGAACAAGATCACAGGGCAGTTTGGGGATGGTTACTTCTTAATCATTAATTTGTTTTCCTTCATATGAAAAAAAAAAATAGGGACAAATTTAGCATGTTTTGATGACACTGCTAAATCTAAAGCAAAAGTCCAACAATAGTAAATACTGACTATATTTAATAAACTGCCCTTTAATTATAACTGACATTTTAGTTATGTTGTTTTCCTTTATGTGCAGAGTATTTAATAGGTCTGCTAGACCAACATCATCCATTCACACTGAGAACAGGTTAATCTAGTACAGCACTGTCTTTATACAACCTAGAGGTATTTTCTAATCTTTTGTTTTTTTTCGCTCTTGAAAAAGTCAACACATTTACCCAGATGAGGTGTCTTTCCTAAATTGTAAATAATACCACTGTATTCATGTACAGAATATAAAAAATCTTTCCGACAGACAAAAGAGAGAGAAAAAAAATACAGTTGATGAGGTTTCCAGCCAGTAGTAGAGAGGCAAGTATACCACGGATGTGTAAATTAAAATATTAATAATTAAAAACAAAAACAATTACAACACTAAACACTTCACTTAGTTCAACAGTGAAATTTACAGCGGAACTTGTACAGAATTAAAATGTGTCAGGAGGAAGCAAAAAAACAAACAGATGTGGAGGAGAGATAAATAAAAGCAAATCAAGAATGCGATGTACCTTCATTCCTTTGAAAGCAAGCAGGTGAAGAAGGATTTAAATGCATCATGGTGATAGACACTGTGGACCATGAACAAGGGCAGACCCGATTATCACACAAATGAGTGAAGAGTTCGCAATGTATCACGATAAACAGGTTTGGGTCATAATAGAGGACACGCATAATGGTAGCACAGGGCGGACTGATGCCTGCGTTAGTATGATTAGTAGCTGTAGAAGCACTTAAGAGCACCATGTTAAAAGATCTTTATATAACTTAGAAAATATGCTATTTTCTCGCATTATTTAGTCTTTTATTTAAACATTATTAGATTTACTTTTGTCTCAGCTCTCGATTGGAAATTCTGAAAGGCGTTTATGAGTCCCAGCGGCCGGGACTTCCGACAAGTGGCTTCGGATCACATGATAGAGATTCTCTTTTGGCATTTGTGTCAGTGGTCCAATCTACAGGTGTGCAGCGGAAGGAATAAGAGGAGGCATGCATGAGTCTGAGCGAGAGCCACACAGACGGTGAAATAAAAAAGAAAAAGGTGTGACTATACACTTCCGCCTCTGGCCTGGTCCACTTCTAAGGGTTAATTCTTTCAAAGATTCAAAGACAGCCACATTTTAGATAGAGGAACAGTTTGAGAGGATCTGTCTTTGGATTCTTAAAGCCAGTGTGCAGCCATCGTGGTAATCTACACCTCTACAAGACCAGGGAGAGGCAGAAATTTGAATCACAGCTATGTGTTTTGTGTGTGTGTATGTGTGTGTGTGTGTGTGTGTGTGCGTGTGCGTGTGCGTGTGCGTGTGCGTGTGTGTGTGTGTGTGTGTGTGTGTGTGAAGGGTCTATTTCAACAGGTGGTAGCCAGGGATTGGTGTATAGGAGGCTGGAAACAGCGAACGTGCTCCACAGTGGAACTGTCCGTCTCCACCGCCTTCATGTACTTGTTGAGGATGGCAAAGATCTCATTGTTGAGGATCTGGTACTTCCTAATGCGGTCGGCCATCTTCTTCAGGGGCTGTCAAGAAGAAAAAAAACGACAGAAAAAGGAATAAGTCAGACAATATTATGCGGTGTGAGTAAATGTTGTGGTTAAAAGTTTACCCACCACATTCTTGATGATCTCGTCCTTGCCGTCCTGTCTTTGGACTTTGAGCAGATGGTAGCAGAAGTCAAAGAGGTCAAAACGACGCTGCTGTCCCAACAGCACAATGATGGCACAGCCGGCCCAGTTCAGCCCATCGCCGAAGCACTGCCTGATAGGCAAGGCACGTAAAACACATGAGTTGTTTTCCCATTGAAGTGAGGGCAATTGACAAATTTAAGAAGTGTCGGCAAAATCAAATGCAATTTAGTGCACATTTCCATCAACTAAAGTTTAGTCGAGAAGTTGTGACAATTTTAACTGTGCAACAGTGTCTCATTTCTTCTGAAGTCTACCTTCTGTTTTTATCAGCTGCTGATGGTGAAAGGGAAAGGGGTTGACAATGTGAACAAAAATGTAACTTCACTCTTTTTCTATTTTATTTCTTTTTTCTCTTTCTGAAGTAGAGCCATGTCATACGTGGCAGCATGATGAATGCTTTGCCCACGGCAGTAGGAGCAGGAGGAACATCAAGGTGAGCTGAAAAAGTTTTCCCTTAAGCTTTATGACAACAACATGTTAACTTTTCCACCAAAGTTAAGAGTAAAAACGTTTCCAATGTATTTTTTTCTGCCAGATTTCTGCCATTTTTACTGAATAAAAAAAAAGCAACTTCTCAAACAAACAAAAAAGCTCCACAAATTCCTCCCTTTTTTTTTTTAACAGACTAATTGTATTCCATATTGACAAACCAACATGCATCACGTTTGGCTGCAGATGTGGTCTGAAAAAGACACACAAAAAAAAATACTACAAATGCACTCCTACTGTACACAAACCAGCCAGGTGCCACTTACTCCGCTGTGAACTCGTGTGTGCCCACAGGGATGCAGTAGACAAACTGCATGGCGCTCCACAGGCGATGGAACTCCATACACTCGTCGACATGCATCACGCCGTTGGTGGGCGGAGGCCCGCGCCACACCCCGTCCTGCAAGAAGCTGCGGATGCGCGTCAGGATGACCTCGAACATGGAAAGGCCGCAGCACAGACGCTCTTTGGTCAGCAGGTCCCCCTCACGGGCAATGGCGATTTGCTGGTGAAAAGAACAGCCGTGACACTTCGTGAATATTGTAAGTATTGACATTTTAAGGGAGGCACAGTTCATCAGGTATGATACCAAATACTGGGGAAAATAAAGAATCACGTCTGTCTGCCTTCATAAAGACAGAGTGATGTTGAACTCACCTGTGGGGTTCCCAACCTCTCAATTAGAGGCACAAGGTGGAGAGGGGCGTACTTGGCTTCCAGCCTTTTCATCCTCACCTCCAGACGCTCTCCCTCTATAGAACACACAAACACAAGGAGGGACATGTAGACGCTGTACAAAAATGACAGATAAATCAATGGGCACCGGGCTGGACGCGATAGGACGAGTAATATATAGTTTTTTACCCATCTGCCTCGCATTTAGTGCTTACAACCCTTTTGTATACCTTTGATGTAGACTCTGGGAAGAATGTTCTGGAAGGGAGCGGCATGAAGCAGGTCACACACTTCCTCCTGGGACTAAAATTGAAGCACAACACAAGAAAGGGTCATTTTAAGTCAAAGAGCACCACCCACTTTGCTTTATGAACACCCTTAGAGCATGCAGGTAACCATAAGGCAATGTTGATTTTAAAGAACCCACCCCCAAATACTCCAAGCTGAATTTTTTAACTCAAAATTATATATCTAAAGAATGATAGCTTTTAAAGCATATTTTAAATGTTTAAAGTAAACACTGCCATGAGCTCCATATTCTGACGGATTACTCAACACTGTTGTCATCTTATTATGCAGAGAAGGAGACAAGATAACAGAATGAGTGTGTGTTAATCAAGCCATGGTGAACGCAGGATTATACATTTATCACAACATCCCATCTAATCTGCTTCAGCAGCAAGATATCACGTTTACAGCTATCTTAATAAACTCAAACACTTCTGGGTAAAATGTCAGTGTGTTAGTGGTGTTCTAGCTATGTGAGGTCATTCTTAATTATCTGGGTGGTTGTCATGATGACAGTTAGTTAGTCAAGACAACATGCTATAAATCTAACTATATGCAGAGAAGCAGCACCTTGAAACTATTTTGAAACTAAAGGGTGATGAATGAAAAAAGAGCCATGCACAGATCAAAAAAGAAAAGTAACACACACACACACACACACACACACACACACACACACACACACACACACACACTTACAGGTAATCCAAACCAACATACGCACAAACACCCAATACACACACAGGTCAGTGCAGCCAGACAGAAATGGTAAAGAGAGTGACAGCTGAGTAGTGTCATGTAGACAGCAGCACAAGCACCCAGAACCAGAAGAGCGTATGGAGGAAGAAGTGCAGAGTTTAGCACAAGACTGTACCGACAACCAGCCAGAAATATATGATCCCCTCTTCCATGGAAGACAAGGACTTAAAATATGCTCTACTACAGCAGCCAGATGTGTGGTTGCTTTTTTTTAACATATCAAATTCTTGAAAAAAAATGTCTGTCTTTAAATACATACACTCCTTTTCCTTTAAAAATAGTGTTTTTACTTAATTCTTGGTCAAACAAAAAAGGACAGTAAAGTGTCTCTTTGCTTGCATGGCTGGTTGGAGGTGAAGCCGTTTGTGCCAAACTAACATTGTAGAAGAAGAAGAAACAGAAACACAGCAGCCCAAACCAATTAAGAGATAGAAGAGAAAAAGACATTCTGACTCTGTGTTATTTTAAGATAAAACCTAAATCCTTACCACCTGTGGTAGTTTCCAGCGTGAAATGAAAAATAGAGTTGCATTTCAGAAAAAAGACATCAAAGATCACACATACTCGGGGCCACCAGGACTGGGGGCCTGACAGTTTCTGTCCGTCTTATTTGATTTAGGATGTGAATCAACATCGTAAATTGGGCAGAAACCTCCAGGCACCCAGGTTATTGGTCACCCACACAAAAACATGGCAGTCAAGACAGCGACACAGTGGTGGACCCTGAGCACTGAGCATAGGACCACAGAGGGACCAACACTGGAAAGGTTGGGAAAGCAGTGGAATAAAGGGGGGACAGCTAATATGGCAAGGATTAATAATACTTAAATAACATGTCAAAACAACAAAGAAAGATAAGGAAGATAGGGTCAGGGGTTTCATATGGTGATACAAAGTAAGAAGGGAAATGGAAACTAAAGGAAATGGCTTACCAGAGCTTGCTCGATGAGCAGGCAGAAGAGGATGGCATTTCCCACCTCCCTTAAGCTCTGGAAGACATCTGTCTTCAGCTCTGCATATTCAATGATATCCTTGAGCTGATGGTGGAAGAACTCCAAGATACCTGCAATGGCAGAAACAGCCATGACACCTTGTTAAATTCACATTTTTGTAAAAAAGAAAAAAATCTATTATTGAACCTCCATTTTTATCTCTAATGTCAAACCTGCAGCCAAGCAGTAAGCGGCCGTTAATACCTCATTATGTCATTGATAATCTATCGCTACCAGGATGAATCTGTGGGAAGTCAGCGGGTCTACCCTGACCCACATTCGGTCCGAGCATCAGGCCCCGAGGCGGGACGATCGTTAACTGCTGACAGTAAGATCACAGGCAGTAAGCCAGGTACAGAAATGAGTGTACAGAACATCAGTAATCTACAGATTACTGAGCGCTCCTCATAAGGATATCCCATCTGACTTCGCTCTGATCTGCTGCACGCACAGAGCTCCGGCCAAATCGCACAGAGGCAGGTGAGGAAACACACCGAGATGCAAAGTAAGTAGGCAGAAAGGTAGAGCATCTTTTACACTTATAGGACACTTACGTGTGCCTGATTTGAATTTTAAAGCATTTCTGTTGACAAATGGACACTTTATTGGTGTATACCACGCTTTGTGTATATGATGTAATTTTATCGAAATATACCACCTATCCCAAATTTTATTACCATTGCAGCAGAGTTACTATTTTCCCCCGACCGTGTCCCCAATCGGCTCACCCCTCCGAACTGCTTTACAATGCCGGCTGTTTGATTCTTGTTGATGTAGTGGTTTATATGTTGTCAGCATTTTCTGCTCTGTGCTGCAAATGTTTAACTGCGGCTCCAAGTAATCTTTTATTTCAGTAATGGCTCCAAGTCCTGACTAAGCTCAAAGAGGTAGCATGGGCACACAATTCGAGAGCGGTTGGCAAGGAGGGCGACTGAGCTAGAATTAAAATGGGAATGCGTGGAAGTGAAGTACCGACTGTAGCAAAAAATAAATAACAAAAATAGACCCAGTTGCGCATTAATATTAATCTGACTCAAGTGGGGTTCAGTTTTCAGATAAATTACTTATTGCATTTCTGTCTTCAATGTGTCCACCACCCTTCTATTCATCTAAAAGTAATGAACAGAATAAAAACTGATGTTATAAACTGAAATAACCCCACAGGCACTTTATTCACTCTAACAGTGGAGACTGTGAGCTCACCTGGAGAGCCATACTCGTGGCGCGGCAGGCGGCAGATCTTGGGCATGACTTCTATCAGGGTTTTCACGTACTGCAGGATGGTGCCCTGTAACTGCAGAGTGACACGGAAGATAGATAGAACACAGCAGGTAAATGGGAAGAGAGGGCACAAAGAGAGAAGAGAAAAAAGAAAAATCACAGTAAGAATCCAGCAAACTGAGGAAGGAAACATGTTTTTAAGGGTGTCATGGAAAATGAAGACAAATACCAGGCTCTTGACAATCTTGAGCAGCTCCTCCATCACTACAGCAATGCCTTGGTAACCAAGGAGACGGCAGATGGTCTTGAAGTGGGGCGGGCCGACAAAGTTTCTGTAGGAGCTGTATATGTGGGAGTAGGCAATGTTCAGAGGCTGCGAAAGAGAGGAGGACACAAGAGGAACAGAAGCCGGGTTAATCTGAAACAGTAGGGAGACGGCTTTCCTTCATACATTGTAATTCAAGAATATTTACTGCACTAAAAAACTCAAGTCATCAGCGGCGCCATACCTTGGACCCATACAGGTAGTAAGGCTGCACATTAGCTGGCTTGTCTCTTTGAGGCTCCTGGGTGAAGGGAATGGCTGTGCGCACAAAGCTGAAGAGAAAACCATGTTTAAAACCCAAAGGAGAAAAAAAAAACAAGCTATTAAAGAAAATCTCTGCGACCATGCACCGACAACACCGACCGGTTCGTGGATCCGTTGTAGCAGTAGTTGGGCAGGAAATCGAAGTTGAGCTCCCAGAAGACGTGGAGCGTGATTCGCCCGTAGGGAGCGGAGACGTTGTGGTTGGCCTCGCGGAACATGGCGTCGAAGCTGTCCAGGGTCATGTGCTTGCACAGGAGCCGGTGGGTTAGTCTGTTGATCTCCAGCAGCCACTCCAGCTCCTGTTGGAGGAGGGATACAGGATTTGTATGAGAAAACACACAGTTTAGTGAGGATATGAAAGGGGAAAGCTCGGCTTTGTTAGTGTGTATCCTCTCACCACTATGGAAGTGAGGTCCTCGCTCTCAAAGCGGCTGATGGCATGGTCCAGGGACTTGTACATCGCCGCCGAGATCCTCTGAGTGATCAGACGGTTCAGGTCAATAGAGCGACCTAGCAGCTGCAAGAAACCAGGAGGAATGGTTAAGAAATACAGTAGAACACACAAATAAGTTGCCAAAAAGGTACAGGAGCGACAGAGGTACCTGCACGTGTCTCTGTTTGAGCAGCGTCTCGTAGCGGTTTGACGGCGGGTACGGGATGATCACGCCATAGTTTTTACACTCTGCTCTGAAGCGCTTGTCTAGGAGGACGCTGTGAAACACGTAGCATGGGATGTATTAGATGAAGTTCGGGAGGACTGCTACAATATCTGCCACTAATTCCAAACGTAGAGAGAGGAAGTCACTTCTCCTACTGTACCTTCCAGCCATTGCTTTGTAGTAGGCAAATATCTGATCTGCCAACTTGTAGACAAACTGGTCAAAGCAGAGGTTTACCTGAGAACAAGAAGAACACTATGAAGGCACTGTCTAAAAAAGAAACACAGATGTAAAGATCGCTGCATTTGAATTGTACTTTTATTCAAGTGATGGTCTTAAGACCGTACCTCGGCCTCGATTTCATCATAAAGGAACTGCTTCTTGAACTTGGTGAGAGCGTAGTAGCCGCTGTCGTTGTACAAGTCGAGAGGATACAGCACATATCTGCAGGAGGGGGAATGGTGGTTATAACGCAGTCCGTTTTCTCAAGGTACGAAACCCAAAAACAATGGGAGTTTTGTCTTACTCCATCATGGAGGGCTCCTTGGTCTCTAGGATGTGGTCAGTGAGGATCCAGGGCATGGACATCTCAATGGGGAACTGGATCCTGCGACCCATGGTGAGCTCCAGGAAGAACTCTCTGAACCACAGCTGGGACAGGTCGCAGCACTGCTGCAAAGCCTCTGGAACGGTGGAAGGACACACAAAGTGAACTTGTTTGAAAACACATCAGGACATTTTTACAAGAGCTGCTTCAATACGACCTTATTTTTAATTTTATTTTTACACAATACAATCTATGCTGACAGCTTCTACTCACCGCTGAAGTTGAGCAGGTGTGTGAAGAAGAAGGAATGTTTGTGGAAGTCTTCTATGGCCACCACTATGGGTCCGTCCAGACTGCTGCGGAGAGTCTTCTTAGACCCGCTCTTATCTGCTATCAATGATTCCAGCATGGTGCGCACCATGTACAGCTGCAGAGGGAAGACAAAGGTAAAAAGGTGAAAACGTTCCTCGCAGCACGTTTCAGGGTGCTGATGAAATCAACCATTGTTAATAATTTGCCACCACATTATTAAACATGACTCTGATTTGACTTTGCATATAGCATAGAGTCGATGCACTATTTTGGGAGGAAAAGGAATGTGGAAATGATTTTTAACCTTCAGAATAAAAGCCCTGAACCTAAATTGAGTTATTCAGTAAGTCAGAAGATATGTGACATTGAAGCTACTGCATTTCGTTTCGGCTTCTTTCCCCAAGCACCCTGATCCATTTACCTGTGTGCTGGAGGGTCCTACAGCCCTGCGGGGCACTTTGATGTCAAATCCACCTTTTGGGTCCTTCTCCCCCCTCAGGCAGGGGTCATTTGGGGGTTCCCTCACCCCATCCCAGTCACACACAGTCTTACGAATGGCCTGAAGAACACTGCCGACGAAGAAAACAGGATTATTGAAGTGCTTTAGGTCTTTACGGGTTAAAAAAACACAAGAGCCTTGAGATTAACTTTAATGTACATTTGATCAAATCATCATTGTGCGCGCACGTGTGTGTGTGTGTGTGTGTGTGTGTGTGTGTGTGTGTGTGTGTGTGTGTGTGTTTACCTGATGAGGACGTTCTTCTTCTTGCGTACAGCCTGGCGCAGAGGCTCTCGGAGGGTCATCTGAGCAAAGTCCTGCAGCGCTGCGTAGATGGTATTCCTGATGGCCTGGTTGAACACCGACTCCATTCGGCCCATCAGAACCTGCACAGTTCATTACACAGCACTGTGATCATCATCGCCATCTTGGTCACAAAGGCTACAACTCAGTATTAATGGAATGATATGACATTTTGGGAAGAACACTTGTTGACTCTACTGCAGAGAGTTAGATGAGAAGCCCAATACCAGTCTGATATCTGTCTATTAAAGAAAACCACTCAGCTCTGAATAATAATGGGCGTCCCATGTGGTTATCAACAAAAGGTTCCATTACCTAGTTAAAATGCTGACATATACATACATTTATTGAATTAACTCCCTCCTCAAAAAATTAAGAAAAGCCAGGATAACACTTTCCCCCTGTTTCCAGTCTTTATGCTAAGCTAAGCTATCCGACGCATATCAGTGCGCTTTTGATCTTCTCATTTAACCCTGAGCTAGAAAGAAACTAAGTGCATTTCCAAAAACGTCAAACTATTTGTTTAAGGTGAACAATGGATGACATCAAAGATGTTTGGTGCACAGTTTCTCATGTTACAGGTACAATTTTCCGACTAAATAAGCTGCATATCCATTCATATGTGTACAGAGAACACGTCCTTTGGCCATCAGCTGTTCAATGCATGAATAAAAGAGCTACTCAACATCCGTCGGGGTCACCGGTGTTTTACCTGCAGCCCTTTGATCATGGCAATGACCTCCACCAGGGCAAATTTCTCCTCGCTGGTGTAATTGTATCGCGTGGCTCGTTCGTACTCCTCCGCTGTACCTGGACAGTCCTTGTTGCAGAATTTATCCGTGGGATGGACCAGCTTCCAAGAGTACTGAAATAGACAGGCAGAGCTATAAATACATCAAACCTACAACGATCAATTTCAAAACCACAAAACTGTTCATACCTAAAACCCCCAGGCATATTGACTGCCGCACAAGCGTTTTTTCCCAAACACACAAACACAAATCGACCCCTCGCTTTGACTCACAACTTCCATGACGTGCGTGCTCCACTTGGACAGCAGCTGCAGACCCCTCAGAGCGAGGTCGAACAGCTCTCTGTACTCCTCGTCGGACTTCTGGCTGTCCAGGCCCGAGCCCGTCACCACTTCGCTGTTGCTGTAGCGCGCCAGCTCCGAGATGAAGCGGATGTGGTCCTCCCTGATCTGCACCATCTGCTCGCACAGGTTGTACTGTGGCGAGATGCTGCTCTGGGTGCACGTCCACCTGGGCACAAAAATGGAAAAAGGTGGAGGCAGGGCGGGAGCAGATGGCGCGGTGGTCAAGGATTGCTGGTTTTGTGCTTGAGAGCATTTCTGTACACTACGTATATATAGATGGCTAGACACGTCCTCTTACTTGGACTTGTTTTCTTCGTAGTGGGCACTTGTCTCAATGTAGCGGGACAGCTCTATCTGCATGTCTCCAAACAGTGGCACCACTTGAAGCTGAAAAACACAGGAAAAAATGATTAAAAAATGGCTCACACTCAAGTCACGCACACAAACACAACCCTGGATGAAAGAGATGCTGAAAAAGCAAAAGCCTTACTTTGAAGAACTTGTCAATCTTGCTCAGGTTGATCCTCTTTTTGGCATCGAGTTTATAGATGTTACTCACGTTCCCATCCATCAGGTACAGACCAAAGCCCATCACCTGACACACAGAGAGAGGTGGTTTGTGTTACGCCGGCATGGGACGCTTAGCCAGCTAAAGATCACAATGGTGACTGTGTGTTTACCTTAAGCAGCATGTGTTTCTCGCTGGGTGTCAAATACATCTTGTTCTCATAATAGTCGACACAGATGTTGACAATGTCGGCCAGAAGCTCCTCGTAGCCAGGAATCACCTCCAACTGTTGGTGCAGGCACTACACACAAACAGAGACCGAACAACAAGTCACCTTCACACAAATTCATCTACAACGGCGATGGGCAGATGAAGTCTTCTGAGGCTTCGGGGGCTTTCTTTCTATTTGTGCCGAAAAAAGCCTCAAAGCCTCAAACGCAGCAAACACAGTGACATCTTGTGGCTTGCCAAATGTATAACATCCTACTACAAGCGCCACAACTCCTACATATAAAATATAATAGCTGACATACAACCTTAATGTACCTTATTGGTGTAGTGTAGGGTTGCGAGTTGCAATGTGATTATTAAATGAGCTTACTCATCTTATTGCACTGGCCTGTTACTTGGTATCAGATGGAAATGTTAATGTGTAGTGTACATCGCAATATTCCTCTCTTCTTGTCCCACGGATGTGCCGATCACAACGTTAGGTGGTAAAACTATGACACTGAATGAAGGGCTTTCCTCAATTGACACAAGCTCTAACACAATGTATTGAAAATGTACCATTCACCCATCTCTAATTTACTGAACAGGATTATTCTGCCAACTTGGGGTTCAGTGTCTCACTCAAGGACAGTTCAACACGAGTACAGGAGGAACTGGGGATCGAACCGCCAACCTTGTGGTTTAAGGATAACCCGGTCTCACACACGTCAGTAAATACCCCTCTAGAGAATTTTTAAGCTTTTAAGTGTCTTAAAAAAAGGCGGTTGCTAACAAGTGGATTTAAAAAGGACCACAAAACGTCACCACTCAGACTAGTCTGCCTTCACAGCCTTGTTGTGTTAACTCGACCGTGGTGTAGTTTGTCTATAGCTTGTTAGTTTTTTACTTCTGCCGATTGCATTTACACTTCAACAATCATAAAAGTGGTGCTCATTTGTGAAGAATATCTTGCTGAACAAAGCGTTTGAGTATCATTAACTTGTGTTTGCCACAGAGCTTATTTTCTGCAAGAAACAATGAAACAATCCCATTGGCTTTTTGTCGAGGGAACCACTGTGATGTTAAATATCGTGGTTGGCCGACAAAAATATGCCATCCCTGCTCCATTACTTCACTGTATCTCTACATAGCAAATAGTTGTTTGCTGCTATAATAATGCTCTAAATAACGAATTTAGCACCTTTAGGTTTAGGTTTAACAGTCACACACAAAACAATCTTACAAATAGTCTCATCCTCATCTTTCTTTGCCATCATTATCTGACGGTGAAGAGCAAATATGCAAGTTGAATACAGCAGTCAGATGTTAATGTTTCAGTTAATATCTAAATTGCCCCATAAGACGCTTTCATTCAGACAACCCGTCACGTCACCTTTGAAGAGAACAAATGTAAGTCATCTGCTCAGTTTGTGTAGAAAGTCTGGAGTATCAGGTTAGAATGTTGCTGTAAGTCTATATTATTACAAACATAAGACACACTGAAAAATTCAGCCTTAGTTACACGCGGCACGGCGTACAAAATGTCCAACTAATTAAAATAGTCAACCATCCGTCCTCCATGTCCTTACATAGTCGCAGATTTTTACACCACAGGTTGTAAAAACTGGAGTCTGCCCACCAACCTGAGTGATCCTGTTGTGGTTGGCTAAAAACATGGAGAGGTTCTGTGACTCCTGGATGGACTGAGGGTCGGCCATCTTCCTCAAGAATTGAGCAGCCCTGGAGGCAGACGAGGAGAGAGAGAGAGAGAGAGAGAGAGAGAGAGAGAGAGACGTAATCTTGGCTCAAACTAAACTATTCTACATTAGGATTCCTTCATTTATGGTTTGCTACCTTTTGTAGGCAGAGTGATCATTCTTGACGCTGCACTTCATGTTCTTCAGCTCGTCCAGCACTGCAAACATGTTAATAAATTTGCCCAGGGTGAGCAGGTAGGCCTCAGACACGAAGTCCTTCCTTCTCTCAGCGTGACACAGACGCTTCACCTCGCTACAGAAACGCTCTATGGCTTTACGCTGTGAAGACAAGAAAATCAGGAGATTGTTAGAATTTTAAAATAAACTTTCTGTGTCCCAAAAGACACTAAACATGCAAATTCTGAAATGAAAATGTACGTCATTGTATGAACCCAATTGTAGGCTTTTTTTTCTCAGGCAGCCGGGTCTTACCTGGAAGTACATGAACTTCATGAGCTTGGTGACTTCAGGTTCTAAGACCTCCACCGTTTTCTCATAGATCTCCACTCTGTTGGGCTGCTCGTTGCATTTCACCTAGCAAACACAAGAGGGCGCCACCAAGCAGTTTGATTTTGAAGCAGCAGTACAGCATGTTAAGTTCAGCTAATTCATTCAACATTATAGTTTGTTTGCAGGTCAACATAATTTAAAAACTCACCTTGTTTATCAAACAGGTGAGTTTTTAAACTCTCATATTTTTCCCCACAGTAAAGGTATCCTGTTTTAATGTATGTATAAGCTGCAATAGTCCAGTTTGGGGAAAATCATATTATGTGCAATAATGAAGTCACCCATGTAACAGAGGGGAAAAACGCTGACAGCTCAGCTTCTAAGTCGGTGACTGAGTGACGTCAGGTTTCGTGTTCAGCAACCTCTGCCATGGTTACACGTTTCCATGAGGTTTGTCTGTGTTTTAAGAGTGATGAGGTACTTGCATGTTAAACGTTCCAGTTTGACGAACAGTTTTAGGACTGTTGTGTGTGTGTGTGTGTGTGTGTGTGTGTGTGTGTGTGTGTGTGTGTGTGTGTGTGTGTGTGTGTGTGTGTGTGTGTGTGTGTGTGTTACCTGGGGAATGGCTCTGGAGCAGCTTCTCCAAGTGTAAAGCATCACAGCATACTCATGTCCTTCCTCCAGCATCTCATTCTGCACAAATAATACAGACAAAACATTATTAATGCACAGTTACAGGGAATGTTCAAGTGGCAAAAGCCTTGAGAGAAATCCTTTAATTTCTTGCTTAAAAAGAACAGTTCACTCCAAAATCAAAAATACATATTTGATATTTGTTAGTCTGGATTGTTTTGGTGCAAGTTACTTAGTTTTGGAAAACCTATACAATATAAAATATAATGGGCAATAATGTAAGAACTGTCAAAATAGTTCCTTAACGAAACTGCTAACAAGGCATGTGAATTATTTGAGTAACCTGGCCATGATTTCTGGAAAGAAACATTGCTGTTTAGTTTTTCTTTATTGTATTTTTTTGGCGCTTGGAGCACCACAGGTCGAGTCCCATTATATTCAAGAGGAGGCAGACATCTCTACGGCCGATATCTATAAAACTGGGCAACTCACACCAAACGTGTATTTTTGGTTTTGGGATAAACTGTCCCTTTAAGGTACAAAATATCCCCAACTTCTCAGACGAGTCACATATTCCATGGATGAATGGGGCTCGATAAATATTTCAGAGGGGGGAGCATTCCTTCTCATTCAGAAGTAGGTGAGACAGATTTCTCAATTACTCCGGCTAAAGAGAGGAGTGACCTCAAACAGACCAGCTTCAACCTCAATAGCGCTTCCTGACTAAATAAGGTTAAATAAAGCGCTACTTCCCCTCTTTGCCAGTCAAATCACACTCTCCATTCATTCACCATCAGGGGAAAAAAGGTTTACTGGTCTATTGGCTGCCTGATCCACCAGTGTGTAAGGGAGGTGTGTGTATGAGTGAGTGTGTGTGTCTGTGTCTGTGTGTCTGTGTGTGTGTGTGTGTGTGTGTGTGTGTGTGTGTGTGTGTGCCCTGCCACGGGCCTCGCCAAATCCTAACAAAAGAGCCAAATGATAATCAATTCACAAACAACAAGGCTCGCTTTAAGGAAGTGAGGCTGCTTCCCACAGTCGGCTTAGTGTTCACTGAAAGGAGAACAGCAACTATTCAAGACAGACAAACAAATATTGATTCAACCAATCAGATGTGAAGAAAAAAACAACGTCATGACATTTTATTTTTTTTTAAACTGGAGCACATTTCTCACCATGCTGGAGTGGACTGTAGCTTGCTCTATATAACGGGCGATGCCGGTCACAAACGCATTCCTGTCTTCAAAGTTGGTGTCAAAGTTGGCCTGTAGAAGGAGGGAGGAAACAGTTAATGGGGGTCTGTTGGAAATGTCTGAACCACTGGGGGGCGATGGCGGCAGCGGCGAGCATGTACCTGGTACATGATGGAGGAGGGAGGGGGCTCGATGCATGGCTGCTGGTCCGGGAGGGGCAGCTCCTCCAGCAGGTCCACGTTGGACAGGGCATCCTCCAGGGTCACGTGGGTCGTCATGGTAACAAGGCGTCACTCACACACAACACCTGAGTCTGAGAGAAGACAGAAAAGAGAGAGACAGAGAGACAGTGAGAGAGACAGAGAGACAGAGAGACAGGATATGAGATAAGGACGCAGAAGATGTGAAGGTACCTGTACTGCTTTCAGTCTGCAGTTGCTTGGGGACATGTAGAAAGATTGTGTGGCTTATTTGATCAAATAGAGAATAGTGATTAGGTTGAATAAATATATCCACATATTGAGTCAGTACAACTAAACACCGAGTACCAACAAAGAATGCATGAACAATAATTAGCGAGTGAGCGGAGAAGTTGAAACAGTTCTCTGGCTGAATGCATGAAGTAGATAAAAGTCCTGGGTAACCTGTTGAAATAGTCGGCTAAATTGTTCGCTAAAAGTAACCGGAAAATGGTTAAAAATCGAATAGGTAGTAAAGGTATAGCTATAGTCAGATGATGCAATGATAATGCAAACAAATCCGCCCAATATTCTGTCGACGTGTCTAGACTCCACTTCCTCTTCCGAAGCCCCGGTGGGGCTGTGCGGTGGTGCAGCGTGTCTGTGCAACACGCACCTGTATCCTCTCTCATTCGCTCTAGGGAAATGGAGAGCAGAGGCCCCTCACGCTATCCTTTTCTACCTTTTCATTTGACTAGAAGCTTCTTCTTTTCTTGAAATGCCAAAACCTGGAATTGTCATTGATGTGAGAGAGACTCTATCGGTGACTGACATTTGACAAACACAACATGTGCAGTCCTGCAAAGGCAGTAGGCATCAGGCAAGCTGACATTTTGTACTTGTATTAAAATCATCACAGGGTCGTACGCTGTATACGACTTCAAAATCCACAGCTACTATAATCACCGTCCTCCATCCTTAGAATAAATGGCGAAACCCGGTTGAAACAGCACCGCCATTGCTGTGCCCTCTTCCTCCTCTTCTTCATTATAAAACACCAGTCCGGCCGATGCAGTGGGTGAAAGCAGTGTGTATGCATGCTCCCACCCGTATACATCACGTGCCTCTCGGTAATGTGTGTTTTACGTCTGACCGGGCAGGCAGGGCTGACAGGGCCGATAATCAGCTTAATATTCACAGCCAGAGAGAGAGCTCGGCTCCAGCTGAGAGGGCCAGGGGCCAAAAGAGGAAAGAGGCGAACGTGTCCGTCTCTCTCTTCTTCGCCAAAATTGTAAATGGATATTAGTCATTTCAGATTCAATACTGTTAAACTTAGTTTACGGGGTCTTACATAGTCAAACTGTTTTTGTTTTTTTTTGTTTCTCCTGGAAGACACAAATGAACAGATAGCTGAACCACAGTTATACTTCTACACACACTCTCTGTATACAAACGTCTAAATGTAAAGCCAAAGAGTAATTTCATTACGCACTTTCAAAAGACTATGCCTCCATTTGTTTTCCTCTCAATTTGATCCCCATCACAATGACAGCGTCTTCTCGTAGTCAGTTCTCTGTTCTCGATGTCTATACTTGCAAAGCCCGTCGCCTACCTAACACATCCACCGAGACACGCTGTTGTTGACCATGCCCACACACATAGCACGATCACAGACGACACAGAGCGAGGAGGCGGGTGGAGTTTCCTGTCAACATCAGACCGTCACAGTTAACAAAACACAGAGGTTATATTTGCATGAGGTAAACCACCGGTCTTGAGGCCAAAATTCATACCGAGTCATCGAACTTCTAATGAAACTTCAGCGAGCGTCACTTCCGTGCATCGGCACAGAAAAGACCGGTCACATATAGATGGTAATACGATTAATACATTTAGAGTGAGGCTTACTGGATTCTTAAGTCAAATCTATGTTGTCATGTCTCATGTCTGTCTTTTTTTTTTTCCCTGTATTCGTTCCACTGCGGTGACTTTACAACCTGGAGTCACACACCCTCTGATGCTTTAGGAAGACTCCGCTGGTTATTTTTAACTGTTCAGCTTATAGAAAATGAAACAAGCAGCTCGCTACAAGGGGTTCTGTGAGGCCGACACACACGCTCAGTGCTACTAAACTCCCATCTGTGCTTGGGAATACAGACGGGGACTGAAGCCTGGGTTGGCTGAATAAACTTTCCCACCCTGTACCCGTCTCTGTTCGACAGTTGGCGTGCGTGTGTGTGTGCGTGTGTGTGTGCGTGTGTGTGTGTGTGTGTGTGTGTGTGTGTGTGTGTTTCACAAAGCAAAGGGCCCCTTCATTCCCTTCTGGACACTTAGTAACCGAGCCGCGGGCCTGTTTCACACCAGAACGTTCCAAGTGAGGCTACACACACACACACACACCACAAATTTTTCTTTTTCCAGAAATTCCATACAATAGCACTTTGAACATCCATAATATGCACAGCAAAAATGCCCCCAGGCCAATCTGGCATCTCAGCTAAAGCTACTATACATGAGGAGCTCGGGTGAGATCTCATGACAGCACTAAACCATGAGGATCATGGGGCTTTGAGGAAGTGCTCAAAATATTACACCTAAAAAGAAGAATGGGCAATGAGGCAGAGTAGGAAAAGCACCGAAATAGCAAAGAGCAGCGTTTTGTAGAAGGAAAAATCTCGACCGGTATGTGCTGCGAGGCGTGTGTGTGTGTGTGTGTGTGTGTGTGTAATACATCTTGTCTGAGAGAAAGACGGAAGGAGAGAAAGTGTGTCAACTCCAGGGTCACACCACTCACAGGGATCTCCCCCTCAAGGCTAGTTTTGTAATATAGATTCATCCTCACAATAAGATGAGACCCGATGAGCGTGGAAGAAAATCTTTTGGACAAGCGCTCACACATGATCACACACACACACACACACACACACACACACACACACACACACACACACACACACACACACTGTCAACACTGGTCACATGTGTGTGTTCCAGCAGCATCTGTGCAGTCCACAGTGCGTCCCTGTCCACAGTGCGTCCCTGTCCACAGTGCGTCCCTGTCCTGTGCGCGACGCTGGCTGGCTGGCTGCGGCATTCGACGGGCCGATTGTCATTTTTGCTGTCGTCTCATGAGCCCCATGATGTCACGCTCCACTTTTAGAACCAAATAACAATGAACATCACGCACAAATATGCATTGAGGGGGGAGAAGAAGAAAAACAAAACATAAGCCTAGCTCACGTGACCGAGCTTGACAGACAGGGAGGACGGTAAAACAAAAACCTAAACTAACATCACCGGCCTTTAAAGTCCTTTAAAGTCGCAGAATATTATTTTTTTGTTCATAGATTTGTGGTACTTATGATAGCGTGCAGGATGATACTGAAACTTGTGATTTGTGACAGACAAATGGTTTCTGTTCATCATATTTGTCTCCTCACTTACCTCTACTTCTCTTTTCTTTCTTGGTTGGTTATTTATGTCTACAGGCCTTTGTCTTTCTGTCTTTGTCTCTCAATTTGCTCAACTGAAAACAGCAGCAGCATCCTCAGCTGCTTAACAGGTAACAAATACATTGATACTGTTAATATGGTACGGTAAATAAACACAAGGCTACTATGACAAAGGAAATACCAATAGGCATGCCATGGCGATATCACTAGGGCTGAATTGTTATTTTCATCTCAGAGCTCAAGACGAAGTCGCCAAACGTCTTGCTTTGTCCGACCAGCAGTCCAAAACCCGAAGACCTTCCATTTACAATGACATAAAACAGAAAAGGGGGAAAAATACTCACATTTGGGAACCTGGAGCTAGTGAATTTTTTGGGCACGTTTGCTCAATTTGCGATAAATCATTCCCTACTGATCGGCTAATCAATTAATCCATTCATCATTAACGAATAAGGGGAAAACCCTGAAGACTGAATGGCACGAGCGACCAATAATCTACGCATCTGCAATCTTTTATACCACATCTATTGGGTGTCTGTCTCTCCTCTGATGCTCTTGCGGTTTTGGACTATACAATAAGAAATGACTGGAAATAATACTGGGGATTTAATTTACTATGGATCAGTATCAGCAGCAGCAAAGCATCCACAGCGAGTCATTACATCACTGCTTGTTGGCGAGGGGGCTGACATACAGATTTACAACTCAGCAGCAGCACGTTCATGTTTCTACTCAAAGTCCACTGGACGGATAGATGGTGATCATCACAGGATCGAAATGCATTAGATGGCAGTACGGTGCTTACACCTGTGTGTGTGAAACGGAAGTAGGTGAACCTGTCATTTGTGCACCCAGTAACAGGCCTGCCTGCCATGATGGCTGTGAAAACGTCTCCGAAGCATTGGCATGGTGTGTGTGCCCTGCTGGCCGGTGGGTCAAGGGGAGGCGATACGGGAGGGGGGGGGAGAGAGAGAGAGAGAGAGAGAGAGAGAGAGAGAGAGAGAGAGAGAGAGAAAAAAAAAGGGCGAAACATGATGAAAGGGACTGAAAGCGGTGTTGTGAAATTGAGCCGGCTGAAGCATCAAATTCACTCCCCTCTCTCCTTATCATAGCGGACATCTCTTTCCTCTGTGCGGAGATAATAAAACAATCCTGTTATCAGGTCAGAAAATCGCTGCCTTTCCCGTGATCCATCTTTCACCAGCGCACTTGCTACACAGGAAAAAAAAAGCTCTCCTCACCCCACCCATCTCAGTGTGAGCTACGATGCCGATGTTAGCTAACGGGGATCCCATTCATGTGTCAGAATAATCCGCGGAGGGAAAAAAAAAACGGGGACGTTCAATCCGGGTCACGCGGCGGCGATTTAACAGCGATCGGGCTGAATATCGTGTTTGTGCACGGACGGATAAGTAACGGGAATGATGCACGGTGCGAGAAAAAAAACCCAGCCCTGTAGTGTCTCCAGCCATCATCACTACCGAGCGCACATCACCAGCCCCGTTCATCTTTAGCGCTGCGGCTCCATCCATCGCTACATTTGCCACATACCTGTAAATTGCATGTCCGTCCGGCGAGATCCAGAGACGGGCGGACGGTGTCGCGGTGTGCGACGGCGATCCAATGTTTGCTGATCTTGTTTTTTTTTCTTCTCTTCTTCTTCTGTGCCGATTGATGCTCTAGTTTCGCCCCGCTCCAACCCAGAGAGCTAATCCACCCCACACAAAGAGCAGAAAATGGCTGCAAGTGCATTTCCTTAAAGGGACAGTCACAGCGGAATGATAGATGATGAGCCCCCCCCCCCCCCCCCCCCCAACACACACACACACACACACACACACACACACACACACACACACACACACACACACACACACACACGACATGTTGATTCTATTCATTTTTGTTTTGGGAAGGGAAAGAAAACATACATATACTACTACATATATATTACTGCCATGTAGTGTATATAAATGTTGTTTTATTGAATTTAAAAAAAAGTGGTGATACTGGACAAAACTAATTAGTAATCAGACCCCTGGTGGCAGGATGTTATTGGGTTCATATTGCCCCACTTGTCATTTTATTCCTAATAAATCCTTCAGTTATAATTGTGTTTAGCTTGTGCTTATATTTGTTTGAAATAAAAAAAAACATTTGATCATTTCAAATGTGTATAGAAGTTACCCGAGGGGATGAATAAAGTATCGTCTAACTATGTATATTATACATGCACTGTAGGCCTATAGGCTAACCCATGTATTCAATTATTTTCATTATTAAGATGTTTGTTGGTTCAGTGACTGGCTAGATGACTGACATATTGATTTATTGAGTTAATTGGCTGCATGGATGAACTCAGTGAAATTAAAGGTGCTCATCCAATGCATACGTATATCTTCCTATTAATACATCTGTGCTCATAAACCATGTGCTTCTTATCTTTCTATGGCTACACTTTCCTAACAGCTGGCCCACATTAAAATAGGTTCTATAGGATGAAATAGTCTTTTAGATGTGCATGATGATCAGGGAATTTTCTTCTAAATATGTGTTTCTGTTGTTGTAGATGTTAAAATCCACCTTATGTAGATATTGTGAGTAGGTCTTTCTGGGCCAGAGATCATAGCATGGCCTGTAGTTCCATCTTTGGCCACTACACCTGCAGAGCACAACGCCTGGGTCGAGTTGATTGACAGCGGGAGATTGATAATTTACCTGTTTTGTTGCTAAGTGTTCACTTGAATAGCACGGAGGAGGATTATATTGTGCAGCGGTTTGAAGTGTTTCATTAATGTGTACTGCTGAAAATATGCAGAAAACGTATGTGGAAAAAAAACAGGTACAACAATGGATCCATTTAATTATCAGTGGTTTCACCCGTTGACCACCTCACCTGTTTAATGTATAGAAACCTTGTAGAATATTTGAAACCTTAATATAAACGTACAGTAAGCAGCAGTAGCTGAGTGAATGGACTGTGTGAGTCTTCTCAGGAATAGACTGTATACAGAGATACAGCAGGAAACAGATAAAGTGCAAAATCAAGGAATTTCAAACTATCTTGTGTTTTGTAATCATCTTAACCAAGACAATGTCACTGACATTTGACAAGCAATCAGTAATACATCAACAAATAAAATAAATAGCTGTTTTCATAGTTTTCAACCTCAAATCTTATCTTCACAGGTCTGAGAGGGAGGCCAGCTCATGCAGGAGGAGAGCAAAGGATGGACGATCTTCTGGTTTCTGAGAATGAGAACGTGAAAACAAAAGCGTTATTGCAAAGCGTATTTTGCACATTGTGTGTGTTTCTTTGATGTCAGCAGTTCCTCTACTAAGAATCATTGCTTGTGCCCACCTCCTTCCAGCACCACTCCATGAGCAGGTGGATGGTGACTGGGGCCAAGCGTGGCTTCAGGAGCCTCAGGCCTTTGTTTAGGGACTCCACAACTTCACCATTAGAGCGGTTCTCATAAGGAAGACGGCCCTCGTTGTACACCTCCCACATGAGCACACCTGAGCAGGGGAGAACAGGGAGACTCCAATTGTTATAGAATAAACACACCTATAGAGAGATTGACTGTTGGTCAGTTAAACCAAAATCAGTTCTTGTGTGTCTGGTTTACCATTTGCATGTCTGTGGTCGTTTCATGTTAGTTCTTTGGCATACACTATTTTGAATGATTATGACAAGTCTCATCCAAAGTAAGAGGACTGACTGTCGACTTAATTATAGATTGCCTATAGAGCCATGTGCTTATCAATTCAGCAGTACTATTTAGCTACATGCAGTCTTGCATTGTCCACAGACTTCATATATATTTAAAAAAGGAGACACCATCCCTGCTACTTAAAACACATATTTTTGTCCAGTCCAATATTTATTACTCACCTGGATTATTTTGAAAATCAATTACTAGAAGTTGTAATTAAACCTATTTATTTTTACCACACTTGCCAGTTTAAACTCCTGTTTTGGTGATGGTCCCAACACTATTAACTTCTTGGAGATCACTGCAAATCCACAAGTTGGCATTGCTCCATGAAAAGAACTACCAATACTTGTCTGTGGCACATGTGTAGACATGCACAAGGACATAAACCAATGAAATATATTAAATTAAAAAAGCTGTCTTTTCTTCAGAAATTACAATCATTTTGTTTGCCTCTTAAAGTGGTTCCAAATCATTGCGGTCTTGTTTAGCTTCAAGTTTCAGCCAGCGTCGATATGCTATCATGGAAAGACAAAGGATTTTGATGTGTAGTCAACCAGCCAACAAAACCTGCTGTTTTCCTGTGAGAGATACATGTGCATTCTCAAAATATATAAATGATTAAAAAAAGTCAAAGGAGGGATGTTGTATAACTACAAAGACAACAAGTCTGACACTCAAACACACAAACTAATTAAAAGGCACGGAGATAGACGGATGAACAAACCGAATGACCAGACGTCGGACTTGCTGCTGAACTTGCAGTACTTGATGACCTCTGGGGACGACCACTTGACGGGGAACTTGGAGCACTGGGAGCTTGTGTACTGATCATCAAGCACAAATCTATGGTATACGGAGAAATCATTTGCTGACTTTGAGCTATATAAACATAATAAAGGTGTGATTAAAAAGTTCCACACAACATGGTGGACATTTCAGAGCTTCAGTGAGGAGCGTACCTGGTCATACCGAAGTCAGACACCTTCACCTCATTGTTCTTTGAAACTAGACAATTCCTGGCAGCCTGCAGAAGAAAGAGAAACAGAGGAAGGATTAACTATTCTAACGGAGTGGAGATCCATAAGTGTATCGTACAAAAATTCTGATCTGTTGGTTTACCAGATCTCTGTGGATGAAGTTGGAGGTCTCCAGGTAAGCCATCCCCTCACTGGCATCCAGACACATCCCCAACATTGTTTCCTGAGACAAATGCCCTTTCCTGGCTCGCAGGTAATCTGACAGGCACCCGTTGTCCATGAACTCAAACACCATACACATGGGGGAACACTGGGTGCGCACGGCATAGAGCTGAACCAGCTTACAATGGGACAGTCTCCTGGCAAAACACGCACAGACACACACATAAGCGGAGTGGTTCGTTTTGCCGGACCGACACGAGGCAACTTCATGAATCGCACTTACATCATGACTCTCGCCTCTTCTTTGAATTCCTCGTCTGACATGCACTCTTCTCTTATCATCTTCACGGCCACCTTCTTGTCCCTCCACCTCCCTTCCAACACGAGACCAAACTGGCCGCTGCCTAACTCCTGACCCAAGGTCAGCTCCTCAGGGTCCACTTCCCACTGATCTGTTGAGCAGCAAACACGGATAATCTTGTGTTGAGATAAGTGTAACATTAGTTTAATCAATGACAATCAAATAATTATGAAAGTTCCGGGTTTGTTGCACAACACCAAACAGGTCAGATAATTGTCAGGGAGTGCTGAACGCACCCTGGGTGAGCATGCCTCCGTGAGAACCACTAGAGGTCAGAAAAAAATCATCAAGTTTTGATTGTTTTCCCCTCCAGTTCAACCAGCTGACCCATTTATATATCAGCACATCATCTAACCTTCTGAGGGATCAGCGATGTCCTGAGAGCAGTTTCCATCTTGAGATACTGGGTGTCGCAAACGAGTTATCAGGCCTGCCGCACAGATGACATATCAATATATTATGATGTTTTAATAAATAACAATAACCCTTTTGTAACAATGTTCAGCTGTTTAATCAACTGAACTTCCTTTTGGCAACCAATACAATTGTATGTGTGTGTGTGTGTGTGTGTGTGTGCGTGTGTGTGTTCATACAGCGGCATGCGGTAAGCCAGCATATTTACCGGCAGCATTGTGTTGATGGTAATGAATTAGCTCTGGAATGGTGCTGAACAGGTACTTCTCTGCCAGGTAGAACCTGGCCTCACCAGCCTCTGTCTGTTTAATTTGATAATGTTTCACTCTTGGATTCTTCTCCCCATTAGACCTAGCAAAGTAGCAAAGAGATGCTTTTATGCAACGAATCACACATGATAGCAAAGGGAGCATTTTAAGTGGGAAATGTTCACAGTAAATAACAATCAGCAGCATATGAGATGAGAAGAATGTCATTGATTCCAAGTCACGTTCCTTCTAAACATAGGCTCCACCAGGCGTGTCGACCTAGTTATTCTGGAGCAATCTACACCGTTTTATTGTGTAAATGTTTATACAGTTTTAAATTGGATAAGTGGGGTCAGGTTGGTGATGTAAGTGTATCTCTGTATGCATGAATGTGAAAGAATGTGTATATCAGGCTGTTCTTAAATGGACCCTGATACCAACTAATGGGGGTCCAAATAAACAATAAACATGTCATCAAGTTTATCAGATGTATTTATGTTTAGCACCATACTATCTGCTAATCATATGTCATTATTGTACCAGCTAAATACATAACAAGGAAGTAAAATTACCCCGGTGCTTTGGTGAAGACTGACACTGTGTAGACTCCTGCCTGTCTTGAGTCACGCACCATGAACGCGCCTTCTTTTCCCTAAAAGTATAAAACCACATAATATTATCACAATGAAGCAAAACATTTGTCATGTTAGACATGTTTTTTGATTGTTGGTTGGATATGCAGCTGATACCAGGGCATTCATTTTGAGTGACAGATGATGGATAGCTGTTCTACCTCCTGCTTGCAAAACTGAGCAAAAAAGCTTCACAGCAGGAAATTCAACATGGGAGGAAACACTGTGGTTGTGAAACATTTTTTCGTGTCCCATGTCATCTCACATTGATGTTGTGCAGGTGCATTTGCATTCACTTTGCAAATGTGAGACTGCCGTAGGTGGCACAGTCACAGCAAAAGTGCACTGCGTTGCATGAGAGCAACATCCTGCTAATTGTCATCAGAATTATTATTAGGAGCAATTTTTTCTGTCAAATAATCACTGGATCCTTAAACACTGACGTTGCATTTACCTGTTTCATTAACAATTCCTCTGCCCCCCCTCTGGTTATGTTTTTGTTGTACCATCTGTGAGAAGACAAATTAACCACAAATAAGTTAATTGTATAAAGGGCAGAACGGATTTGCAAATTTTCACATGTTAACAATGAGAAGCACTCACTCAAATCTCTGAAAGTTGTTGCCAGATTTTTCAGCTACGTACCTACTGGGTACAAAGCCTGTGTTTCTGATGAGGGGTCAGGGAAAAATATTCATTAATAGTACACTCATACGCATATCATCCTTACTATAAAGGTGCTATTTTTTTCAGTGTAAGTTGTTACGAAGTCTGGGATCTGTATGCGCCTCACCCCTTGTCGTCCCGTACGGCCCACCACTCGCAGTGGCAGTTGTTGATCAGGGTGTACTCCTGGTCTTTCTGAAGGGGCAAGTCATCGTTTCTGAGCGGTGTGTAGTCCTGCAGGGCGATGACCACGCTCTGTTCTCCATCATGCCATTCCATCTGGCAGAGATAGCGAAAAGAAAACGGCATCTAATAATCTAAAATCTATAAGGGATATTATTCTGCTATATGAATTCCAACAAACTCTTCTGTTTTGGCGATATACTGTATGCTGTGTGCAACACCTTTAAAAACACAAAAAATGCTTCACCGCAGTGAGAGAAAAGGCACGGCGCAGACAAAACTCAAAATGGATGTAGACACCCCAAAGAAAGTTACTTAAACTTAACAAGCTAAATCACAAAGCTATTTGGGTCATATTAGATTGAACAATGAGCATAATGTGTCGTACAGCACCCATGAAATCATCAGCTATAGAGGAGGCACAGCAATCGCAGGATTGGAGCAAAGATACAACAAACCGAGCTGTGAAATCCTCTGTGCCCAAACCAAACATGCATACAGTACAAGCAACAGAATAATAATTTCAAAAAAGTTATTTTTGTCTACACCCTGCAATCTGAACAGTATTGACTAACACAACAATAATATTTCAACAGCACGTTATATATGCTTTTCAAAGTGTTACCTCTGGCTCAGGGAGTTGAGGAAGTGGCTTTTTAGAAGCTGTGGAATGAGAAATATACAGTTAGTGAATGATTTTACACCCACAATGTACAAAATTGTAATTTCACACTGGATTTTGTAGCTTGCTTGGTTATGTGATACTACTAAATGCAGATAAATATTTGCCTTAAGCACATGGCAGAAAAATCACATTACTTTACGTTATCTACATGAGGTTTTTTCCCCATGGGCATATGAATGATGTCACACTAAATCGAATACACAAATTAGACTTGTGTAATACATAAAACAAGGAAAAGAGAAGAAATAATACAAACCATAACCCACTGGGTCATACACATGACAACCTGCCGCCAGTTTCTCTGTTTGTTGGCAACATCTCCATTTTCCCTCCATCCAGAAGTTTGGGTGGTATTTAGCGACCAAATTGTTGTGCTTTGTCTCTACATCAGACATAATAAATTAAATATAATTTGAAATATCGAGCTCATGAATTACAATAAAGGATTTTACAATAATTTCTTGCACCACCATTGTTTGTGCATACGATGTGGTAAAGTTGCTCACCCTCTTTCAGAGCTCTGACCCATCTCTGACGGCAATCATTGTCCGGGGCGAAAATGTGGAGGTAGTAGTTGTTGTGAAAAACCTGAAGAGACATTTGTATTTGAGTAAATGTTTTTGTTCTTGTGTTATGTCACACTTACAATACATGCTGAATCATACATTATACTTACTGTATGTAACACTATATTTCATTATTGTGTATAACTCACCTGAAAAGGGTACTTGTAGTTGCATGGTATGGGAAGATCGCTACACACAATCTCCACACATTTGATTCTGGACAGCTCGATGCAACCTTTCAGCATGGGCTTTCGCTAAAAGAACACAATCTTAACTTTATATCTGCTATATGTGGATGTCATTCAAATGATAGTTGTTTCCACTGAGGCCAGGTTTGCAAACTCAGCCTCCAGATTGCGTAATTTCAAATCAAAATATGGCGTATTAAGTGCATACTTACTCCCGGGCGGCGTTCAGAGTACTTCAGGTCTTGGGTGTCCAATACAAAAAACCTCTCCTTGTAGTTGCATGGTGATGTTCTCTTCTTTTGTTGAGATTTTTTGATCAAAGTTCCCTTCAAAATCACCCTGGGGAACATGGTGACAGCTATGAATAATGCTCAGAAAACACTGGAGGCTTGGTAACTTGATAGAAGCCGTGGAGCTTCCGGCATAAAGTTGTTGCACTCGGTAAACCACATCCTTACGGCATCAAGTGGGTTGTGCTTACAATCACACACACACACACACACACACACACACACACACACACACAAGCACTTGCATGTACTTTCTCTAGCTATGTTGCAATAAACCAGTGTGTGCAGCAATAGGAAGATGATTCTTTAATCTCTGCACTTCTGAACATTTTCCACCAAAAGTATGCAGCTTGTATTGTACTCTGACACCGGCACAAAGTTTTGGTAAAAATGTAAAGACTGGATAGGGGTGTTCATTTCACAAAATATTGAGAGCATAAACTAAAACTCATTATAAACCTGAAAGCAAGATTACCTACTATGTGAGGTCATTTCCACATTTGTTGAGGCCATGACAAAGATTTAAAGAGAGTAGTTTATATAATGTTGTTTGGACCTGTACTCTACACATGTATGATTTGCATTGTTTCTTTGATGAAGCCACACTGTCATCATATCTGTCTTTGATTTCATACAGCACTCGTGAGATGTTTTCCGTTTTTTGTCTTTTTTAATCCCTCTCTGTCTCTCTACCTTACAATAATCACAGACAAATAGAGACAGATTCTAATTGAGGGATCAAAACTGAAACTCTTCATTCTCACAAAACATGGAATAGCACCACCATCAGGAATATATCATATATTCACTATGTTAAAAACATTTTTTTTTTACATTTCAAAATAAACTTTGAATAAAGATTTGGAAATGTAAATTAATTTAGTACAATTTGAGTATTTCAATATATACAATCAAATAATCAAACAAAATGAAAATGTAGAAAGTTTCTTTGTTTTCATGATTAAACAAAATCTAATTAATGGACTTTATACAATAATGTCCACAGCTGTCTGCAAAATTATCCTGTGCTGGACTTACATTTTAGTGACTTTACAACTGACTTCATGACTTTCTTAACAACTAATATATTTTCAGTTTGTTATTGTACAATATCTATTTACATTACTAATTTCTGTACTTTTTAAAACCTGATACAATGTTGCAATTGTATACCTCAAGCAATTGTATTTTAGTTTTTTAACTCTGGAAATTATTTTGTGCATTTTGCTTGAAAAGTGTTCACATAATCTACAATAGTAATTACAAGTATTAGCACTATTAAAATTAGTAGAAGTGGTAGTAGCAGTATTACTATTCCAGGTTTTTGTTCATACGAAGGCCGTTTGGGAAAAACATGTTTTAGATGTAGCCTAATGGCATACATTAACGTTACTGTATGGATGTTTTATTATCATAGAGGACAGAAATGTGTTATAATGAGCAAGCAACAAATGATGCCCTAAAAAGAACCGTTCCTTTTGACGTTGCATCCTTACCACCATCACCATACGAATCACGCTTTTATCACTACAAGACAACCTTGGCATTATAAACACAAAACGTGTGTCCAGCCGGCTCTGCGTTTGTCATGCTTCTAAATATTCGACTACTCAGTGTTTGGTATGTAGCTCAGGTACAGCCCAATCCGCACGACCACATGTCACGAGTATAGTTCAGCCAATGGGATTGGAGCAGAGACGAGCGGCGATGTCAGTGAATGGAAGGAGCTAAACTAGTCATGAGCTTAGATATTTCTGTAACATTTCATATCTAAGGTCTACTTTCAGCAACTAAGGAGTCGTTTTAAGAGGTGTGTAGAAGAATCGTCGCTGTTTTTTTTTTTGTCATTTTCTGTTTGTGGTAATGTTACCGACGTAACGAAGCTAGGTAGCAGAGGCTTGCAGAGGTACTGCTAGCCCAATACTAGCCACATAGCTAGTTAGCTACATTCTTCCTCTGAACCGCAGTGGTTCTGCTAACACCTAACTACTTCTAGTTGTAGACTGAGATACACATTTGACAACGTGAATATTGGTTTAGTTATTGATAGTACGTGCTCAGCAATTGTTAGGACCATTACCTAGGCACTAACGTAACTAGCATCGCTCGCTTATTACGTTAGCCCTCACCCGGGTCTGACAACTAGCATGCTAACTTTGTTCTTGCATACTTTTCATGGGGAAGAGGTTGACGCTTCTGCGAGTGGAAGCGGCCATATGTTGCCTCGGTTGTCGGCAAACGCACAACACGTTTTTTTTCCCCAAAGGTAGAAATTTAAATAGACTAATGTTGTAGACGTGTTGTATTTTAACTAATTTGTATGTTTTTGTGGCAGCTACAGACACATGCTAGTTTGTAGATTTATATTTAACGAACAAAACTGAAGAAATTCATGGAACACATCGTGAATTTAACTACTCGTCGTATTTTAGTCGTTGCTTATACAAACACAGAACCTATGGACTGGTCACAGCAATAACAGTTAAGCTTACTTAACACATTACTGCTTGGAAATACTTACAATACTGATGCCTTTCTGTGTAATGAGTGCTCGTACTCTTGACACAACATATTGGCCTGGAGTGTTGCACAACTTGTGTGCTCTTGTGTAACATTTTCTTTGCTTTTAGACATGACGCTTTTTAAAAACTTACAATACAGCAAACATTGTATTGAGGAAACCTGAAGTCGTATATTGAAACTCACAACTAGGGTACAAAATGCAACTGATTTCTTATTAAAAAAGCGAAGAACTTGTTTTGCATCGCTTGGTAAAGAAAACGGACTGATTTAACATTTTTGTTACTGTTTCAGGTCAGCATCATGGGTGAACCACAGCAGGTTAGTGCCCTGCCTCCTCCACCTATGCAGTACATCAAAGAGTACACAGATGAAAACATCCGCAAGGGTCTGGCTCCTAAGCCACCTCCACCCATCAGAGACAGCTACATGATGTTTGGCAACCAGTTCCAGTGTGATGAACTCATCATCCGGCCACTGGAGAGTCAGGGCATCGAGAGGCTCCATCCTATGCAGTTTGACCACAAACGGGAGCTTAAGAAGCTCAACATGTCCATTCTTGTGAACTTTCTGGACCTGCTGGACATCCTTATCAAGAGCCCCGGCAGTATCAAGCGTGAGGAGAAGCTGGAGGACTTGAAGCTTCTGTTTGTACACATGCACCACCTGATAAATGAGTACAGGCCACATCAAGCCAGGGAGACATTGAGGGTGATGATGGAGGTGCAGAAGAGACAGAGGCTAGAGACAGCTGAGAGGTTCCAGAAACATCTGGAGAGGGTGGTGGAGATGATCCAGGGGTGCCTTGCCTCGTTACCTGATGACTTGCCACAGATGGAGGGTCCGGATGGCGCTGGTCATGGGCCAAGGATCGTGTCTGCAGGAGCTACTGTTGGTTCTTCTGGACAGGCCCCCAGGCTGAAAACAGAACCAATGGATGTAGAGGATGCAGGTGCTAGCTGTATGGCAGCAGGTCACCAGGACAAGAGCGTCCCTACGTCAAAGAGGGACAACATTTTGGACAAGGATGCTGCCATGTGCAGTATTATTGATGAAATTGCTTAAGTTGTCTGTTGAGTAATCGTGTTTCTTTTTTGTACACCTAAACTGTGTTTGTTTTGTTTTTTGTATGCTGTATGTACATAGAGTAAGTATGAAAAAGTTTGCTGTGTTTTCACTGGGCCTGAAATCTTATCTGGAGTTGGATGGCATTTTATTTAAAAGCCATTATGTAGATATTAACAGTCCCTGTGAAGATATTTGAAGGATGTAAACATTACACAGATAAACTGGGTTGCCAACTTTCCGTTTTTGTAATAAAACCAATAAAGACATTTCAAATTCCAGTAGAAGTGCAATGCAGTCACTCTAGTGTTCATTAAACCATCAATGTTTTTAGGGAAACTGCTTCATACCACAGATACCTAATGTATTTCAACCTATTATGTGTTGACGGTCCATCATGTTCACACATCATTTAAGAGCTGTCACCACTTTGCACTCTAGACTCTAGAGAGAGTGGTCGTGGAAAGGTCAGTATGTATAGACTCACTCCTCCCTCACTTTAGTTTTCATGGAATCACAGAACAATATATAACATTTTGCATGTTGCCTTGTTTGTGTAACAGTTTTTTCCAGCAGCAGCAGCAGCGGTTCAATGTTGTCAACTCTACCAAGCATGCATTTCCTTAGAAGGATCCTAATTTCCTTAATTCAACACAGTACATCTGAATGTTGAAATATAGCTATTTGTATGACTTCTGTGACAACAGGCGGTCTTATTGGTTTGTGTACAATAATCCAGTAAAAAGCCAAGTCTAGTCCTTGTGTAGCAGAGAGTCAACAGAAATAATGTTTCATGGGTGAAAACAACAAACTTGAAACCTTTCAGTGTGTTGAGTAATATGTGCTTGGAAAAGCTGCGTAATGCACATTTTGGACTTTCTATATCACAAGTGTCAAACTCAAGGCCCGCGAATCCGCCAGCAAAAAAAAATAAATTAAAAAAAAAAATACGAAAAGTTAGATTTGATAATAAAAATATCCCCATGGTCGAAATTATGAGATGGTAAGTCAAAATTATAAGATACTTAAACACAACAGTCATAGAAGCAGCTCTTTGGCTTAGGTTACCACATTTGACATAGAAATGGATTGTGAGTACATTGAAGATTACTTTATGATACAGATGAAATCTATGGGTGTATCTAATGGCTGTATTTTTGAAGCAGTGCATGCTAAAAGGTATGTGAGCAGGTGAGCTCCGACCAGATACAGGCTTTTAAAAATGTCAGTTTGTGAAGAAACACCATCGCAGACCGAGTTCAGGAACTAGCAGGCAATCTAACAACACAGCTCGCTGAAGAGACGAGCAGGTACTTGTCTTCTTCATTAGCAGTTGATGAAAGCACAGACAACACAGATACAGAGCATTTATCAGTGTTTATAAGAGGCTGAAGGCAGACTTGACCGTCAGTGAGGAGCTCTTGGATGTAGCTGCATGAATGGGACGACGACAGGGAGGGACATCAGTGATGCAGAGAGGCGACAATAGCTTTGAACAAAGTTAATGTAATAACTTGTACTTGATGATATTTGTTTTTGTTATTTGTTTTAAAAGTTTGATCTTTGATAAGGTAATGTGGGTTTCTTAACCCTAAATTAAAAGGATTTATGTTATAACAGAAATGTGCTTAAATATATTTTTACATTTATATAACTACATTTACAATCTTTTTACACTTGAATAAGCAATAATCAAATGCAGAGACAGTTATTTAACAATATGTTAGGGAGTAGTTACAGTTATACAGTCTTACAGATACAACCGACCCTTTGAGGGCGACCATGATGCTGATGTGGCCCAGGGTGAAAATGAGTTTGACACCCCTGTTCTATATGTATGTGTTATAATAAGCATGGGACAGCTGTCTGGGTGTCTTTGTGGCCCTCAGAGATAATGTGAATCTAAGAAGTGCCTGTTTTACCGGTCACAGGCTAAAAGCTTCATTTAACTCAGGGTGACTTCCATACACTGACTTGTGTAACATGTACAGAAACTTAGCCTGCATGCAGTTTGCACCTCCACAAAGGCGTTTCAGCTCTTTTCTGACATTACACAATGTTGCCATGTTTGCACGTGGCTTTATTTCCCACATATGTAAGTGAAAAATGGGTCCATGTTGAGGTCCTGACACCCCGCCCCCCGACTGTTATTATCCTCTGCTGGGATTCCCTTTTACCACGAGAGCGTAATGTCCATATTCTGCACCCTTGAGTTGAATTATTATCACTCCAGTCACTAGACGCACGAGCCTATCAACTCTTGCTCAGCACCCATCAGATGTTTTTATTCTATAGAATATAAAAAACCAAGAACTTTTGTCGCAGAAATTATGTTACGAAACTCGGCATCCTTGGCTTTCACAACAGGGCGGAAAGCCATCCTCTCAGCCAATAGGGTGGCGCGCTGCTGCGCCACGTGATCTTTATTTATGTAATGTAATGGTGTTACATAGTAACCCACCTTTGTGGCTGTGGATACATCGAAACAGGGGGCTTGAAATCCAAACAACGACTGCTTAAAAGAACAGAGTACTGGGAAAATATTCTGGCGTGGGTTCGTGTTGCGTGTATGGGGTTCAGAGCGGCGCGTTGAATTGGGAGCGGAGTTTTATTCAGCGTGAACGGGGGAGACGTTAGGAGTCCCAGACCGAAGACGAAGTTAGGGTTAGAAATGGACAGTGTCAATGGATACATCTTTTTTTATCTGCAAAGGGAATTTGTAAGGTGAGGAAAATAGCTCAAATTTACTGTATCGCTAGCTGTCAGTGTGTTATGTCAATGGTCCATGTAATACTATTACACAGACGAGCCTCTCCGTCCGCATCGCTTTGACGGGGAACAAGCAACACTTTGCATTTGGGACTTTTTTTTGTATTTATTTATTTTTTTCACCGGTGACATAACCCATCCACCATGGATCTACTGGAGTGTCCGCTCTGCCTCTTTCTGATGTGCGAGCCGGTGACCATGTCGTGCGGTCACACGTTTTGCCGGAGATGCGTGGAGGGCTACCTCCCGTCCAAATGCCCGTCGTGCAAAGAGAGGTTAAAACAACGAGAGGTGAAAAGCATGAAGAACAACGTCTTGCTCATCAGCGTCGTGGAGAAGTGCTGCCCCGGCGAGACGAAGACGACGTGCCATTTACAGGAGAAGCTCAAAGCCAAAGAGTTCACGGACGCTTTACGCATCGCAAGCGAGGGGCTCCACTTAGGTAAGGGGACGCGTTCGGTGACACCCGCTACAGACAGCAGTCGCATCGCAGACTTATGTTTGGGAGGGGGGGTCAATTAGGGACGAACATATTAACAGTTACCTAAGGGCACGCTTTCATAAAGGGGGGCAGACGGTTTGGTGTCCCACTTATACGCACTGCTCGACAGTTTTGGCTGTTGCCCCAGTGATGGTGACTGGATGGTGCGTCCCGATCTGCTCTCTAGAATACAGTCATAGTGTGCGCAGCAGTGAGATGCAGGAGGTGAAATGACAAGAAGCGCAGATCTGGATGACATGGGATTCACTATATCCCCTGTCTAAGGCTATCGATGACCTGAATGTATAACTGGGTCAGTGAACTGTCTCCAGTGTTTCTCTGTGTTTCAGTAAAACACAGCAAACACCTAAACTGCACAGGAGATAATTGGCCTACATTAGTCTGGTCCAACATTTCCTTTATGTGAGTCACACACAGTGTAGGATGCAGTGACAGCAGCCACAACAGCTGCCCGGGTCAGCTTTCTGGACACCTCTGCTGTTAAGTTAGGGTCGTAAATGGAGGGAATGGTTATGAGGAAGTGGTGTAATATTTTCACAGGTTTCATAGAAACACCAAACAGATCTACCGTATCTGTGCTGTCACTGATCCTCAGCACTGCATGTGCAACTGACCTTATTTTCTCCATGCAGCAGTGAGGAGGTTAAGAGGGACAACTTGTGCCCTAGATGAGTTTATCTGGTCAGTAGGTGTCCTGGGGATCGTGGGAGTGTTTTCTGTTGAGTTACCTCCACGTCTGCCATCTCTGCCAGCCCAATTAAACACTGCTGCTTCCCTTGCTCCAGCCCTCTTTCATCCTTGTGTAACAATCAGTTTTTCCACTTGCCATTGAAGGTTTTGGGGGTTGTGCCTCGACTTTTTCTGTTATTACTTCATAATGTGGGCATTGTTAAGCACCGGCTGTAATTAAGGCCTTCCAACAAACGTGGCTTGAACGGAGCAATGGCTTTAGGTAACAGTGACTGTCTCGAATGTGTGTCGCAGGTGCATTTGAGTATTTGTTGTACGCGACACATAAACAGTTAAACGTCAACAGAAATGGGAAGTGATTGTGCGCATGCAACATTTATGTAACAATTCAGTCTTAACTTTAGGAGGTGTGCTTCAACAAAGACAATCTATTTTGGGTGGGGACACACCCATTTGTGAATGATACATAAACTCACCGTTAACGTAATGTTGTTTTAGGCTTGTGCAAATGTTATTTACACTATTCTAGAAAGCTTATATAAATTGTACTAAGATGTGGCTAAGAAAGATCAGTAATGCCCTGCTGTGCAGTGTTTGGATTTTCCGTCATGTTTCAAAGCAAGCAGAACCACAGTACGCAGGCCGCTCCGTGCCTGTCATTACATGTTGAATGATTGTATGTAGAAAGGCGTGTATATAGATTTGAAGCATTAAAGCCACAGCTCTGCAAGTAATATCTCCTCCCTTTCTCTTTTTCTTACTCTCTCTCCTACCCTTATCTTTTTGTGTGTCCTTAGTCCCCAATGATCAAAGTTTGAAGCTGCATAGAGCCGAAGCTAACTGGGGCCTGATGCGTTTCTCCGACGCTCTGACAGACCTCGACTACCTCTGCTGCCTTCGTCCTAACTGGACCGAGGTGAGAGACACGGAGTGTTGTTCAACACAAATCAATCAGTCAAAGCCGTGCATTAAGAGTGCCATATGTAAAGCTGTCCTTACACTTCAGTTCACCCCTCTGTGCTGCTGCAACCTCCGCTGAACTGCACTCTGTCAGTTGGTTTTGTAACATGCATGTAAACAGCACACACCTTGTCTCAGTGTGCAAAGCTGAGGCCGTTAGAGACATTTTCTCCGCTTGTATTGCTGTTATGTCATTTACAAAGTTATGCAAACAGCTACTTATTTCATAATGTCATTTTGCCAGTGGGTGGCTCCGTGTAAATGCAAAAACACCCACTGGATAAAATCATTTATAGTTTAATTTTGTCTCCCCTAGAGATGTGTTGACGCAATTCAGATTGATGACATTGCATAGAAGAAGTATTGCGTGCTCTGCAGCGAGCTGCTTTAGACGCATCATTTGCCCATACAGACAGCGCTGTGCTGACGTCTTCTGTTTGTGCAGGGCTTCTTTCGTAAAGGGAGTGTGCTGCTGGAAATGGGTCAGCAGACGGACGCCCTCATCCAGTTCCACCATTGCCTAAAACTTCAAGCTGACTTTGTCCCTGCAAAGAGCCAGATCAAGAAGGTTTGTTTGAGGGTGGTGTTTGTATAGATGGATACAATTCCACGTGTTGTTGTTTTTCCCTGCAAACTGACGAGACCGACAAGGAACAAGTTTACTCGAGAGACTTTGGCCTTTGAGTGTAAGCTGCAGTATAAACCGATTAGCTCACAGCATTGCTATCAGACCTGCACACATCATGTGCTCATCTGTGAGTTGATCGATTCACTCAGTTCCATAAACGATGAGTCTGTGTTGATTGGAATAGATGGAATCTTGTCTGATTTTTCATTATAGCTCACATTATGGTTCATATGTTTAGAAGCCAAAGCTTTTCCATATTTTTTTTGTGGTTGCTTTGCTTAAAAAACATTTATTTTCAGTTCAATTTCAATTTTAGTGGAGTTTTGGTCGTGTGAATTTATTCTTCCTACATGTATATAGTTATTAAATTATTGTTGTAATTTTCCATTATTATTAGTAGTACTTGTAGTGCTGGTTGTAATCGTATTTTAAAATTGTAACTGTCACTTCAATTTAATATATCTTTAATTTTCAAAATTAGTTTCAATGCATTTTACGTGCAAAGTGTATCCAATATTTACATCCACACTGAACTTAAATTGTATTCTAAAATGGCCAACAATGGCTTTTTATCATTTGATTTTAGTTTGCAGCACTGGGTGAAAACAAACATCATAATACCTTTATGTGACTCATTTGTATCTCGCCATGAATTCAAATGGCAGATTCTGGAGGCGGAGGGCATGGCAGTGCCGGACGAGGTGTCCTGCCTCTTGCAAGTGGTGTCCGAGTACTTGAAAGGGCCCTGCCCCATTACCAGCCTCAGCGGCTCTCAGGGGCCGACTCACCCCGAGGGCCTCAAACATCCACGCGGGGATGACGGAGAGGGAAAAGAGGGGAGAGAGGCCCACCAGGTGAGCTCTCATGTGCACTCTAGTGTCTGGTTAGAGCCATTAGCTGCTTAAATGCAAACAGTAAACCCTAACTTGCAAAACTGTTTGTCTCTCTGGCTCCACGATGAAGCACGACACGGGTACCGAGTGCTGCCTCAGCCTCTGCCAAGCTGTTTCCTTCCTCCCTGCTGCTGAAGAGGATGAGGAGATGATGATGAGGAGGGACGACGGGCATTGCAGGGGTACGCACGCACACGCACGCAGACACACATTTGTTATAAATTGTCCTCATTGTGAATCATCGTCGCTACAAACAGCTTTACCACAACACCAGATGGTTTGAAATTGCATAATAATTACTAATTCTTCCTCAGCGGCGCAAAATCACCACAATGCTTAAAAGTCTCTCTCTCTCTCTCTCTCTCTCTCTCTCTCTCTCTCTCTCTCTCTTTCTTAGGTGAAAGCGGTCACAGCAGAGAGAAGACTCTGGGAGTTCTCACCGTGTCAGACTTTGAGTGCCCTCTCTGCATTAGGTGGGTGTCCCAGAGCATTGGCTCTAATCAATAATGCATTGCTGTCTGTACCTTGTCTGCTCTGGTGTCATATCAGGTTGAGCCTATCCTCCTCTCTGGCCGGTTAATGTTTAGCGCGCTAACAGTATACGCACACAAACATTCACCAGACGTACAGCCGCTGTGCAAATAACATGAATGTCCTTCCTCGAGCTGGGCCGCGTTAACATACGTCTCTGTCTGTCTGAAGGTTGTTTTTTGAGCCAGTCACTACTCCCTGTGGTCACACCTTCTGTAAAAACTGCATAGAGAGGAGTCTGGACCACAACCTCCGCTGTCCACTCTGCAAACAGCCACTACAAGAGGTAACCACCTACAGACACGTTCATACGCCTATTTTTTACTTAGAATTCAGCTCCGGCGGGTCTTTGTGACGGTGCGGGAAAAAAATATTTTCCACTAATCGTACTTGATTTTTCATACAACTCATCTGCTTAATTCACATAAAGGTACAGCCCGAGAGAACTTCCTGGTTCCTCACTCCTATGTTTTTTCTTGTGACAAACGATCACACCTATGATAAACAGTACTGTCGTAACAACTGTGTTTATAAATGTATCTACTGGCATACACAGCTGAGACCACGTTCACATGAAATACTCAATTAATAATCTATATTTTGTATCCAGAAATGCATTTCAGAACTACAAATTTGAATGCTTGTTTTCTTTTTCTTTGTTGCAATACAGTGAATTGTTTTACTCTAACATATATAGAATTTATACTTTATTATAATTAGGATACAAAAAAAAAGGTAACTGCATTCTGTTCAGCGAGGTAGCTGTCACGCACAGGTAGAAATAAGCGGTTCATCAAGATTATTCTATTTGTCGAGAGGAAGAGACTGTTTGTTTGTTTCCGCATTTTTCTTTTCGTTTTTTTAGGTTTACTGTCTAAATTTTTACCAGGTATTTAGTAATTGTATCTGAATACATTTTTAAAGTAACCCTCCCAGCCCTGCTCATAAGCATCATAATGTTGCTATCATGGCTGATTGATTTCACTTTTCTCCTCCCAGTACTTTAAAAACAGGAAGTACAACCCCACAGTTCTGCTTCAGGACATCATGACCCGCCTTTTCCCCTCCCCATTGGCTGAGAGGAAACAGGTCCATGACGCCGAGATGGCTGAACTGTCCAAGTACGCACCCACCTCACAGGATCTACACTTGTGATTCATTCGAGCAACTTACATCGCACCTTATCCTCACAATTCTGTCCCTTATTTATTTGTATTTACTGTCTCCTCCTTTTGTAGTCTAACTACGGACATCCCTATATTTGTTTGCACGGTGGCCTACCCTGGAGTGCCGTGCCCCCTGCACATCTTTGAGCCTCGATATCGGCTGATGATGCGCCGCTGCATGGAGACCGGCACCAAAAAGTTTGGCATGTGCTGCTATGAGCATGGCAAGGGGTATGCAATTTACTTTTTTTGTTGTTTTAATTATCCATAGCAACCTATTTAATTGAGAATTCCGATTGTTAGCTGCATCAAAATATAGGCAGTTTTGAACCAAGCGAGGTAAAGGCCTTGTACATTCACACAGGTACGGCCAGACTGTCGAGGCATGGAGAGAGTGTTTAACATTTAGCTAACTGTGAAGCTTCGCAGCAGGCTAGGTGGAACCTGACGGGATCGTCAGCACGGCTAGCACAAGCAGACAGCCCAAAGTTATATCGGTCATGAGTGACCCCGAGTGGGTGGCAAATAGCAGCATGGTCACCAATCTGGTGTGAGAGCTGCTGGATATTTTCATCCTCCACCAGATATGTGTTCCTAGTTCCCCTGTACATAATGTTGTAATGGTGCATTACATTTCAGGCACAGTTACTGATACAAAAATCCAGTTATCTAAACTAATATTGAAATATGCAAATAATATGCAAAATAATGTCTGACAAACTGTAACATTGCAGTTGTTAAATCTTTTTTCCAGTAGTTCTTGTGAGATTAGTTCCCCCTTTTCTTTAACATAAATTGCAGTGACAAGACATTTTGCTGAGCTTATACCAAGATGAGGTATTTTGTGTAGACAGTGTAGGTAAAACAAGTATTTGTCACTTTTCAAAGTCCATGAAGCCCTGCTTTACTGACTATGTTTACATGCACCAAATATTCAAAGTTTTACCTTCATTCTGAAAAAGACAATATTCCTAATAAGCTGTTTACATTGCTTATGAAAATGAATATGCCATTAATTATTCCCCTTTACATGCAGCCGTGCACATTCCAATTAATGTAAAATTACCCCAAGCTGCCTCCTCATCACTGGGACTAGTGAATCCCATGTCAACGCCATTCTCGCCTGCGTTTGACAGTTTGATGCCCTAACAAGTCGTTTATTAAGCCAATTAAGCCACTATGGAAAAATGGTATGGCAGGTGACACTTGAGTCCTTTTGCTTCTCTATGCAAAATCTTTTTTTCCTCCCTCATTCCTCAGAAATGTGGGCTTTTCTTTAGGGCATGCATCTCTACTCCAGCTTTGCAAACTATTGACTAGTTGGTTTGTGTACAACACACAGAGCCAGTCGTCAACTGGAACGAGGCCATGTGTAGTAAAGTGACGTAAAAACCCCTACTGAGAAGCATATTCTGAATGCGCTGTAGACTTGTCCACAGAATGCTCCTAAAACCTGAATAATAACGACATATCCCACATGTGAACATGGTCATTGTGTGGTGTTGGAGAGATTAATCACCTTAGTGATTCGCAAGCAGAGGTATCCGTATCTTTGATCAATCAGGGGTTATAAACTGTATTTTTATATAAGACTTTTGCAAAATGTATATACTCATATTCTTTCATACAGTAGTTGTCCCTAAAAGGGCACATAATATCAAATGTTTAAATACATTTTTTGGTTAAAAATTATCCAGATTTTGTTTGACTTAGATGAATATTAAATGTTTGTTTTGACTAAAACAGAAAAAAAATCACATTAATAAATAAAGGTACTACGGATTGAAGACTTTCATGGTTTTGCCTCAGGTTTGCAGACTATGGGTGCATGTTGGAAATCCACAGTCTGGAGCTGCTGCCTGATGGCCGGTCCTATGTGGACGCAGTGGGTGGCAGCAGATTCAAAGTGGTCAAGAGAAGTCAGCGAGATGGCTACCACACCGCTGATATAGAGTACCTGGAGGACCTCAAGGTTAGGGTCGCTAACTACAGCAACATTTATAGAAGATGCACAAGGAAAATATCTCAACCTGGACCTCCTCTATCTCTTCTCTCGTCCAGGTTGATGGTGGTGAGTTGGAGCTTTTGGAGCATCTCCATGACAGCGTGTACCAGCAGGCTCAGGACTGGTACCAGCGCCTCGGCAGCCGCATTCGCGAGCAGATCAACAGACAGTACGGCACCATGCCAGACAAGGAGGAAAACATTCAGGTTGGGGCTTTTACTGTAACAACAAATGTCTCTATCCGTATCCAGGAACAACTGAGCAAATATTTCTTTGTTTGATTTTGTCACCACTGAAATCATAATATTTCCTTGCGAACCCTAGCAGCATTTAGTGGCTAATAAGCATGGACACTTACTCCGAATCATACTAAACATTCCTACAAATCATTGCCTGTCATTATTTTCTTGTTATTTTTCTTAAATTCAGTTTTATCCATGCTCCGTTCATCTATTCATTTCAGCATGGGATGGAAAAATATTTAAATCTAGCTTTCAATAAGTAATTCTGCAACAACAGTTGTCCAATCCCACTGCACTCAGAGCTCCATTACTGCATGGTGGTAACATTAACTTTGACAACATTAAAACAGACACTATATTCATAGGGATGTAGTTTCAGTTGAACTGATGGAAAACATTGGCTAAGTTGGAAGGTGAGAAAGACACAATGTAGAAATCCAAAACATTACAGTATGCATGAAAAGATGACTTCAGGTCCATCTTCATTTAGATAAATGGCTAAATAACTTGATGAGCCCCAGTTGTATGTATATGTATATGTGTGTATACACAGACGTACCAAAAGCTTAAAGCAACATTACAGTCGCTCAGCTGTAAAATAATGTGTGTTTTGTAACCCTTGGCCCAGACTTCTTTACCATGGGAGTCGGGACTATCATCAAGGTCTTCATCTTATCAAACCTTCTGGATACCCAGTGCCTCCTTACATAAAGAATGCCAAATGTGAAGGACTCTTGATGCCATGCACTCACTACGAGCGACAAAAGCAACTAAGCGTGGCCGGCTTCATTGAAGTGTTGCTCAACCGCTCGTTGGCGTAGCTTTAAAAAAGTACTGGGAACTGGCCCACGGCTGCTTTCTCTATGGAACGGAGCGGAGCGAAACAAAAACACATGATTGGCTGATGCACAGACTTCCATTGAAAATTACTTGTAGCCTGTTGCTGTGTCGGTGACCATCCATTTCTTCACATTTCATAAATTTTCGACCACAGTTGGGCAACGGTAATGCTAAGTGATTCGTACTAAAAAAGGCTAATGTTAGTGTAATGTAGATGTGGTACGTGATGCATTGTCCTGACCAACAGGTTTCCATTCTAACCCTTCCTATCCCTCTAGGCCTCGTCCAACGGTCCCGCCTGGTGCTGGTGGCTGCTGTCTGTCCTTCAGCTGGACCCCGCCTATCAAACCACTGTCCTGTCCCTGTCCTCGCTCAAAGACCGCTTGGGACACCTCCGCCTCGTCCTGGAGTACTTCTCTCAGAGCTAGACCACCACAGCTCAGTGGTACTGTGACAACATCTTAGCTGAGAGTCAGTGGAAACCAATCAATGCATCCACACTGCAGAGTCTCCTCTGAATCACCTGGTCTATCAATACACCCTTTTACAGTTCGTAAAGAATCAGGACGTACGTAAGCGCGCGCATGCAATTTGACAACGAAAGCACTGTCGTTTTTTTGATCAGTCCAGTGGTAGTCAACATGTTTAATAACTTGCAGCCACAGACGTCGGCAGTGTTACGGTTAAACGAGTGACCGTGTTAGCTGGTGACTCTCGGCGTCTATGGTTGATGGCAGCTGTTGAAAACACAAACGGAACATGAAGGTGTCCCAGTAAAAGCCTTCCAATTAAATTTGAAATATGTTGAATATCTATGCCAACCATTTACTCACTATTACTATAATTGAGTCTGCTGTTGGAATACCGATTCTGACAACCAGTCGTTTGGATGCTGGCAACAGTTTTAAGTCAATGTTTAAAGCTCGCTAACTCTTCTGGATGGCTGAGGGCCAAACGCCACTTCCGTTGCCAACGTGCGCACGCAACCTTTGATGACGTCTGCTGTAAAAGGGTCTATAGCAGAAAGATTTTCAAAAAAAAAAAAAAAAAAAAAAACAGTGCAGTTGTACAGAGTTGGGTTTTTGCTGTTTGCATGTTATCTTTCTTACAATTTTTTTTTTCCAGCGAGGAATTCAAGGGTTCAGAGGTCTTTCTTAATACACGCTGGACTTGCTGCAACAGTAACAACTACAGGGTTGACCAAAGATGCTCATTATTTTGGTCAAAAGTGCTAAATTATTATTTGTTGATCAGCTAAATCAGCTCAAATAATGCTGTTGAAAATAGGCACTAGGTGTCACTGTTGTTTCTCCAATTATTATGAACATGCGGCATCAGCCAAGCTAGTACAGTGTACTGCACCGTCATGTGTTGCCTCGTCAAATCACACTCGCATTAACATAGCTTAGTTCGGAGTGAGAACAAACAATAGCACACACAATTTGTGGAGTTTTTTTTTAGGACTATGCACACCACAGGATTAAAGTTATTTGGAGATTGCTGAAGGGCACTACTTGTAATACTTACATTTGATCTGCTACCATCTATTGGCCTTGGCAGCCATTGACGATGGCATATTTTACATTATTGAATAAACGTAAATGATCCCTATTTAGTGTTAAATATTGCAATAATAATTTATAGTTTCACATGGAATGGCAGCAACTGGAGTATCTTTTTATGTTTTTTAAATAGCTGCTGCTGTGACTGCTGGACGTCTCTCTGGATGCCGTTAGTCATCATCTGGTGTGAAGTGAAACAATGGCAATGAGGGGACGCAGTCAGCTTTGTTTTACAGTATGAGCCGGTGTGATGATGTGTGGTGATGGACGCAGCACTGTATGCATGTGTGTGTCAGCTGTAAATAATGAGTCTTTTTTTTTTTTCCTTTCGTCGCCATCGCCATATAGCGTGTTATTGTGTTTTAAATTTCACATGGCGTGGTGTCGGCACTGATGACCGCTACCGTCGCGTCGGCTCCCTCGACTCAGTGTCAACATCTCTTGTGCAGAGATGGCTGTGATATAATTAAGTTAGGGTCAGACTGCGGTGCCTCTGTGTAGGTCACATCACCTGCGTCGGGCCCCTGCTGCGTCTCCCCGTCTGTCTGGCCCCTCTACACCACCAGTCATGGTGCCTTTGAGTGCCTGGGCCAACTCGCAAGGAGACCTGCAAGTCTTAGAGTTTTCTACACCACATATGTGATGCACTTTTTTTGTCATTGATTTTTGTTGATATAGTGCTACATTCCATGGAATGTTGAAGCTGCAATGTTACGTATAGTTAATTTACTAACAAATACAGGCTTAACTGGGGGAAGCATAAAAGCTTTTTTTTTTTTTTTTTAACTTTATAAACGTGCCATCAATATTTCTATGTTGTGCATTTTCAAGGAATAGTAAGCTAAATAGTCACTGTGTTTATGTTTGTCTACATCACGGACTCCGACGTTTGTCTTCAACCCTCATGCCTTCTGAGTGGTGGATATTGAACTACCATCTTTTCACGGCCAACATATCACCTCAAAGAAATAGTCCAGCAAACGCACTAATAGAAGCAGTTTGTGTGATGCAGAACAGCAGCCTTGCTAGTGTGATATTGTAGATCGTTTAGAATAAAAAGGGGTAATCTTGAGACTTGATACGCACAAAATAACGTCCCACTAAAGGGCGAACCAATGGATGGACTGATGGATTCTGGGGCAGCATTGGTTGCGTCACAGACAAACCACTGAACACTGACCTGGGAACTTACACTCTACTTGAGGGAAAATAACCCATCTTTTTTTTTACCGTCTTTTTAAGATTGGTTAATCAACCTCAGTTAATATATGCTGATGTTTTTGAAGCCGTCCGTGATTGAAATTGGCGTCAAAGACTTTAAAGTGCCAGTTATCACAACATGTCTCCAAAGCTAGTATCGTTGATTTCACTGAAAAAAACATACACGCATCAATAAAAAAAGGTCAGTTTCTTGCTGCTACATGACACGACTAAAGCTCACTCGCAAATAAAAAAAGGGATTGAGATTCTTATAACATTTTTGTGAATGACCGGCCTTATGAACCCTTTGTGATAAATGCACGACTACAAGCCCACAGCCTGTTGGGCATCTCATCGGAGGAGAAAATATTTTTGCACAGTGAAATAATTTTGTGCATTTTTGATTATCTCTTTTATCAAATCACGCATATTTCTGTGCGTCTCTTTCAGTACTTATAAATGTCACATTTCACTGAATACAATGGTGATGTATGTGGGTCACAGCCATCGGTCTCATATTCGTTTTACTTTGTTTCAAACTGAACTTAATCTCTGCGCCAATGTGCGATTTTACATCCTGATAAAATGCTAAATACATTTGAAAAAATAAACGATTGTAGCCCACATGGTTTTGATCCAACTAATGGCCAATTTAATGTCTAATTTGCCTTATCATCTTTTGAAAACTAACGTGTCTCAGCACAGTCAGGACTTTGCATGCCCTCAGTATAATTGGGCTGGCAGAAAATGTCCTCCAACACAGTTAAAAACAATTTGCACCAAATCCACATTCTCTAATGCAGAACACGCGTTGTTGCTCCCTACACTCTGTGCTCGGATCACTAACACATTTAAAACACACTGAAACTGAAGCAATTTCTGTCTGATTAATTTGTATTCAGTCCTCCACCTCAAAGCCAAGGGCAGTAAATTATCTTCATCGTATTATTGTTTATTCGCTTGCCCCCTTGATGACTTTTTAAATGTTATTATAAATAAAGCTTTTCAAAACAAATCCTGCGTCGTCTTCATTTAATGTGCCCGTTAAGTGTCTGAGCGATTTGAATGTTTTTTTCGGTCATTAAGGAGAAATTACAAGCCAAATGGAAGTGGCAGGATCTTTTGCAATTCGCAGCATGACAGAAAGTGGTAGAAAGGAGGGGCGATGGAAGGGGAAACGTGTCTCACATGCCGATAACGAGACACGTTTGGCAATGAAACGGTTATAATTACTGTGAGAACGGTGAAGTGCTGCAGCTGCAGCAGAGTGAAAGAAGCCTTGGGTTTACTCTTGTGATTATAAATTAGAATTAGCATTGATAGAATGGGTATTCCCAGCGAATGTCCAATTGGATGATTATATTTAACTTGACTGTACTGTAAGAAATGTACCTATTATGATTCATGACGTTTGTTATGATCCCTCATGTGCCGCATATCTGAAATATTATCTTTTTCTGATGTATAAAACACCTCAATTTCACATCCCTTTGTGAATGTAGACTTGTAATAACTTTCATTATCATTTTTAAACATCTTCACTACAACACAATCAAAGTAATGTGAACAAACCTATGCATAACAGGAAAACGACACAATGCAAGCGCATGCTATGAACAAACCGTCCACGAGGGGGCAGTCTGTCACTGTGGAGGACAGTATAGAGTCACACAGATGGAATCCTACTGTATAAACAAGGAGAGATCTCATAAGAGTTGCATAAAGGCTCAACATGATCATGCTGGTGTCACCAATAGGGTCAATAGTGAGATTTTGGCTGGCAGGGAGAACCAATCACACGAAACGAGCTGGAAGGAAGTAGCTATTTCCCATGCAGCTGAAAGGAACATAAATTAGTGAAAGTAAAAGGGGATGTGCAAGCCACAAACTGCACTCCTCTAAGCACGAGAAGAAAAAGAAAACACACACACACACACACACACACGAAAAAGAAACAGTAAAGCAGGAGTGAGGCACGTTTCCTGCCGGCGTCCTCTGCATGGGAAGCAGGGAGATGAAACGTGGCTTCAGCAGGGTGTCTGTAATGCAGCTCAGCGTCTACATCAAAGCCCATTACATTTGAAGAATGCCACAGCTTTTCTGCACTAAATTGATCCATCGGCTTGCGCTGACTCCCCGCGTGCGTATGACTGAGTAAGGATGACAGGCGTTTTGTAGGAGTTCTCGCAAAAGAGGGGGGGGGACCTGGCATGCGGCTGTGTGTGCTTTTGGTTTGCGTGTGCGTTTTGTTTGTGTGCCTTCTTGCGCTTCTGCTGGTAAGAGGGCCAAGTTTCCCTCGCAGGGATAGACGGATGAGGAAAACCGTCTACCGGGAGGATATGTTGTTTGTTTGTGTTAGGTAAGAGTGAGGGAGAGACATTAAGACAATGGTTCCAGTCCTGAAAAGCAAATGACTGTGATTCGGATCCCTCCTAATTATGGAGCAACTCGCTGGGGTCTCCACTAAAATAGACTAGTCCGTGTTTTATAGGCTACACCAGAACAACAGCAAGAGAGCCGCAGAGGGCATCGTCAGAGGACGCCGCTGTTGTCAGAAAACAAAAAAACAAGAGCAGGATTATCAATTAGGAAGTCGAGAAACTTTTGTCTTTCAAGTGAAAAGCATTTTGTTTACCTTACCCAGCCTGAAAGACAACATACAGGGAGCTAATTCCCCCTACAGATAAGTGTGGTGAATTGAAGTGAAGTGGAGAAGGAGATAGTGGGAACGAGCTCAAGAGGGCCAAATCTGTGTGTGTGTGTGTGTGTGTGTGTGTGTGTGTGTGTGTGTGTGTGTGTGTGTGTGTGTGTGTGCCTGCTTTCTGCAGTGCTCAATATCCTTCTTCTTTGGAGGACTGGAGTTTGTTTCATGGTGTGTGTGTGTGTGTGTGTGTGTGTGTGTGTGTGTGTGTGTGTGTGTGTTCTCCTGTGGGTCTGAGGCTGTTAAACTTTGCTTGTTTCTGTCTTTGTATAATCCCCTGAGTGTCAACACGATGATAAACCCATGAGTACGCTCTTGTGTGACAGTGCCTCAGAGAGCCATGGTAAACACATTGGCCACCTGCCTCCGATAGCACACATGACAAATACTCTGATGTACAGGAACACAGTTGTACAAAAAAGAAAGAAGAAAGAAAAGCCCAGACAGGAGCTTTGTGTTGTCAACAAAAAGCTTTCCCTTCTTCTGAAAGATCTCTGCTTTCCTTCCAAAGAAGACACTTGATGATCCAAGCCGTAAACTTATGATTTGTGAGGCGAAGAAGAAGAAGAATTTGACCTTCCACGTCGCATGAAGATGAGATATTACTCTGCCCCACTACAAAGAAGGGAACACTGGCACAGACTGAGTGGGTTAGAGTGAGAGAAAAGAGAAAAAGAGTCCTTTTATATGCTGGGTGAGTCCTAAAAAAAGATACTCAAAACAAATGAAGCAGATAGGGATCGCCTGCTGAGAGATGAAGGACAGCAGAAACAGGAAGCAGTGGAGGCGCTGCAGGAGACGTGATGTCACCCAACTTGCTCACTGATTCGTAGTTGCCGCCTGCTGAGACGCACACCTGGCTGTGGGGCTGCTGCTCTCCCGCGGTCCTCACAGTGGTATCATGGGGGCCGTGTGCCTGGTGTGTTGCACAATTATGCATCTGAAGGACAGCGAGAGAGAGAGACAGAGAGACAAATGTAATAATGGGAGGACGTTCTCAGAGTCGGTCTTGTAAAAAGCTATAAGCGTGTGTGTGTGTGTGTGTGTGTGTGTGTGTGTGCATGCTCGACTCCCCATCTGGAAGTTGCATTGTGCAAACAATACATGTTTGGAGGCGTGTGTCTGAGTCCAGCTGTTTGCTCTGGGCTAAATTACATAAACCTCAAGTTTTCAAGTATAAAATAGTTCTGTTTTAGGGAGGGGTGTAGCTGTAGTGTCCACATCAATTTCAATGAACAGTTGGAACAAGCTGATAGCGAATATGTTAGACTGCCACACAATGAGATCATTTTTCCAACATTGAAGACAAATATCACCCAACTCCACAGTTCCCCTCATCTAGCTCTGGAGTTTTGGCATCTTTCGGACGATTGTGCTGTTTCACGGTTCGCACCTCTCCTGCTTTAGTTCAGCGTCACTAAATGAACTTTGACCCCGTATCCTGGTGTAGCCGGCAACTATTTTTAATGTCAGACCTCTAGCCTACTGTACGCTACCTGCCAAAGCACCAATAAACAGCAGACAGACACAAGTTAGCTTATTGTAGGAGCGGCTAAAGAGCCAGATGTCTCCCTCACGAGTCGATGGAAGACCGAAAGAGAAAAGGAGAGTTGATGTTGGACTCGCAATTATCAGGAGGCCAGAAATATGACTGCCCTCAAGTGGCCAAAAATAAAATAAATTAAATTAAAGCAACAGACTACAAGTCACAGAGAGAATTTCTACATTTGCAAGAACTTGAGGCAGTCAGAAAAAAATCAGGCCAGTCTTCCGAAGAAATATTTTTAAAGGATTAGAAGAAGCTGGGAGACATACGGGAGGGCAAACTTTTGAATAATGACCATCTAAATAATGAAAAACAGCATGAAAGATCAAATCTACGAGTTTCAAGACATTGAGGAGGATGATGGTCGCGATAAAGATGATGAAGGAAGTAACGGAAGAAAAATGAGAGGATGCAGAAGAAGTGGGGAGAAGGGATTCTGGGTGGAAAACTAGATAAGAGGACAGAATGATTCAGAGGCCAGCCAAATCCGACAAATAGGCACATTTCAGTAAATACAGTGATATCAGTCCAGCCCATTTCATCTCATCGCCCAGTGGTCATAATTTCCCCAGCGACAAGTCGCAGCGTTCTCACAGGAGAGCGTGCGTCACCTCGGGGGAGTCGGGAGTTAAGTTTGTTGCAAAGCAAAGGTGTGTCTGGAAGATAAGGAGAGGTGTGAATAGAAACAGCAGAAACCAAAGCTGTGTGGACAAGGGCCTAACTTACGGGAGGTGACACAGGGGACACGTCTCCCCCCCACTTCTTCAGAAGGCAGCATTGGACCCGTCCACTTTTCAAAGTCAGAAAACTAAAGTTTTGTTTAAAAGAAAGAAAGAAGAAAGAAACAGGAGAGAATACACGCACTAGGCTCCTAGTCCCCTTCAAACTCCCCCTCACCTCCCCTCTCATGCTGTCATTCAAACTGATTAAAGCCCCAAAACTACAGAACACGCAGGAAATAATGACGCAACGTTATGAATGTTCGTAGTGAGGTCATGTTGGAATATGGATATAACTTTGTAAACATTCAATGTTCAAATAAATGGACGGAATGTTTAAAATTGGTCATTGTAACTCCATTCCAGGAGACGAATGGGGAAAAAACTTTTATCATATTCTATTCATTAGTCTCGTTGACCCTAAATACTCTAGAAGAAGTTTCCAACATTTGTCATGAGAACTTTTCTTTAGTGTGATATTTTCCTCTCCAATCAGTCTTAGTCCATTTATTATAACTTCTCTTGCTAAATCGTGCTTCTGACAGAACAATAAAACATGGTCCACAGTTTCTTCTTCTTCACAAAATTCACACTTTCCATTATTATGCTTTCCAGTAACATAGAGGGAACTGTTAAGACCAGTATGACCATTCCTTATTATAATACTCTCTATTTTCCTATTTCATCCACTAGATCCTCGGTCCCAACCAATGATTATTTTCTTTTAAAGATATCTTCCTTTACTCCCTTTATTCCATTCATTCTGAAATATCTTTTTAATTTGTCACTCACTTATATTTACATTAACATTATTTCTCCCACTCTCCAAAGCCCTTTTTGCTGCTTTATCCGCCTTCTCATTCCCATCAACAGGGACCCACACAAAATGAACAGACGACCGCATTTGATGGATTCTGAATAGTGATTGTAACATTTCATACAATAAATCCTCTCTACTCCTGGAGTGGCACAATTTCAAACTCATTAATACTGCACATGAATCTGATGCAATTACCATTCTCTCTGGCCTGACGTCCTCTACCCATTGTAAGGCAATAACTATGGTCATCATCTCGCATGCAAACACAGATAAATCATCATCACCAAGTCTCTTTCCACACTCAACATTGACTTCTGGGATTACTGCTGCTGCTGTTCTACCAGTCTACGGGTCTTTATAGATCCATCTGTATAAATCTGTAAATAACTGTATAGTAATTCTTTCTGATGTATGACTTCAAGAGCTTACAGTTTCCCCCACATTCATCTCTTATCAGCTCAAGGAGGCCAAGATAAATTTTTGGCTGTGGCAATAACCAAGGAGGAATAGCTGGCAGAACAACAGTTGGAGAATAACTCCTATGCAGTATACCCAATTCAGCCGTCTTCTTAATAACCCAACCAAAGCTCTTAGTTGGCCTTTTATCATGTTCCCAGCATGGCTCAATAGCACTTATTGTCGAATGGTTGTTATGTCCTTGTAAGTTGACCCAATATGTAATTATGATCTGCATTCTATTCAACTCAAATGGCATTTCTACCAGCAATGCAGGCCCAGATGTTGTTTTAAAAGCCCCACTACATATCCATGATGCTTGTGCCTGTATTGCATCCAGTTTCCCCAACAAGGTTTTAGACTCCGACCTATATGCCACACAGTCATAATCTAGAACTGATCTTATCAAACCTTTATATCAGCAGATGTCAGATCCTCACTCTGTTCCCACCAAGCATCTCATCACATTTAAAACCTTTTAACATTTATTTTCCATTTGATCAATATGTACATTACAGGTGAGCCTAGCATCAAACCACATTCCTAAAAATTGAAAGAGTCTATCCTTTTCAGCTTCTTGCGATAAGAAGACATCGTGACCTCTGTTCCGATTTGCTTTCCTGTGTAATCGTTTTCTCAACAGAAAATTTAAATCTCCATTCCAATGACCGACGTTCCACTCTTTTGATTGTTTCCTGCATCTGTTTCACATATATTCCACACTCCTACTTTTCCACATAGACAATATAGATAAAGGTCCACGCACTTTGACTCCCTTAAGCGCAATATATTAGCACATCAACAAGTGACGTTTTGATCCATATTTTTAATTCTCCACCCGCCCTATCGTCAAATACTGTATGTTTGGGGCCAAAATAGAGTATTTTATTTTACCCTTGCTGATTGGACTAACACAAATGCTACATCGAAAAAGCATGTTTTACTAATATCTGATTGGTTGGTTTGGCCCTGTAAAACATCGAGACGCAGCGAGAGAGCAGTGTCACTCTTCTGATCAGCTTTTTGTAAGCGCCCGCTGCCGGCCAAACAGTTGACTACCAAAGGGTATTATGCGATTTGTTTCGGGCCGGAGCGCACGTATGACACCTGTCTACCGTTATTGACCACATGATCGAATGTTAGACGGACTTTATGGAGGATTTATATGTTAATAATTCCGCTGTCCCTAAAAAGTGCCGCGTCAGAGCGCGGTGCCGTTACGCACGGCCGTTCACTTTGTTTACCTACCTTCATTAAATACAAAACAAATTGGCTGCAAACACCATGCTGCTACAGTATAACCATACATACCTCTACACACGTCAGACTGGTCAGTTATTCTGCTTAATTATGAAGGAGATCATCATCCTAGCCTCTATGAAACTTCGTATTTAGCAAAAGGAGCTTCTCCCGTTTTATCCTTGAGACACATTGCACTGTAAACACTATGTGGCCACGTGCGAGGTGAGAGAATTATTGCTAAAATCATCCGATATAATTTGGTTTCACCAAATCAAACAGATACCATCCAAAATTCTTACTAGCTACTGGGTGAGCTACCCCCCTACCTTGGAAATCAAAACACCCGCCCCTGTATGTGGAAGATATATATATATATATATATATATATATATATATATATATATATATATATATATATATATATATATATATATATACATTAACAGGGAGCAGTGAAAAGTCAGATGTGACGTGGATGAAAGAAAGACAGAAAATAAGTGTTTTATTCTACCTGAAACATGATTTGTAGACACCACCAGCACAGTGACTAACTGCTTTGACTTGAAGCAGCTCGGCATCACCGAGCACAGGAACTTTCTCAGATTTTGATGTCTGGTTGTCATGGAGGCGAGGCGGTCGGCCTTGGTTACCATTACATTGATAAGCTGCTCACTGGGCATTTCTTAATTAGATCACTGTTGGACGCAGACATCCTGTGTACTCAGGGACAATATTCAGTGGTGTGTGTGAGTGCATGCAAATACATTACTGTCTGTCTCTACATCTGTATATATCCATCAGTGTGCGCATGCAAGCGTGTGTATTCAGCCTATATCCTCTTGACATCAGCATAGAAACAAACAGTGCTCCAGTTTCATAAATAGGCACTTAGTGCTCGCAAGAAGACTCATTTATCATTTGTTTGAAATGCTGAAAAATGCCCCATGTATTGTGAAGCCAAAAACACTTTACTAAGTTGGTGAGTTTATGTAAAGTTTTTAAGACTCAAGAATCAACATAAAAATAAAAATATTTAAAGAAATGTGGTTGATAGATGAGACCAATTCGTCCTAATGCTGAGTGACAGTGGCCTGGATGCACAGTTGTATCTGTCCCAGTTTGAGCTGCGTGGTCCCACTCACAAACACAGCAGGCACAAAGTTACAGGGCAGGATATACTTCATTAGATCTACACGTCCTGACAAGTGACCACAGGGCACTCAGTGTGAAAGTTCATTACAGGAAGTTTATCCTGCAGTTTTGCTCTTTCTCTTTATAGATATAATATATATATATATATATATATATATATATATATATATATATATATATATATATATATATATATATATATATATATTATATATATACAGAGAGAGAAAGAGAGAGACAGAGAGAGAGAGATAGATAGATATATATCTATATCTATATCTATAGATATAGATCTATATATATATATATATATCACTATTTTATCACTAAGGGACTTTAGGAGGCTATTTTGAGGGAGAGTTTCAATAATACATGTTTTCCAACATCTGAGGAATATCTTGTCTTTTATAGTCCCCCACAAAGAGAAGTGGAACTGCAGCAAAGCTACTTCTCACTGGGATGAGAGAGAAAGAGGAAAACACATTCTGTGTGGTTGTCAGCGTGGTGTGTGTGTTTGTGTGTGTGTGTGTGTGTGTGTGTGTGTGTGTGTGTGTGTGTGTGTGTGTATGTGCACATTTGTGTCTGAATATTCATTTGCAAATGTGTGTTTTGTATCTGTTTTGCATGAGGGAACACTTACACAGAGATATGACAACACTCACAAAGACTTTAAAGTGCATAATAAAGATACAAAATGAATCTAAAGCTAGGGATAAAAACACAAGAAGAGACATTCAAGCATGTATGTAGCCATATATATATATATATATATATATATATATATATATATACATATCATATCCTACATAAGTGGGAGTATACACTCTTACATGTACACTCACACACAAGAACATGTGCTGGAGCTTTGCGAGTGCACTGTGTGCGCCTCTTGTGAGGGATTTGCAGAAGATAGCAGTGAACATAGCGCAGGATTTCTGTCATCATTGAACACATGGGGAGAGGAGTCTGCCTAGACAGCAGCATTGACAGATTGCATGAATAATTTAGGAACAAAGTGAGAGGCCTTATGGACCTCTGAATCACTACCAATGACAGCTGCTTGCTCTGACTTTGACTCCTCTCTCATCTTTTTTAATGCATATTATTTCCATAAATTCCTCTCCTTACATCTCTAAACTGTGTCTGTACGCAAAGTGCACAGTGGTGATTCTCTGACACGCGAACAGGAAGCTATGGCCTGAGGGACAAAGCTAAATGACTTTTAGAAACAACAGCACAAGAGCTCACTCATAGTTTACTTGAAGGGATGAAACCCAAAGTGGCTCACCTCCTTATTTAAAGAAGGATGTGTAGGACCTGGACTGTAGATAGATATCAATACAAAGTTAAAGAGGATAAAGTACAACATTATCTCTAAAATATCCACTCTTAGATCATCAGCATGTTGTAAAGAGCAGACAATCTTTATTGATTTGCAATTTTCTGTCAGATATAATTGTGGCATGGTGATTAGTGGCCTTGTTGATTTTAGAAGGAGGAGGAGGAGGAGGAGAAAAGGGCTGGAGGGGGGAAAGGTAATAAAAGCTGGTGGAAAATGTTAAAAAATGGTTGCTGCATTGCGGAGGAGACAGTGAGGTGAGGCAGCGACGAGCTGAGCCTCACCTCAGATTGTGAATCCCTCACTAACTGGGTTGAGCGCGTGCCTTTTGCTTTCTCATTGTTTGTCACCACTGTAATATTTGTAGACACTTTTATTACATGTCCTTTCTTTACATAGAATAGGTAATGTATTTCATGTATGTGTAGAACATATTTAGTGTTGCTGATCTGACAGAAACCGCAGTGAAAAAGCACAGAGAGGCAAACATAACTGCCTCAAAGAAGAGAGCGAGCGAGAGCCCACGGGTCGGGTTCATGCTTGTTCTGTCGTTGTTCTTCTTCTACACTTCTCTTCTTATATTTTGCTTTGACCACAAAAATGTAAGATTCAATATCCAAGCTTAAAAATTTCTCAAAAAACAGGGAAATATGACCAAATCAACAGCAATTCAACGTCGGACAGATAAAGTAACCTTTTATGTGTTTGTTGTTCTCGTTATTCATCCTGGTTGTTACACAGATTTTCGCGGAATCTCATGATTTTTGCGGGTGGGGCCCGCGAGCGCTCCGCTTCTGAAATGCTCCCGGTGGAATCAAATATGTACCTTACCGATGTGTGTGTAAAGAATGCTTATATGAAAAACAACCAGTAGTCAATGTACAAGCTGCCAATTGAATGGTGATGTAAGCTACTCTATTGGATTCATATATTTGTAAATCTGACTTATGTAGTGTCAGTGCCTCACCAGCCACCAACCTCACTGCATCACGAACGTCATCGAAAGAAGCAGATGTTGTCCGAGCTCCAGATGTTTTACTAATTTACCATCGCGCACTCCTGTCACTGTTACTGCGGTTATGCTGAATCATTAGTAACATTTGCATAATCATCACGACTCAGGAACAATAGTTTTGTTTATCATGTCTTTTTTCTTTTTTGCCAGCAGAAGTACTTTGCAACGCTGAGCAAAACTTTCTACTTTGATTTGTCTTACTGTGATCACATCCAGGCAACGTTTTTGATTACAATATTACTGCAATGTGGCAATTTTGAGTTATTTGTACTTAACTTAGATCTGAATACTTCTTACACCGCACAGCATTTATCTCAGAGATGATAGATCTCACACCAAGTATATTTTTACAGTAATACATGACATTTCTTTTCCTATGCTGGCTAACTTTTCTTTATCTGGATTAATCACAATATGACAGTTATAGATTTGACTTCTCGACTGGACTTTGGGCTGATTAGTTGAGCTATTCTCTGGTTAGTAAAATGGGCAACAGACAAATTATTGTTTGAAGACTGCTTTGTGTGTACATTTAGATCTGTTAGAGAAACACAATGTTTGTAAACTTTCTTTATTGTTTCGTCCGAGTACATACACACATAAGATATCCCCAAAAGTTGGGAGGGAGGCGCCAAACATGGCCCACTTCACTGCACCATGTTTTAATTTAAGCCAAGCTGCAGGGGTTGAAATATTCACTTGAGCTCACGATTAAAGAGGGTTTAAAATCCTGTCTGGGGTGTGTGTCTGTGTGTGTGTGTGTGTGTGTGTGTGTGTGTGTGTGTGTGTGTGTGTGTGTCTGTGTGTCTGTCACAGCAAGAGAAGGTGGGATATGGTAGTCAAAAAGGATTGCAGGCTGCATGCCTGCCAGTGCTTGGCTTGATTTTAACTTTGGACAACTTGCCCCAAGACTTCTGAAATGTGTTCCAAGTCACTTCTTCAAGGCTACCAAAAACAATCAAGGTGCATACAGCCTAAATCCCACTCGGCACTCTATAATCCCCATAGCCTTAATTAAAGAGTGACCTTTTTCAACATGGATTAAAAAAATAAAAAATCTCCAAATCCAATGATTTTTAAATGGTATTTTGCATTAGAAGTGATTAGAAACAGCATTCCTGTTCCCCACGTCACGTACAGAGGGACTGGCAGACAGACCTACGGTAATCTGCATTTTCACCACCACCCTCCCTCCCTCCCCCTCTTTCAAAGAGGAAGTTGAAGGTTTATTAGAGTTGGTGGCCTGTGATTGTGTTTTAATGAGAGAATGACTGCTGAGGGGAGATAAGGCACCGAGTTCGGGCTGAGAGGTCCTCGGTGGGATTAGAATAATCATCAAAAAACGCCATGTCTTTAAAAAACACACAATGGAACAGGGCCGCTCCTGTCATCCTCCACTCCTCCGCCCATTCATCCCACCATTCCACCATCCCTCCATCCCTCCACCCCGACACCAGTCGGCCAATTGACATTCCAGCGTGATGGTCTCCTGCTCGCGGTGGAATGTGACATTTCCTCTCATCACTCTCTGTGCCGAGCCGAATGTGCAGTTTTACAGATTAGAAAAGGGACAGTGAGAAAACGTGAGTGTGTGGGGAGAAGATGAGACAGATGTGAGAGAGCGAGGGGACACAGTCAGTGAGAGGGAGAGAGGATGAGATGGAAGGAGATAAAGAGGCATTCAAGTACTGAATTAATGCAAACTCATGCTAATGAGGCATTCAAATACAGCGGCATCATTAGCTGCCACGATTTCAGTATTCCTGCGTCCTGCCTTCCTGTGCAACTTTATTTACATGTTCCCTATTTAATGTCAACAATCAACTTCTGGCATTTCATTATGGAAATCACCAGCGTCAGAGGGAGGAATATCACGGCGCTTATCAATATAGGCTACCTATAAATGTCACATGTTAATGTGACATTAAGTCTTGTGATACGCTTAGACTGTGACACAATGGCGTTGTTCATATACTTGGCTGTGTACTTTGCGTGTACTGTACCAGGAGGATTAAAGAGTTTATCCCCTGAGGGATATCAGCTTCTGATTTTGCTCAAGGGACAGGCATGGCAACAAACTTGCAATAAGTGTTTTTTTTGGCCACTCAGGGGCAGCAGAAACAAGCTATAAAAGCAAAAGTGATATTGATATGGTCAATTGCGAGCAAAATTAATTTTTTTTACACATCCAACTAATAGGGAGCACCGTTAGGAAGATTTGTAGTCATGTTTTAGCCACCTGATGAATATAAGTCTAATATTCCCTCTCCTCCAACTCGGGTTGGCTCTCCATCAACACCTGAGAAAAATGTATAGCTCTTTAGCTGCTAAATGCTTCACTATGTCTATTATGTTCAGGAGCTAGTTGCTGACTTTGTCTTTCTGCCATTTGGACCGGTCAGGTTTAGTGTTGAGCAGGTTTATGAGCGCCTTTAAGCTGCATACAGCTGTGAGCTACTGGAAATTAGGTTAATGAGAATGATAAATTGAGCTAAAACAGTAAAGTAAAGTTGCAAGAAGTAAAACCAAAGCAATGAGCTGAAAGACGCTAAAATGCTCTGTAAAACCGATAGGAACTTGATTGTGCACCTCTGCGGCTCTCCACGGCTGATATCGCATTCTGCTGCAACAAACTGCATGATATTTTGGGTGTCTGGTTATGTCTGCATGCTCAAGGAGCTCTCTTCGTTCTCAAAACACCTTTTATTGCCTGTTTTACATTGACATTGACTGCCGACTGACTTCCCCCCAAAAAAAACAACAACAACTTACCCCCTTTGTTATCATTTGATTTGAGAACTAAGTCTACTGACATAACTTCCCGGAAAAAAACAATTAGACATCCCCAATTTTGTTGCCGCTGCTTAATTATTTATTCACCTAATGTGAAGAGCTTGTGTGGGAGTAAATGTAAACCTTTATTTGTGTGTGTGTGTGTGTGTGTGTGTGTGAGAGTGTGTGAGTGAGTGAGTGAGTGAGTGAGTGAGTGAGTGAGTGAGTGAGTGAGTGAACGATCAAGAGGTGTAACATCTGATCTCACCTTGTACCCACACAGAGAATCATGACTTCTCATTAATATTGTTGTCCTGTGTTAGGGGAAAGCTTCAGTCATTAACACCTGAGCAGACACCTGACAGGGATTTCAAGGTTTCAGTTATAAACAAGTCGTGATTTCACAGAGGAAAGGTGTTTAACATTGATACAGGCCACACAGTCACACAGCCCAAAACACAAAGACGCCACAGAGGGCATTGTGTTACTTTGATTCCACCCCTGCAGGGAATAGGGATATGTGAACTCTGCTCAACTGGAACTCTCGCTTATTTACTGCTCTCTAAACGCTGTTTAAATCACGCCAGCTAATCTGAAAGGCTTTACCAGTGTTGATGTGAGTGTGTGTATACAGTTTGCGACAGAGAGTGAGGGAGAGCGAGAGGGAGAGAGGTGGGAGACGGATAGAAAGCGAGGGGGCGAGGTAGTTTGTGGCCTCTCTCTCTCTACAGGGAGAGGGGATTATGTTTCTCTGCTGTCATGTGTTCTGACATTCAGAATGTTATTAAACTTCAATAGGCTGAGCTCAGGGTTCACTGATTACTCTTACTGGGGCTGAATCCATTATTCAGGGTTTACTTCACACCATGGGTTTACCAAAATCACAATCACACCTGCACGCTTCTCACACTGATGCATACACACCTGCACATGCACTCATGCATGTATGCAAGCTCCCTGTGGACACTCACGCCCAACTGCAGATAAATGCATTAGTCTGAATGCGTCATTACTGCAGTGAGGCATATTTAGGTAATGCGGCTGTCTTGGCAAATTTGATTTGAGTGCCTGCTAAATATGCATTGGGTACTGAAGGAGAGGGCTGAAATTTAGTGTTAAGAATGTTTCTATAGTGATGCGAGTGTCTTTTAAGTGAACTCTGGCATCGAGGATGAGAACAAAAAAAAAAGCTGTCTGCTTAAACTGAAGAGATTGCCCACTCACAGCTCCCAGCAAATACACCACCATGCACTGGTAGAATGAAAAATGTCTCCTATTGTCTAAAAAAACCCGTTCCTTTTCAACACAAAAAATGGAAATGACAGCTGAAGCATTGCTTTGCAGTGAAGAGATTTAAATTGGGAATTCTGGCCTATTGAGTGAAATATTACATTGAAATGGAGGGTATTTCCTGCTGCTTGGATGTTGACCCTATCCACCAGAGTGATTGGCTGGGAGTCTACCTGGGTTGTGCAGGGAGCCTCCCCAACTTTGATCACTGTGGAGAGAAGCCCTGTTCCATAATCCCCTCATCTGTCATTCTGTCCGAGGCGATGTGGGCTGCCATACATCTCTCCCTCACCCGCTCTCCTGCTCTTTCTGAATCCAGTGCCCGCTCACTACCCCCATCCATCTTCCCCTCAAGGCCGTCGCCTGCCTCCGTCCACCGAGATGGACAGATGGCAAACAGAGAAAGAGAAGTTGGGTTCTGGGCGGCGGCTTTTCCCTTAACTTCAGGAGGTCTGGCAGCGGAGCAACTTTTCTGGTCCCCCAACAATGAGAGAGCACATATTTCAAATGCGGGACAGTTAATCTCGAAGCATCGGACTAACAGGCTCTGTCCTGTGATTGACTGTCCCTTTCAGTGGGTCCCTGGGTGACCCTCAACACCACAGAGACGCGGGAGGACCCATAAAGCTCCAACTGGATGATAACTCATCATATTCTCATACGTTTCCATTTACAGAGCAATGGAACCACATTATGAGTAATAAATCAGTAGCTAATGGGATACGTGAAGCTTCAAACTTTGAGCCTTGATGTGTGTACCGACCACTGAACTGCTGAAGTAATATTTAATTTAGTGTCCTGCCTCAGGCCAGTGTAGTATCTTTGTCTATCCACCTGTATGTGTGGACAGAAGGGGACTCTTTCTTAGGTAGTATTGGCTCTGCACTGCAGCACAGTTAATTTAAATTGAAACAATGAAAATGGGGTTTTAGTTAAAGCTTTTTACATCCACATCAGATTAAAAGTGGGGCTCTTTTTATCCACACCCTTCACTTATAAAGGACTGAAATACACAACTTAAAGCCAGTATGTAACATACCGTAGCAAGTGAAACGCATGTTCAGTCAGACTGAAGTCAGGTGAATGATTTGGCCAATCAAGAACAGTCTTTGGCCAGCGAAAGCAGTATGTGTGTATATGTGTTTTGAAATCCAGCGAGCACTAAGACTGTCCTGCGGCAATTTTCGTGTATCGCCAATGGACCGTTAGATACTGTGTTCAGATCTCATTCTGCTGTGAGTACGAGTCTCGCAGACTGAGGGAAACGGCCCGAGGGCTGGATGGATGAGAGACGAGAGGTGCTACATGCCATTGAACTCAGTCTTGCAGCATCTCTGTGGGCGGAGAGTGTGTGCTCGGGCTTACGTGCACCCATGTCCATTTCTGTGTCTTTGTCCTTGCTCATGTATATGTGCGTGAAGGAAAACTCCCACGCAGAAATGTGTGCAGCCACTGCCTACAGCTGATTGTGGGTGTACGCAGCACACACGCAGGGAACAGGGACAAGTGTGGACAGAAAGAGAGAGACAGTTGAATTACAAGTGACTTCCAAGATAAAAGTAATGAGGAAGAGTCAACATCCATGAGGATATGTGTGACTCTGCCCTTTGCTATGGACTGAGGCAGTTTACTTAAGCTGTTGCGAAGAGGAGCAAGCCCTGATGACTGCAACCCCCCCCCCCCCCCCCCAAACACAAGCTGGCAGCAGCATCTTCCCCACTATTGATTTCCTTTCCTCCTCTATTTGGAAAAAACGTGGCTCACATGCCAGGAGACACTGCAACAAAGTTAGACCTCCTCTCTTCATAACAGTGTTATTGAAATGCAAAGATAGTTTGGGATCGGACCTCCTTTATAAAACAAAACGTCCACAGAAAGAAATCAATAGTAAGCCCCAACATGACGTACACAAACAATATTTTTAACTGAAGTAAAGTTAACCAAAATTAAGACTTAATAAAAAATATTCTCACAAACCCTGGCATCTGTTAACACACACAACCATAGGATAACTGTGACATTGAAGTTGACTGGGGCATTATATAAAAACATCCTTGTGCAACTAAATCACAGTCCCAGGTATGTGTTTGTATGCTCACTACATCCTAAAAATGAATGTGTGTTGTTGTATTATCTTATAGAGGTACCACTTTGCAAAAAAAAAGAAAAAAAGAAGCATGGCTACTGGTGTAATTGACCGTTCACTGCAGCAGCAATGGTCCAATCATAGTTTACCAAGCGTAACTAGGCACAGCAGACCTGTCAAGCTCTGGATTCCTCCATGTGCTAAAGTGTGTCAGGTCTGCAGTAAGAGCAATAGTATGAAGAAAGAGTTTGGAGGGTGGTGTCTTTTTTTAAGCCTTTCCAATCCCCCCAAAAAATCCAGAACAAAATACAAGACATTCATCAAACTGTGTGTTTATCTGCTCTAATGTAAGCTACAAATGTTAGCATGTCATGTAACCGAGATAAGTTTGGTCACAGCTTGCATAAAAAAAAAGCCCCATAATAAGATCCACTAAGTGGCAAATTTACAATCCAGCAAAGCCAGCATAACGTTTTTTTTTCTGAGACAGGTTTAGCCTACATTTGTTTCTAGTCCTCCAAAGCCTTTTCTCTGTTAACGTTAAAAGTGACTCTGTTTGAAAATTCCAACAATAAAGTGTCAACCTCAGATCTGCTTGTCCAAGTAGGCTGTGTAAGTTAAGCAGCCAGTTACGTTAGAATGACATCCTGACAGTTTTTCATATAGGCTATAATATAGAACTAACACTAGCGCTACGCTACAATACAAGAACAATAATGTATTTCCATGTCTACATGAATCATTTTGCCAAGGACATGCAGCTTTTAGCCTCAGTCTTTTAACATTCAACTCATTTTGCTAACGTTAGCTTAATTTGCTAGCCAGCTACGGCTGATTGGATCTGCTAGTGTCATTTCAGCTGGCAAAATTGTCGTTAGAAGTGTAAAGCCTGCGTCTGTCTTCAGCAGATGCGAAAACAAGAATGTTTGTCTGGGTCTATTGGAAACAATCCCATTCGCTGATCAACTGTCCCTGTTAGGGAATATGCTTATTACTAGTGTGTGTGTGTGTGTGTGTGTGTGTGTGTGTGTGTGTCCACTGTGTGATGCTGCAGCTTATCAAAGAGAGAATCTGCACCTGGACACAATTAACCATCACTTTCGATGACTCTCCAGGCTGGAACAAGATCTCTCCTTGAACTTTCCGCCTCTTTGTTTGCATTTCTGTTTTCTCATCAAGATTTCTTATTCACTCCTTCATACTATATCGGCTGCCTTCATCATCATCGGTGGACCTGCAGGTGTTTCTGAGCATCCTCATTATTTCACTGGTGAGTGCGTCTCTTTTTAATTGTAACACTGCAGACAAGACAATGCACTTTCAAAGGACATTGTAACTTTAGGATGTGAACTAATGGTCTTCAAATGATCCAGGACAGGTGACGCGTCCAGATTTAATTTTAGATAAGGACTGATTACTTAAAACCTGGGGACTTGGTTTCATTCTCCCAAGTTTAATTTCATCTGAGGTGCTCGCTCAAATCCAGTGGGCAGTCACTGGAAATTTAAATCTAGACATGTAGTGAGGACAGTACTATATGTCTGATATATATATATATATATATATATATATATATATATATATATATATATGAATAAATGGTGCTGGAATCACATTTAAAGTAAGTGTATAAGTCTCTTCAAACACCTTGTTTCTAAATCATAAACGAGACACTTCAGAACTGGTTGAGAAAGATAGAGATGATAATTATACAGCAGGCCTTGGGTTGTCAGGGGGAGAAAGAGCGGGGCTCTCCGGTTGTTGATGTCACTAATCATGGGGTGTGACACAGCATGACACCCTGCTATTTCTATGTAACCCACCCACACACACACACACACACACACACACACACACACACACACACAGTAATACGACACACATTCTATATTTGTATCTTCATCACAATAGGAATAATTCCCCTTTCCAGACTGAACAATATGAGAAATGACTGTTGCATGGCATGTTTCTTCTGAGTGATGTACGTTTTGTTTTAACCCTCATGCACAAATACAATTCCCAAAGCTGAATGTATGCAATCAAGGTAAGAAAATAAATAACTAAACAAGCTAATGAATTAATCATCAAGCACAGTTCGGGCACATACAGGTACGCTGACAATTTGTCCAAGAACGCTACAGCTTCATTCATGTCAGTTTGTGTCTTGAGTAATAACCTTCTGGTGCATTGATATTAAAAAAGGCATTCCACAGATATACGTATATAACTGGCTCAACTTTTCCTTCGATTTGTTGTCATCTATGTTCTAAATATGGACAAAAGTGCACTGAGTTTGAAGTACAATTTCATACCCACCTCCACCTGTACGCTCTGAGCTTACATTCCCCACAGGGGGAAGTAATTATCATCACTCCTCACACCCCGCTGTGCTGAGCTTGCTGTTACTTTTGGGAAATGATGAGGACAGCGCCTAGATGCCATTAATGCTGTACATATGACCCACATCTACGTAATAATCTATCTGCACTGAATTAAGTGAATTCATGCGTCACAGCCGAGTAATGTAAAGGCACGACAAAGATATTTATGCCAAAAACGGTGACGATGTGTTGCGATGCAGGGCAAGATGCAACAAGTGTGCGTTAAAGCTGACTATTGTGTTGGTAGTGACCAACCCACAGAGAATGGTCACCTGATTCTCCAGTTCCTCACAGAGTGTCTTTCAGCTCGTTGTTTTGGTTTTCCAGACTTCACAGTTGTTTCCACTGTTGTTTTCAGACAAAGAAGGCAGTTGTTAGCATTTAGCAGTTAAAGAGACAGACATTTCCCACAGGAGTTGGTGGGGACCAAACACCTAGCTAAAAGAAGAGAATATTGGACTCTAAACGACTGCTATTTTTGCTCCATGTCAAGGCAACTCGTTCGCTAAATCAACTGTGATAATACATCAGATCTTGTTGCACTGCTTCAAAGTGGCAAAAAAATTATTAATTTAGGTTTAAGTTAAATCCCTCAGGAGCCTCAACTCCTGCCTGATGGCAGCATTGGAGGGAGAGCATTAAGGGGAAGGTCGGATCAGGTTTGTAGGAGAAAAAGCTTAAGATGTGTCTTAGTCAAAACCTAAAATGACTGCTGAATTAAGTGGCAGACCAGCCCAGTGTCATGGCAGGTTGTGAAATAGTCACGCAACGCAATCAATTGGTTTCCTGTACAAGGATATGAATTGTCCGGGTTTTTTCTATATCACGAAGCACAAAAACAATGTCAATGGAAAGTCGATTAGGATCCTTATTCGTGGTGGACACACAAATTAAACACATCCACGGGACTATGTAACGGTCAGAGCTAGTGATGTAGTATTTAATATTGAGAAAGACCATGGAGGGCTGAAATGGAGGTGGATGGCTCCAACAAACACTTTCAACCACGAGACCGGTGTTCACAAACGGAAATGCACCAGATATAAACAGGGCAGAGGACGCTTGTTGCATGTCATCATCCTCTTCCTCTCTCTCACTACATAAGACATCGCTCTTTGCTAGAAAAAAACATTCTGCAATAATCTCCTGAGTGTTCTGCTCTGTTTTCTTCTTGTAGTTATATTGACTATGCAGGTCTATCTACCTGCTTTTATGGAAATTATGTTTGTATACTGATGCAAATTAGTCTGAGTGGAATGCGTGTAAATGTCTGTACTTTTCTAATTTGCATGACCCTCACAAGGACCATTGAAGTTGGTTCTTTATAATTGTCATGCAATGCATCTTTTTAAATGTTGTGTTGATGAGTTTAAGTGCATGATAAAGAATGTGGTGATGGCGGACTGTGGTTGTTTTAATTGAGAGGCAACTGTGTTAAACAGCTGTTCTTCTGTTTTATTATGATTGTTGGTATTCCATGTGGTACATGTTACATGTGATTTTTGCTGCTATCTTGGCCAGGTCTAAAAAAAAGATTTCTGATCTCAATAGGACTTCCTGGTAAAATAAATAAGACAGATTACTTTTGGATCAATGCACTCCTCTCCGCCCCAGGCACTGCTTTCTTCTTCTCTGCTCGTCATATCTAAAGTCATATCCCATACGCCAGAGGCACGGATTGAGATATGCAACTCCTGTGAAAATAAAACCGAACAAAAAAATAGTTTATATCTTTATTCTGTTACAAAAGCATGATGACTTCCTTCCAGGACACTTTGGTTAGAAAAAAAGACTATTTCTCAAAAGACTGAATCCTAATAATTGTATTCATTTACTTTTTTTTTTTATTGACCATCGTTTTAATTTTAAAACTCAGTAACACCCTTTCCATAGTCTAAAAAAAACAACAATAATGATGTTTCCGGTAAACAAACTGTTGATTCGATTCCAGTAGTAAAATACTGTGAAAAAGGAAAACCACAAAGAAATACTCAAATGGTGTTAAATCTCAAGCACTTAAAAAACACCAACAGGAAATCCTTTTTGAAATTGCAAAACAAAATTAAAATTAAATAAACTCTTTAAACAACATTAGCATCTACAGGTTATTCAACATCAGTGTGCGAGTGTATTTCTTACACTCTTCAAAGTGTAACACTTTCCCGGCACCCCAACTCTCCTTTATAATACAAACATTGAGTGTCTTTTTTTGTCTTCTTTTTTTTCTTTTTTTGTACAAATCTGTTATGGCATATAAAACATCTGTCTGAAGGTAAAGCCTTCACTGAAGAGTGCTGTGCCTTCTTCTAATTAATACAACATCAGCAAAAGAAGACGCATAGATGAGGGGAGAAAGGAAAAGTACTCGCGTGGTAAGCAACTAATTCAGGTACACTGACGCATGATGGGGGAGCGGAACAAATATTTTCACTACGGGAAGAGAAAAGCCTTTTTATATACACAATAGGTGGAGATATGTATGCTTTCAGTAAAGTCTGACTGCCAATTTTGGTGATATAGAGGTGATATATCAGATTTGGTACCGTATTCTTTAAAGCAGAAACTCAGAGGAGAAGAAAAATAATTCACAACCAGCTGTGGGAGCAGGAGATGAGTGCAGCCTTTGTACAGGCGCTCGGCCTCTGCTGTGAAAGCGGAGGTCAACGAGACTGTGCGGTACATAATCTAAAGCTGACCTCTGGCATCCGGCCCATTTCAAGCAACAACCTTCAAGTCACCTTAAAATAAAATCACACCTTTGGACACTGCTGGACTCTTAGTGTGATGATGATGATGATGTTCAGTGCATTTCAGGACTTCTGTTACTGCAATTGGTCATTTTTTCCCCTCAACCTGCTTCATCTGCTTGGACTAAAGCTGGTGATTTTCAATATCCTACATGATTTCTGGTCACACAGGTGATCAAACGGCTGAACTGTCTCTGCAGTGGAATAATTGTGTAGGCGGGGAGAGGGAAAGTGAGAAGTGAGAGGAAAAGATGTTGGAAGAAGACATAGAATGTACCCTTTACTGTGATGCATAGTGCAAAACTGTTACTGGTTCTCTTTGATATCAATATGAACCGTTTTTAAATAATGATGTATGTCTTCTCTAGGAATCAGTGGGCTTAGGGTGAGTGTCACAGACAGGGTTGAGAGATAACAAAGTATTAAATCCCCACAAAAACATGAGGTATGGTTGTCATGTCCTGTCGTTGGGAATTTCTGAGAATAAGGGAAATATATATATATATATATAAAATCATGTCAGCCTTTTTATAGTCCTTTTTCTGTCCTTTTGTTCTAAATCACAACGTGACCTAAAGTCTGTTTTCTGCTGTTGTCAATGTTGGTCAGTCACCTATGGGAATATTAAAATAAACCACTAAAGAAATGCACAGTACATCACCAATAGTCATTTTGTGTTGCGAGTATTGAAATGTTTTCAGGTGGTTATTTTCTTTTAAGGCCTGCATGTCAAACCCAGGCTGTCTGCCCGTTTGTCCATCTCTGCCCTCTGCCGTTCAGGGCCTGCCACTCTGATTTCTGTTTACTTGACTTGATCTGAAAGGGAGCGCTCTACAGCCGAGCAGTAACCTTGACTTCCAATAAACACAGATAAAGTTAACTGTGGATCTGTCAGTCACGGCAAGTGTTCCAATCGCCAGAGGAGGCCAACTTTCCTTTTTCAGGCCACGCACGAGCTGCAGGGCAGCTCACTAAATTGGGAGTGAATAGTTGCTCTGCCCATTTCATTAAAACGGAATGCAGCTGAAAATACAGCACAGGAGGGGGTGGGATATGCAGCAACACACCCAACAATAGTTTGAGCAATATTTTCTCCAGATTATATCTGAATTTGCCAATCTTTCTTCTTTAACGTGTGCTGCAAATAGACCCCCCAGTATATCAATGGATATGCTATGAATGTCACAACAGTAGAATACAGTGTATGGTCACTCAGTACATAGCCACAGAATAATGCGTCAGTGTGTTTTTCTTTATTCTATATCTTTTCTCATTTCTGAATCTGCCCTCTGACTGCTTTTCTGATCATTAAATAGTCAAACTGTTGGTCAAAAATATGACCCAGTAGCAATAAGTGTATCTTTGTGCATTTGTGAGAATGGTCATATGGCGCAAAGACATGATGTGTTAAATGAGGTGTAGCAGCGATGCATGTTTGTTGTAGCCTGGTCAACCGCTGATTTAAACAGGCACTGACTTTTAGTTGAGGATAAATCAAATCAAACTACTTTTGACATAGCTCTTTGCACTATTACAGTGTGAATCATAAACTTTATCATAAAAACGGGCTATGCCACACAGAGCAACTGGTCCTTCCAAAATGCCGTGTAAATGTGAGTGAACGAGAGTGGGAGTGTCCCAAAGCAATATGGCATCATCGCAGCAGTCACAAGTGTTTGTCCTCCTCCGCCACATCTGTGCAAAGACACGTTCCATCAGCCATCAGAAAGCATCTAGGTAGTACAAGGTCAGCGGTGGAGGTGAAGATATTGCACACGCAGACTAACGTCAACAGCTCCATCGAAATGGCACAGCGCAGGCGTCACACTGAAGAATAAAGTTCTTTTTTTTTTCACACAAATGAACACCGTAAAAAAATTCAAAAACACGCCCCGCTGACGGCTTCTTTATTGCGGCACACTTCTTTTTTTTTTTTCTTCCCATATCTCTTTTTGAAACATCCACGTATAAAAAAAAACGTTGCGAGTCTGTCCGTAGTTTGTACGGAGCGGTTCGAGAGTGCATTTTGGCAGTAGGTTAAGTCTTGTTCAAGTCGGGCACGTTGACAGCCGGTTGGGTGGATGGGTCAAACCAGACGGCCATGATTTTTGAGGTCATTAAGAGTCTTGCGCTCTTCTTCTGCCCCACCCTGCCTATTCCCCGCCGCCAGCACAGTCACGTGACGATCACATGCCGGAGGCACCCAGTCCCATGCTGGCGGTGTGGCTCATGCAGGGCAGCGTCTGAACGGTCTTGGGGAAGTCGTGGGTGAGGATTCGCCCGTTCTCTCCGCCGCTCCCGTTGCCACTCATCCTGGTCAGGGTGGAGCAGCGCATGGCGTCGTTGATGGATTGCTGTCAGAAACAAACAAAGGGGTTCCGATTAGTCTACACACCAGGTTTTAGTCTTGCACACATGCATGCATTATGTCCTCATCAGAGCAGAGAAACAGTCAGAGCTAGCAGCGCAAAGAATTATGTGCTTAAAAAAGGTCTTTCAGCTATTCTGAAGGAGAGTAAAAGATAAGTTATGCAGTTTCTCTTTCTTTATTACATGACTATATGCGCATAAGCAGCTGTTTGTGTCACTATCTGAATGTGGTGCTGGCACGCCAAGAAAACCGGGAGCAGAATGAGCCGTTAGGAGTCAAAGGGTGCTCGTTTTCACCCTCTTTATCTGGGCCTGAGTGATATTCGCGGGTGGTAAACCATGGTGCTGGCCCGATGTGCATCAATGTTCTACTTTGTAACAGGAGGAGCGGAATGAAGTGTGGGCAGTAAGAAGGCAGCTGACGCTTCACTCAGTGGTTTAATAGCTCCATTCTCCAGTCTAGCGCAATAAAAGCCACTGGGCTCGGAAAAGGCGACGTAATGATGTGTGTGTGTGCCTCTCTGGTGTCTGCCTGCGTCCCCGATTCTATAGCTGATTAAATTGGGCAAAGCGCGTGAGCTGTGGAGCGACCGGCGAGTGCTGCATGGGGATTGGAGAATTACACCGGCCTCTAATTGGAACGGCGTTGTTGTTTCTTTCAAGTCACATGGCATAAAGGCACCGCTGCATTAATAGGCTGCTCGCCAATCTCCTCAGCATACTGATCAGGTGCCACTTCGTGGGCTGATTAAAACACAAGAGATTCACATTGAAGATCCCTCCTTGTCTTGGCCCTGCTTCGCTTTTTTTTCCTTCTTTTTTTTTTTTTGCTGTTTACACAAAGAGTGTATCAGCGAGAGGCTTTGATGTTGAAGAATTAATCAAAGGTTGTTTGTTGCAAATTGATCCACGAAGCCGATGACTAACAGCTACGATATCACTGCTGTCGAAGGAGGGAGTGTTATAAGCAACAGGTCCTTGCTACAGATTTGTGCACATACAACAGTTAAAACTGTTCAAGGGTAAAGCAGAGATGGAACACATGTGAGCCGCACGAGGCCTGCCTTATGGTATACATATAAAGGATGTTCACTACAATGGGCCCTGCGTTTGCGAGACAGTCAGCAAAAAGGAGGAGAGGGAGCAGGGGAGAGATTTGCTCAGAGCGACAGAGGTAGATAGATGTACCACTGTAATTCAAATTGCCTTCATACCTGTGCTGCAAAGTGGAATGCCTTCATTTGTGAATGTGTGCTTAATGAGTGTAGTAATGGGATTTAACGACAGGGAGCATTTTTGTAAACTGAAATAAAAAAAAGTGTAATGTTTATTTAACTACTGAGTTTAGATTTTATATTATCGCCCATTAAAAGTGACTGATACAAATAACAGATTTATATCAACATATAGTCAATATAATTACATTACATTACATTACAGTCATTTAGCAGACGCTTTTATCTAAAGCGACTTACAATTCAGTATCTATCTACACACCGTAGACGCAGCTACGGGAGACATTTTGGGGTTAAGTGTCTTGCCATCTAAAGGTAAACACTAAAGATGCTATACGCAACCCTGCATTGCTAACGCAAGAAAAATGACTTGTTAGTCTTGTTACCATATCAGCTACTAGTGTTAAAAAATGTTGACTTTAGATGGTGAAGAAACAGGCATGAGGGCAATTTTAGAATCAAGTGATTCAACAACACTGCAGGAGATCAGTGACGTGAAGACTGAGCGAAGTAGCTGCAGAGGTAGAGAGAGGCACAGGACAGCGTTTGCACTGCGGTGGAAGCCGTGAGAGGCCCTACTGTGATCACGGTTAGATGGGCGGGAGGGTGAGGAGGCGGATGTCATCATCATCATCATCATCATCATCATCATCATGGTTTGAATCGCAGCGTTTTCCTACCCCGTGGCTGTGCTCTGCCCTTATATCTTAACAGTGTTGTTGGCGTACAGGCCGTAGCTCTGCAGCTCTGTGTAGGGGGCGCTAGCACCACTGTCTAAGGCTGAGCAGTGAAAGGCCTGAGCGGCTGAGGCGGCAGCGGCTCGCGCGGTGGACACCTTCATTCGGCGCGACTCGGTCCTGGACTTGTAGCAGAACTCCACCAGCGCCACCAGCATGGCCAGGCCCAGGCCGCCGATCAAGATGTAGAAGACTCCCGCCACATTGCTGAGGCTCAGAGCGCTCGTCTTGTCCTGGAAAGGGAGGGGAGGGCAAGAGCCGAGCGGTGAGGAGCGATAGTGGAGACGAGACAAACTCTACAGCTTCTAACACGTAGGACCGAAAACAGAAGACAGACACACTGATTCGCACACATGTAGACACACATTAGGTTCACGAACAAGAAAAGGAGTCGAAGGACTCAAATGCAAACACACGCACGCACACACACACACACACACACACATACACACACACACACACACGCACACACAGTATACAGATAACTCTGACTAATTAGGCACACAAAGAATAAGTAAAGAACACGTATATAAAATACCAGAGGACAAGACACACACACAACGCCACACAACCATTAAACATCAACAATAAAACAATTTTGAGGCCTGTCTCACAAAGTAGGATTTAATATGTTAGCTGGATAACTTTTTATGCAACTCTAACTTTTTAGCTTGACACAAATAGCTAGAGTCTGGGCTAGCAACATCCCTACAGGATCCAAGGAGGGACAAAATACTGCCGTCACGTTAAAATGAGAGAGAGAGAGAGCACAGTGGAACTCTATAGAAACGCAAAGTCACATTGATGCTTCATTGCTCCGAAGATAATTTGTTAGATCCGATATATATATTTAATCTATAGTGTAGTCAGTGTTCCTCTCTGGCTATAAAACAGGTCTTTTAAAGAAACGGTACAGTGAGTAGTTTGAAAAGGCTTTAATAAAGTCTACTGCTGTAGATCATTTCGCATTGAAATTCTTTGGTTAAATGTAGACTGTCAGATTCATATTCCATCATTGCAGGAACAGAGAATATGAGGCGACTTCATGATGACACTGTCATATAAATAATACTCTAAAAAAGTATTCTGAATGAGCGGCGATCAGCCTTTTTAATTAAAAAAAAAAAAGAGAGGAAAAATGTCACACTGAAAATTAGCTCCCAGTGATTTATTCAAGCTACATTTTGGTCACAGGCCTTTATCAAGTCGTTATTTTTTTGTTTAACAAATCATACTCCTGCAGTGCTACTCTCCACATCAACTCAAGCAACATTAATAAAATAGTTTATTTTTCTTCATAAGAGAAACCAATTTATTTCCCTGTTCCAGGCTACTTAGCATATTTAAATGTCAGCCATTTCATTGAGGAATATGTAAAAGCCTGACTGACTCGCTTTGTGAGACAGGTCCGAGATAATGAAAAAAGATACTGATCTAGACTGATTCTATGACTTAATTACACATTTCTAAACATTACAAACAAAGCCTATATTAACCTCTGAAGTCAACCCGTACACATGGCTGTTTTCTCAAAATCACATTGTGTGAAGGGAGAGGTACAGGTAAAGTGTGTTAACACCCCACAACACATGCATTCATGCAGCAACAGCACAAACAAGTCTTTTAGTTTGACATTGCTCCACATCATCGGTCGTTATTCTCTATCTCAATCACACTTACTTACATGTATGCCTATTTATAGTGTGTAATTAAATGGGATCATTAAGACTTAAATCAGTCAACGTGAAGGGCTCTCATGGAACAATCGGCGGCTAATGAGGATGCTATTCCATGTGAATCTGTTTGGGGGATACCTTTGTGTCACTTAAGGAGATTAATAACACATGGCAAGCTATTGTTCTGTAAGGATGGTTTACCCTATATTATGTCTCTACTTTACTGTTAGATTAAGACTTTTGTTTAGTCTTTTCATTTAAATAGATTGTTTTTAACCCCAAGAGAAAATTTGTATTTGAAAACATTTAGTCTGCATTTTGGCCAAACATTATTAAGATACACCCTGTCATTTAGTAGCATTATTTAATGTAAATTAGGTTTTTAGACCATGGAACATGTGTCAAACTATGTGCTATGGAGGACTGAGAAGTTTACAGGTTTTTGCATCAAACACGGTCAAGACCAGGTGATTTCTAAAACCATTTCCGTCTCATTGGCTGAATTTACATTTATCCTCTGGAGCTTTATTCACAAAGCTTCCTCGTGTTGGTCCTAGAGGCCAAATCCTAAATGTTTTGGAATATATAAGCTGTCTCTGTGTGTGTGTGTGTGTGTGTGTGTGTGTGTGTGTGTGTGTGTGTGTGTGTGTGTGTGTGTCAAAACCCATTAAAACCAACCAATGGAAAAAAGCCACTAATAAAGTGTCGTAGCCCTTCACACAGCTAATAACTGTTTGGAGTAGTAGAGTTGGAATTGTTTTAGGGAGCTTGGGAGATTTTCAAGCAGATGACAAAATTGCTGCAAATAAAAAGCACCACATATTCAGGTTGTAAGTGCGACCCAAATATTAAAAGAACAGCTTATTTGCTCCTTGTTGAGAGTTAGAGGAGGAGATGGAGGGCACTGTCACCCGTAGGTGCTGGTTACATAGTTAGCGTACAGCATCATCTCGTCAAACTTTCTGCATAAAAGCAAATCAGCATATTTCCCAAACTGTCAAATGGTTCCCTTTAAAGTCAAGTTATGTTCCTCAACACAGCAATATTTCCGACAGAGGGATTTATAATTTCACAATAAACCACGTTTAAATATAGACTCATGTGAGTGTATGGCGAAGATGTTCCTGACTGACTAACGGTAGTGCATTCTAGTAGATCTCTATCTAAATGGATCTCTTTGCTTTGAGTCTGCAGCTAAGTTAAAAGCGCAGCGTTCCCCGGACACTCAGCCCATCATGACACATGGTTTGACACTCCTGCGCTCAAGTATCAAAATATGAGCGAGGAAAAAAAATGATTTGGCACTGGTGCTGTAGCAACAGGATCAGAAGGCCAGCAGGCCAGCTGACAAACGCATACAGAGATACCTGAGCTAAAGAGCAAAAGCTTTTCAGTTGGTGTGACTGGGGGTCGATCTATAGCAGACTGACAGTGTTTGCATCCATACATGCACACTCTGCAGTGAGAGCATTTGGGGTCAGGATTATTATAAGAGGCAGGATGCAAAGGTTGCGGCTCAACGTGTTTAAGGAGGTTCAGGAAAGTCCAATGGCCTAATGTCATCATTTGTCTGCCTCGCGTCCTTCTGTGTTTCTTTTTCCAATTCTTTCTCCTTGGGAAGGATTTGCAAATTGCTTTTAGACTGATTCATATTCAAACTACAGTACAAACTCAAGGCTATCATCACACTTGATCGGTGTGTGTGTTTGGGAAATCTGTTTTTGGAAGTGGAATACACAGTGACTTTATTGTCTATATACTGTATATTTTAAAAAAAACATTGCAACAATCCCAACTAATCCACCACACAATGTTTAATTACGCGCTGGTAATGAACATTAAATCTCAAAACACAAAGTCAGTTGGGAGAAATAGACACAAGAGCACCACCAAAGTACTGGCCCGGATATAAGACAATGTTTTTAGCTTTTCGTGGCTAATGTTAGCTCATGTTAGCAAACCCCAGACAGATATCGCTGTTAAATTAATATTACTGAGACAGTTTGCTGATTTTATGACCCTGCTCTATTTCTACTTCTGTTAGACTAAGCTCTAGCATTTACAACGGCCTTTTAATTGGCACCGGTCACAGTGTCTGCTGTTCAGCAAAAGGTACACAGGCTCTCTTAACCAATAAAACTTTACTGCTGCCTCATGTTAATGTGACAGCAAAAATGGATTTGACAGTCATGGCTAGGGCAGAAAGAAAAACAGTGCTAACTGATGACTTATACCATTCATTCTCTGCAGTATGAGTTGCTGACGAAACAGCAGCGGCAGTAGAAAGTAAGCAATTCAAAAGCTGTGGCCAAAGTGATTGATCAAATTATTTGTTTAAGTAGGTTGATGCATTGAGTTTTCATAATTTTCAAAGAATGAACAAATTTAACTTTATATTGCTACTTAAATAAGTTGACTGTAGATATTTGTAGAACTATTTTTGCCATCTTTATTTTAATGTGTATTACATTTTAAATATGCTAAACATGCTGTGTCTGCCTAGATTTTCATTGCGTGTATCGCATCTTTAAAATCCTTCTATCCTAAAAAGATGTGTTGCGAAAAGGGTCTTATGTTCGGGCCACTACAGTGGAACTCGTAAAACCACATGGGGAGTACTGCTCAGTGTAATGGAGGCTGAGGGCTGGACTTGGGAGCTGGTCTAGGATCAGGGCAGGGTTGTGCTGGGAGGTGCTGTGAGGTGACAGGTTTGGGTTGGAGACTGACCTTTCTTCCGGAGTCCTTGCTGCCACACTCCCCTTTATCGTACCACCATTTGTTTTTCAGTTTGTCTAAGACGGCTTGCTCATTGAGTTTCAACACCGCTAGGTTTACTGGGATTCTTCCAACCATAAGGAAATAACATAAATAACATATTATACCATGTTATTTTATGTTATTCATTCAGAGACACAGAGCAGCAAATACATACACACGTTAATGCTTGAGCTCGCTTTAAACCATTTTTCACACACACCACACACACGCCCACACATACATATACAGCATAAACATCATTAGAAACAAAGTGATATGCATTAATACTCCATCTATCTTAGTTGGCTTGCTCCCTAAGGCAGTAGATGTGTATTACTATATCACTCTGGGTAACCGGCACACTGCTTACCCTCACTTCTGCAACACGATTTGTCAAAATGTAAGGCGTACTTGGACGAAGTTAACAACTAAAAGTGAACAAATCCCAAAGCCCACAGGGGCTCCTAAAACATTATTGAGCATCAGGGATGCAGCTGGTTTAACACACTGATCAATTTGAAATCATCCACGTTCATTTTGTTTGTGCAGGGTGGATGATACAAATTTCCCCCCTCTGCGGTTTTTCAAATTCAGCCAGCGCCTGTCAAATAGGCTATAATCACACCCCCCTCCCCTTGGCACTGTTGCTTTGCCCTTCGCCACACCGCAGAGGCATTAAGTGTTGCTAGAGTGGTAGTGCGGCATGGGCCTGCCGGTTACCCCCCTCCCCACAACCCTCCACTCCCAGTGGTGGTGGGTTACCCGCAGGGTTTATCAAACTGGCTCTGACCTTGGAGTCCCCGCCCCCGCTGCCGCACTCTCCCTTGTCGTACCACCACTTGTTTTTCAATTTGTCCAAGAGGCCCTGCTCGTTCAGTTTTAACACTGCCAGGTTTACTGGGTTTCTTGGAAATAACGTAAAACGATAACCATTAGGAGACACTCTATGGGACAGATATAAAGAGATTGGTCGCATGGTGGTGGTGATTATGAAAACATTGACTTAATATTAGAAACTCCTGCATATAGCTGCTGATATGAAGCAGGAGTGCTGGTTTTAGATGGGCGTGTTAGTTGTGTATCTGCAGTGGGGCTGAAATGCCGAGCGCCCATACAGCAGTAGAGTCAGGTTTTACCAAGCAGGGGCCTCAGAAGGAGGCAGAGCTGACACTAGAAATGGAGATGCATTGGATGTGGAAGTCTGTCTACAGATGGTAATCTCCTTTCAGTGGCGCCAGCATACAGATTGCTATGGTAACTAACCTATCAATATTCAACCCATAACGGTGTCATGGTGAGTAGAAGCCTGTGTTGATTCATTTAGAAGTATCAGCAGAGACAAATTCAGACATAGGCTTTCAATGTTTTAACTGTCAGGTTCGATTCCACAAGTCTATTTCTCAAACAGGAGTGTGAGGCCAACTATAGACAGAGTCCTGACCACGGATCTATATGAACCAGCTCATCCAAAGAATCTCCCCAAGGCCTGCTCTCTCTCTCTCTCTCTGGTGACTGTGTGTGTGTGTTTCCTATAGCTGAGGCTGTGGACAAAGACTCTCCCCACCCACGTGTCACAGAAAGGCACAGTCTGCAATCAGAATTTGCATAAAGGAAGTGAAGATGACAGCCTTTGCCAGATTGTCTTTCTCCCCCAAATCAGTGTCATATCTTCCGTGGAGTGACAATATAGTTTGGTGATATACTGCCTTTCTCACCAGCCGACGCGGAAGAGTCTTTTTCCCCCAAACCTGAGCGCACAACACAGCTGTAGGGAACACAGGTATCCTTTGGAGCTGGTAAAACCTCTGATTTCTTTCTCAGCCCAGTGGGAGCTGGCAGAGAGAAAGAAGTCAAAGTGTGTGGACATGGTGACCTGCAGGTCATTGGTTAGTTTGGTCGGTCGGGTCGAGGTGAGCAGATGTCAGGGAGGCTACTGTACTGTATGTTAGGTGGGATGGGGCAAACAGTCAGGCAGGCATGGCGGTGGCTGGACGTCGTACATGTCAGAAATGAAGCAGGGAGAATAAATGCAGAACATTTCACAGACTGATCACAGAGTGTAGTTTGAAGACCGTCAGTACATCCTGTAAAATGAAGAGTTATGTCATTTTAGTATATTCATTTTCAAAGCGCTACTTTCAGTTAGGCCTGCACTGCAATATGAAATCTAGAATGTATGTTAAGGTGCTGCTGTCACCCTCTATTGTTAAGCACAATAACAGCTTTTTAATGTGCAGAAAGTGGTAAGCTTTTAGTGTGATCACAGTGTCATTCCAAGTTAGCTAATGTAAGCTAAAAAATGACATAATGTTGTTTTCTTAAGAGCTTTTTCAGCAATTTTTGTCTGTAAGCCGCTAGGAAATATTGCATAGACAGAGTAACATCTGTGCTGTTTGTATGGCCTGAATATGTAGGCATCACCAGTAATCTCATAGCAAGAACTCCGTATGTTATATGTATTAGAAAATATTAACTTGGTGGTGTGTCTGTCCGCAGTTAGAACATGGGAACAAGACAAAGACATTTTGGAGAATCAAATGTATGCATTGATTAACAATGCATTGCAGGTATGATTGAACGCAACTCTTTGAATTCACTGGACACTCACTGATGTCTGAAACCATGTGAGCAGCGCAAATATTCCAATTTCTACTTCAACCCCGAAAATGCTTCAATCACTCAAAATTCCATTTCTTTACTACAACACTTCCAGTCTCGAATGTCATCTGTTGATGAAAGTCAGCATCAGACATCTGTGAATGGCCAGAGAATAACACACATCACTCTGTTAATAAGTATCACAGAGAGAGAGAGAGAGAGAGAGAGAGAGAGAGAGAGAGAGAGAGAAATGGGGCCATCCTCAGCAGTTCAACACTGCATCCCATTGCTGCTGTATGTTGCAGGCTTGGACCAATCTGACTACATGATTTGGGAGCTGATTCATTTCAGCCAGGTGTCTTGTCACACAGCACTTACTTGCTGTAGGAAATGTAATTTGTACTAAATATAAATGAAGCCTCTGAGTAAGACATAAGGGACATTTCTTGTCAGCGTCTTCTGACCTTTGGCTGTCGACCAAGGTGGAACCCTGAACAAATCCTGAATGAAATCTCTCCATATGGCTCCTTTCATTAAAACGAATGAGGCCTATTAGAGATGGATTAAAAGCTTCAGATGCTACCAGTTCCTGCCCTCTCTCCACAGTCGCAAGGAAAAATTATGAATGGGAAGTTGATTAAGGGTGTTAATGCGATATGAAAAGACAGCTGCTGGTCTTGGACAACGATGGCAGAAAAGCACATCCAGTATGAATTATCGTCCATTACATCGGTTATCACATTGAACGTGGCAAATATGAATTCAACTCTGCTGACTTCACGTTCAAGGTGTGAGCTTTGGCGGAAGAGGCAAAGTAGCCATACGGGATGTGGTCCTTTAAGCTGTAATCCTGCTTTCAAGGGCCCTGTTGGGATGTGAGAGGTACATTTGTGTTTTTTTAATGTGCGTTTCTGTGTGCTTGAGAGGATGATTCAGTTTCAAAGCAGACGTGAAACCAGCCACCACAAACGCTCATGAAGAAGGTTCAGAATGTAATCAGAGGGCAGCAGGGAAAAAAAAACAAGTGTTCCTTAAAGAGGACTACTTTACACTTCTGCTAGTGCTCACAAGTCAGCTATGAAATATATGTATAAGTATAACATGAAACAAAGTGTCTGCAGTGGGTCACGTGACCATGATGAAGTTGTAAATTACTTTGTGACAGTGTGCAAAAGAAAGGAAAAGTTAAATGAAGTACTGTGAAATGGATGACATTCTATCTGATTAGTATGCATTCAAAGTATGCAGAACAGAATGCTAATACACACATGTTGTATTAATATGAGAACAAAAGCATAAATAAATGATTAACGCTGTAAGGACTGAGCTCAATGGACAAATGAAAAGGCGGCAGAGATGACGCTCATGCACAAGCTCCAATAAAAGCACTTGGAGGCTTTTATCCAGCTACGCCGCAGTGGCAGGAGTTTACCTGAGGGGGGAGCCCTTGGGCGTGGCGATGCCATAACCTTTTGAGTCCAGGTTTCCTCCCACCTTCATAGTATCGCACGGTTTCCTCTGCTCTATGTACTCGTTCATTGTGGACTCCAACAGGTAGGCATACTTGCCCTTGGACTTCCTGACTCTCATCACGCCCTCGTCCGTGGTCTTGACAAACACGGATGGGTCGGCCGCCTTCATGTAGGACCACATCTTCTCAAACACGGCGATCTTCGACCTCTGACAGACGGAATTGTTAACGATCGAGATGGGAAGACAGAGAAAGAGACGGTGTCAGTGTGAATACTTTATCAGCTATTTTTATTTCGTTTGATGCTGTGTTAAAGTTGTTGTGTTAAATTTTCATGAAATTAATTCTAGATGTTATTCATGGTTGGCATTTCTAATCAATAGGCATTTAATGCATTTACACTCTTTAGGTAGCTCTCTACAGGAGGGGTTGTCAACCTTTAGCAACTTAAGGACCACTTCTGATTGTTAAAAATGAATACATAAAATAATATAAATGAGAAGAAAAACATGACATGACAAAAAGAGAAATGTGGTTGAGAAGCTCTACAGTATATAGTAGTTTCCGATTTGAGTGGCGGAGTCCAACATTTACATGCTGGATTCAACAGGAAATGATGCACGCATAATGTAATACCTTACTGTTTGTAATTTCATCTCATGGACGTCAGTTTCACTGTTTACTCTCCTAACACTGCAGCAGAGCTGTATTAAGTTACTGACAATGTTAACTTTCTCTACTTTCCCTTGTCACAGGGGGAAGCGTTGATCGATCGTTTGAATGAATGTTCGATTCTTTGTCTCTCACCCTGAAGAATTCTTTGGTGGAGCCGGCATCCAGTGTTCCATAGGCGATCTCCGTCTGCTTGGCCAAATCCTCAGCACTCTCTATAGGAGACACCATCCTCTCCACCGTCAGGAAGGCAGCCAAGTTGGCAGTATAGGATGAGATGATGATGAGGGTGAAGAACCACCAGACGCCTCCAACAATGCGGCCGGACAGAGAGCTAAAAACAGAAGGAGAGGATCTTAGGTTGGTCAACAAATGGGTACACAGGAGACAATCGAGAATCAATTACATGTTAATGCGCTGACTGGGAAAGCGCATTTCTTTCGACACAATCAAGAAAAGCAATCTAAAAAAATGTGCGATGTTCACACCATCCAAATGACCTACATTGCTTCATGCTCCCACTGCACTCACACACTCGTCATTCCACCAGGCTCGGAGAGCTTAGACCAATGTGGTAAGGAAAGATAACCAGTTCCACAAAGGCCCACTCAGCTTCCTGCCTGCCAAATTAATCTCACTTCAAGAAAGTTGCCAATATGTTTCGTGGAACCACGCACATTAATTGTTGGGGATTAATAGGCAGAGGAGAACATTTAGCCACTGCTCTAATTGCACTTTCAAAATAACAAACAACAAAAAAAACAACAACAACTTGAGAGCAAAATCCCCTGAGTCAAATCCCTCCCCCTCTCTCTCTTCCTCTCTCTCTCTCTCTCTCTCTCTCTCTCTCTCTCTCTCTCTCCACCTCAAGAGAAGCCAGCTCCAACAGCAGAAATCATGTTGCGTTACATATCAGGTCCCCCGACAAGCGCCGAGGCACAGAGCGCCGGAGCTTACGCAATGAAAATGACACAAATCTGAAACAAAAAAAAGGCTTTCATGATTCACCTTTGTGCCCGTCAAGCCAAATGGAGCGTGAACATGAAGGCGAGATTAAGTATTAAAAAAAAAAGAAAAAGAAGGGGAGAAGCTAAAACATAATCATTTAAGATGCTTTTCAGATGACGGGTGGATGATGAAAGAGCAGTCAGGGAGCGAGCGCAGAGCAAACACAGAATGGATGCAGAGCCTTTGAAAATCAGTTGGGAGAGTGCAGAGCTGTCTGCAGGGTGTTTCTCTGTGTGTGTGTGTGTGTGTGTGTGTGTGTGTATGTGTGTGTGTGTGTGTGTGTGTGTGTTTTGACTTGTTCACTGATCACTGTTCAAAAGGGGTTGGGTAAGGTTGAGTTTTTTGTTTTTGTGCAGTGGGAAATGCAACATGCTTTTTCTGATTGCTCAGTGCATATTTAGTATTGCAGCAAACAATCTACCAATTATCCTGCGTCAAAACTCTCCATTTCAGCTCTGTATAGTTACAGAAGTAAAAAAAATAATAATTTAAAAATACCGTTGAAACTCATGACATCACAACATCTTGGTCCCCAGATCTTCTTCAGGTAAAGTTATGGTATATAATTATGTAAACATAGCTCATGAAAAACCCACCAATCACAGAGAGCCAGCAGCACCTCATCAGAACAAATTAAGGTCAATGAGAACAAACTATTGTACACAAAAACCCATCTTGAGTTCTGCACTACTACTACTTATATTTGCACTCTTTCCTACTTTTCACAACAATTTCCCGAGGGGTGAATAAAGTTCTGTGTCAATGTATCACATCTTTCAGGATAATCAATTAGCTACTGATACCATTCAAATACAGAGCCAAAGGTTGAACCAGTAGGTACACATCACCCAATGGGGAATTTAAATGTCAAAGGATGGATCAAGTGTATAAATATCATAACATTTCAAGAACATTTTGTCAGGATTACGTAAAAGATCAAAAACAGCTAAGTGTAAAAGTCTAAAATGATTTACTATGTGTTAAAGAGATCAATATTGTCTAAAGAATACTGACATAATGATCACAGTAAGAGCTGCACCTTTCTTTATCAAGTAATCTGCAGATCAATATCTAAATTCATTTGTCCAAAAATGTTAAAAAGAAATGAAAATGGTTGATTATAAATCAAAGGTGACATCTTCTGATTGTTTTGCCCGACCAACAGTCCAAAACCCCCAAAATTTCAGTTTACTATCACAGGTGACAAAGAACAGCAGCGGATTGTCATATTTGAGCTGCTATGTGATTTTTTTTTTGCATTTTTGCTTGAATATGAAAAGTAAAAAAGAATTAAATCATCATGACAAAAAGACTTTCCTCTCAATTTTCTTAACATCAGAAAAAAGCTATTGTTCATCTTGCCTGACACAATATTACAGCGTTGCACTAAGAGAGAAGTGACAGTGAGGCCTCTGGGCCTATCTGTCCTGATTGCTTCTTGTCTTTTTTTTAGGATATCACATTACGCATTTTACCTGAAGAAGGTTTAAAAAAAAGGACTACCCTGAGATTGGGTGGGGAGGTGGGGGGGGGGGGATAAAACAGCAACACAAGTGAGAGAGAGAGAGGGAGAAGAGGAAAAAAAAGAGAGAGAGAGAAACGGCAGAGATGAAAAGTAAACTGGATAGTACCACCAGAGGCTGACAAACTCTTTAGCTTTGACTGCTGCTGGCCTCCAGAGATGGCAGTAAACAGCTGTCTAATCCTTCTCCTTCAATCGTCCTTTTTCTTTCTTCCTTTCCCTCGCTCTCTCTTCTCCTCTCTTCCTCTCCTTTCTTTTTACCTTTCCCCTCCATCCAGCCGACGTGTCCACTGTGCTCCTTGTCTGTCTCCTCGTTTGCTAGAAGGAGGGCGGGGGGTGGGGGCTGACAGGAGCTTGTTTGAACAATGGCCTACACTTTGGCACTGACACTGATGCATTCAAGTATGCACACACACACACACACACACACACACACACACACACACACACACACACATGCATACTCTTTCTTCCTGAAGACAATGTGTGAGTTTGTGTGTGTGTGAGTTTGTCTGTGAAAGAGAACAACCAGGTCACCATTTACTGTGTGACTGAGAGAAAGAGAGATGTGTGTGTGTGTGTGTGTGTGTGTGTGTGTGTGTGTGTTGGCTCTCCTGCAGCAGTCCTCCTCCCTAGCTGAGCAGAGCGACTGGCAAACACAGACCTGTTTGTCTCTGTTTGTCTCCTTTTGAACTCGCTTCCTTTGAGCGTCCTCCTCATACATTATTGCACGGCAGCCAACCTTGGTGCCAGGGTAAAACATTAACTAAGCTGTCTTATTAAAGTAAGGCAAATCTTTCCAAGCACTATAATTTCATAGTCTTGTTAAAGCAATGATTAATCAATTATTCACTCGGCTCTTTTTATTGCACTACGAAGAAAAGGAACGGTAATGGGAGCAGCCCCAGCACTATGGCTCCACAGCAGTGATGTATACAGGAATGCAAAAACGCCGCGTATACACGTCATGAAAACATTTAAAGACATCACTATTGGCTCTGAATGATTCACCAAAAAGTAATACCTTGTGAAATGGATTAAGAAAAATAAGTTTATGGTAAGGTTTGGGCTTGATAGCATTTTCAAAGATTTTAATCCAAATCTACATATCAAATTTGAACGCTTTCAAAGAACACTAAACCATTTAGGTTTACATGTCGTACATTTAACTATCATACATTGACATACTAGCAAGTGTTAGCAAACAACTGCTTTTTTTGACACATCCAGCAAATACAACAGCAAAGGATTCGCCGTGGAAGTGTCACTCCTCTTCTGGCCGATGCTAAACGCTCCACTGTGTTCACCAGCTTGTCGCTAACTTTGACTGCCGGCCGTTTGGTGCTGGGAAAGTAGTGAAGTATGGTTTGCTGAAAACTTAAAGTTACTTATGTAACCCCTGTTCTCTTAGTAGAATGAGTGAGATTTTTTCACATATACAACGGAACAAAACAGGTGTGGAAATGGGGTTTATGAGACTGAATTAAAACAGTAAAAAATAATGAGCTGACAGACGCTGAAGCAGTGTAGAGCTAAGGGAAACTGCAGAGTCAGGAGATTATTATCTGTTGGGTTGTCAGAGCGTGTGAGCGCTTTCACGTCCACATGGTCATTTGATCAGTTGTTAAATACTTATTACAGCAGCTTTAATGATTCCAGGTTTCTTTTCCCAACTTGGAATCCAAATCCAACCCTAGCAAAGAGTGTGTGGGCATGTTGTATATGAACAGTATTATTGCCACTATGAGTAGTGCATGCTCATGAGCTCACATATACTAAGAGAGACCACCTCTCCCTCATTTGTTACGATGGGCGGCAAAACAAATTGGACCATCTCTCTACAGCACGTCAGATCCAGATCTTCATCCTCTGCTATATGATCTCCACCCACAGCTGCTTGAGAAGCACTAAACTCTCATTAGAATTCCCCCGGCTGGCCTCCTCCATTCGATATGGTAATTAGCAATGACTAACGACTTTAGCAAGTGTAAAAAATGAGCCAGTAATGGCCACATTACAATGGATTAGGAATTACAGAGGTTTAAATGAGAAAGAAAATGGTCTCTAATTATAAAGTGATTCTAAGACAAATCAGGGACGGAAAAGGAGTTTTATGCTACACTGCTTTTTTACATTTTTTTTGCTTCTTAAAAATTAGCCAGACAGCTGTGCGTTCTTGACTGGGCACAGCCACCCCCGATATCTCGTCTGGACGGACGAGACTTGTTCTGTGCAAGTCGATAGAAAAGACAGAATGAGAGTGACAGGCTGGCAAAGTGGAGCCTGCAAGCACAAAAAAAGCATCCATAGAAGCAGAAAGACAGAGAGGCATTCACGCACATATAGACGCAGTGCATTCAGCGTCTTAGGTGTTAGTGCGTATGTGCTGACTAATTGGCCGCTGCTGTGGCAGGAAATGTCCTTAGCAACGACAGCTCACGTGTGAAAAATTATGCGAAAATGATGCCTGAGATATGAATTTTTAAAAACCACAAAACCGGATAGTTATTTATATCAAGACCACATCAGAGAGCATCCACTAGTCAACACAACAAGATCACAGCAGACAAAGTGAGACTGTGTGTATCTTTATGTGCCCTCACACAAAGACCTTCTCTGGCAGTTCAGCCAAATAAATAAGTGTCTAATGAGTGTTGTGTTGTTCTGTATTGCTGGGCATATCAGTTATTTCTTCACAATAAGAATAGTGAGTCAAAAGGTCAAGGGCTACCCACCATTCATCAGAGTCATCTTTATAAGATGTGCGCACAGCAAGGAGTGAATAAAAAAAAAGGGTTTCAAGACAAAAAGAAAACCACCAAGGGTGGAATGCACCTCAACTCCCACTCCCCTTTCCCACACCACCCATGCCTCGCCTGACAGGGACCTTGTGGTTATTTATATACAAGCAGGACCACTTTATTAATACTGATGTAATGGAAGCTAATAATACGCCTCATTCCGGTTAAATTTCAAACACACCCCTTTTCCACAATGTCTCCCACTCTGTCCCCATGTGGCATTGTTGCAGTCAGTAAATTGCCACTAAATGCCATATAGTATCTTCCAGCAATTGTTAAATGTATGCTGATGTATCAGCAATCTGACTGACTCAGCGTCGCTCCCTATGTGGGATTGTCGCAGTCAGCTAAATGGCTACTAAATGCTTCATAGTATGTGCAAGCAATTGTAAAAATGTTCTAAAAAGTAGCTCTGACTGAACCTTAAACTAAAAATCTGCCTTTCTGGGCCTCTATACCGACATTGTCTTGCATTCAATTCTTCCTTCATTACGTTCATATGATTCATGCAGGTCTTTGACGATGTCCAGAGCCCCTCAGTTGTTTCATATGCATTGTGAATATGCCGCGTCCCCCGGTTTCAAGCATCTCTAAAAAAAGCATCCCTCTGAGACATTCTTCTCAAAAGAGAAGAACTAATGCTGAGAAAAGTTTTCTCGGGTTTTTCTGCAATAAATAAGGCATTGTAAGAGCCACAAGTGTCTATATTAGTTAATTTGGAATTTCGGGAATATTAATCATTTAATTTCTGAATTATGCTTATTGTGTCGGAATGTAAAATATATTGAAAGACATTTATGTTAATGATTGACGCTCCCTTTTGTTGTGTTTTAATGACGTCATGACGGTAGCAGGTGCCAAACGAAGAGCTGCATTAGCCATGGGAGCATGTCGTTTTTCTACCGTGTGACAGAGAATATTATTTGTGTATTTAGTTAACGCTTTGCTGCGCAAAATAAAGATAAAAAGAAAAGAGTTAAACGGTCTCCTGTCATTCATGTACGAAAAGTCACAGTGACTTCTCATGCAAATCAGACAGCGCTGCTCATTAAAAGCCATTGAAGTCTCTGCGTGTTTCAGAAGTTGTGATGCACATGTCTGATGAGAAAAGTGGAAATACTTTTTAAACATTTGCACGCAATTTATGCATTGCTTTATTGATATGATGGCTGAAGATAAGGAGGCAATTAATGCTGAAAAAATGGAATCTAAGAGAATGAGAAAGTTAACTGAGAGAGCATTGGAGGAGAAGCTGCACAGGCTCATTGGAACCAGGAGAGGAGTATTAGCTATAACTGGATAACTGGAAAAAGAAAAGAAATGGAAAGTTTGATGAGTGATGAGTGATCTGCAAAAAGTGCAAAAGTTAATGCATACGGATGTCAACACTTGTCAGTGAGTTTAAAAAGCTTAGTGGACAAGTAGCAGACCTTCTGTCTGAAGAAGAAAAAGATGCAGATGGGAATAACTAGTTGGAGCCGAAGATGATGACTCTGAAACAGTTTGCAGAAGAAGCTGAAAGCTGGATGTGTGCTTTGAGTGAAAAAGAAAGAAGCAAAGAAAGTACAGCTGCTGATAATGAGGGCATAGATGATCAAGATGAAGATATAGAAGATGATGTGAATCCTGATGACAGTGCTTCACAAGTGACAGTCGATAACATCCAAACAGTGCAACGAAAAGGTTCCAGTTTTGAACATTCATCTGTCCTGTCCGGCAGATCATCAGTTTGTGCTACTGAAGAAGCAAAATTAGCTGGCTTAGTGGAACGTGCTGCAGCTTTACAGAAGAAGCAGGAGCTTGAATTGGAGGAAGCATGTATTAAAGCCAATCTGGAAAGGCTGACTTTGGAAGCAGCAATCGCTGAAAAGAGAGCTCAAGTAAAAGTACTTAAAGACTATGAGAGATCTGAGGATGGCATGAACAGCTATGTTCGCTCACACTTAAGACGATTACAAGTGAAGGAAGAGGAGCAAAAACTTGTCCAACCCACTAACATGGCTGTACGTGGAGGTATAGTTCCAACCCGGCTGCAGCAATTTACAGAGCCACAAACTGTGAGGCCAAGACAGACAGACAACACTGACAGGCAACAGCGTGACAGAAGTAGTAATGACATTCTTCAAGTACTGCAAAAACAAAATCTGATCACAGAAATGTTGGTAAATCATCAGAAACAAGCTCAGCTACCAGTTATAGAGGTTACAGTTTTCAAGGGAGATCCACTTACCTACAGATCTTTTATCAGAGCTTTTGAACAAGCTATTGAGCAGAAAACTGATAACGCTCAAGACCAACTGTACTACTTGCAACAGTACACTGCAGGAGAACCGCAGGAACTCGTACGTAGCTGTGAGCACATGCCATCACACAGAGGGTTCAAGGAAGCAAAACAATTGCTTCAGAAGAACTATGGAGATGAACTGATGATAGCAAGCGCTTACATTGACAAAGCCTTAAAGTGGCCACAAATCAAGTCTGAAGATAGGAAAGCACTGAATGCCTATGCTATTTTTCTGACTGGATGTCGTAATACAATGGAAGATGTGGAGTTTATGGAGGAGATGGATACCACCACAAATATGAGAATTGTGGTATCCAAATTGCCATATAAAATGAGAAAGAGAGATGATGCAACGTAGCATTTGACCTCAAGGACAGTAGAGGACACAGAGCAAGATTTGCTGATCTTGTTAACTTTAATGACCGTTAAGCAAAGATTGCTATGGACCCACTCTCCAGTAGGCAAAAGCAAGAAAAAGGAGAAACTTTTCAAAAGTGGAATAAAAGGAAGCAGCTTCGCAACAAATGTGTCGGTGGAGAGGAAAAGGCCGGATACAGCACCAAGGCATGCCAACCCGGTTGGAGCGGCTGGTGCCTTCGAGCCACCATGTCTTTTCTGTCAAAAGAATCACGCATTGGAGTATTGCATCAAAATTAAAGGGCTAGCACACAAGGATCGTGTGGAATTCCTGAAAACAAAGGAAATATGCTTTGGATGCTTAACACAAGGACATCTTAGCAAAACATGCAAGAAGAGGATGGTGTGCAAGCAGTGCTCACAGAAACACCCAGACATTCTTCACATAGCGAAGGAAGCTAAAAATAATATCTCATCTATAGTGGAGAGTGAGGATAGCGCTTCAAATGAAGTGGTCTCAGGAGCTCAGAACTTGGTTAAACAGGAAATAGTTGGCTATGCTGGGACAGGGAACACAGAGTGTATGCTATCAATTGTGCCAGTAAAAGTGAGATCCCGTAAAGGTGGAAGGTGTATAGAGACATACGCTTTTATGGATCCTGGAAGTACAGCCACGTTCTGTACAGACGAGTTTCGAAAGAGACTGAACATTAGAGAAAAAACAACTCAGATCTTATTGAGCACTATGGCTCAAGATAAACCTGGTGAACAGAGGCTAATCGACAGTCACATGCTCTCAGAACTGGAAGTGTGTGGCCTGGAAGACACAAGGTATGTTCAGTTACCCACATTGACGCTGACGTAGGCCTTCTCATTGGAGCTAATAACCCAAAGGCATTGGAACCGTGGCACATAATTAACAGTCAGGATGATGGGCCCTACACTGTGAAGACTGTCCTGGGCTGGATGGTGTGTGGACCTGTAAAGAACGAGACCACTGATCCCAAGATGGAGTCAGCTCATTACAGCGTCAACCGAATTTCAGTGGTGGAACTAGAACAGCTAATAATTCAGCAGTACACCACAGACTTTCCAGAACGTCACTATGATGACAAGGAAGAGATGTCGCAGGAGGACAAGCAGTTTATGCTGTCAGTGCAAAAGACAACAAAGTTTGTGGATGGACATTACTGCATAGGACTTCCATTGAAACATGAAGCAGCTAACATGCCAAGTAACCGCTGGTACGTCCCTCACCATGGGGTGTACCACCCAAAGAAAAAGAAAATGTGTGTTGTCTTTGACTGCACTGCTTCTTTTCAGGATGTGTCGCTGAATGGACAGTTTTTGCAGGAACCTGACCTCACCAATACACTCATCGGTGCCTCACTGAGGTTCCGTGAGAATCCAATAGCCATAATGGCGGACATTGAATCGATGTTCTATCAGGTCAGAGGTCCAGAGACAGATGCAGACCAATTGAGATTTTTGTGGTGGCCAGACAGCGACCTGAGTGCACCGATAAAGGAGTACCGGAAGGCAGTTCACCTTTTTGGAGCCACCTCGTCTCCCAGTGTTGCTTCTTATGCTTTGCGGAGAACAGCGGAGGATAGAAGAGACACAACGGATCCAGAAGCTGTTGAAACAGTTCTGAGAAACTTCTATGTAGATGACTGTTTAAAATCTGCACCTACAGAGGAAGAAGCCGTTATCTTGGTGAAGAATCTGCGGGACTTGTGTGCTGAAGGAGGCTTTAACCTCACAAAATGGGTGAGCAATAGTAGAAAGGTCTTGTTATCCATCCCTGCAGAGCACCGAGGCAGCGAGCTAAAAGATCTCACACACTATGCCTTACCAACTGAACGAACGCTTGGCGTACGGTGGATCACAGAAGATGATACATTCACATACAGTATCAAGCTGCAGGTTAAGCCAATGACCAGAAGAGGTATCCTCTAAGCCGTAAACTCCATCTATGACCCATTCGTATTACCTGCCAAGCTTCTGTTAAGAGATCTTTGTAAAGGAAAACAAGAATGGGATGAAGAAATCAGTGCTTGTAAAGCCAATCAATGGTGCAAATGGCTGGAAGACCTCATGCACCTCTCAGGCTTCTCTATAGATAGGTGTGTTAAGCCTATGAGATTTGGACAGAAAGTGGAAGCACGGTGCATCATTTTTCGGATGCCAGCGAGATTGCCTATGACACAGCATCTTACCTTGTGCTGGTAAATGAGCAAGGCAAAACCCACTGTTCCTTTGTGATGGGGAAGTCTAGAGTGGCCCCGCTTAAACAGGTCACTATTCCAAGACTCAAATTAACTGCAGCAGTCATCGCAGTGAAAATGGACAAAATGCTACAAGAAGAATTGCAAATCCCACTTCAGCCGTCCATCTTCTGGACTGACAGTATGACAGTTCTGAGATACATTGCCAATCGGACGGCTCGCTTCAAAACCTTTGTGGCAAACAGGATTACTCTCATTCAAGAGGCTACCAAACCGTCCCAGTGGAGGTATGTCAGAACATCACAGAATCCTGCTGATCAAGCCACCAGAGGCATGAAGGTTAGGAGCTTTATATAAGAAGATATGTGGATCAAAGGACCACAGTTTCTGTTGTGGTCAGAAAGTGAATGGCCACAGAGACCAGATAAGGAGACGCAAGACCTGCAAGAAGATCCAGAGGTCAGGAACATCACTGTATATACGCGGAGAATACTGACCCTGTGAACAAACTGCTTCAGTATTACTCAAGTTGGGACAGACTGAAGAGAGCAGTTGCATGGATTTTGAGAACCAAGGAAACTTTGATCCACCTGAAGGACAATCGAAAAAAATTACAGCACTCCATCAGTCAGGTCAAAAAGGATCCAGAAATACTGAAATTACTTATGCAGCAACAAATGAAAAAGGTCAAATCTGACATTGAAAAGAAAACACTGAGCTGGGAACAGTTGTTGGCTCCAGAAACGGAAATCATTCGACACAAAAACAATGGTTTTCTGAAGGCCCTCTATGGTAGTGGATCTGTCAAGAGAAATAGTCAGCTGCACAAGCTTGACCCCACTTTGTAAGATGGTATCTTAAGAGTTGGAGGGCGGCTGGACAAATCCACCATGACAGACAGTGCCAAACACCCAGCAATCCTGTCAAAAGTCGCCACCCTCATCTGGTGTGATCTTCATGAAATGATTGGACATTGTGGGCGCAACTATATGTTGTCGCAGTTAAGACAAAAGTTTTGGATTCTGCAAGCAACCTCAGCCATCAGGAAGCTTATCTCAAAATGCTCAGTCTGTAGGAGGCTCAAAGGCAGAGTGGGAGAGCAAAAAATGGCCAATCTCCCAGAAGATCGCCTGACACCAGATCAGCCACCTTTTACCAATGTGGGCGTAGATTACTTTGGTCCCTTTGAAGCCAAACGGGGCCGGAGAACTGTCAAATGGTACGGTGTAATGTTTACCTGCCTCGCCATTAGAGCAGTACATATAGAGATAGCAGACACCAGCTCTTGCATCAATGTCTTATGCTGTTTCATAAGTAGAAGAGGCCACGTTTCCATCATGCGCTCTGACAACGGCACAAATTTTGTTGGCGCAGAAAAAGAGTTGCGAAAGGCCATTGAGAACCTGAACCAGGTACAGACTGAAAAAACTATGCAAAAGAAGGGCATAAAATAGATGTTCAACAGCCCAGCTGCTTCCCACCAAGGAGGGGTTTGGGAGCGGCAGATTCATACTGCACAGAGGATCCTTAACGCCCTTGTGAGAGAACAGACCCTCACGGACGACAATCTCCAAGCGCTAATGTGTGAGTTTGAAAGTATCATTAATGGACGCCCACTCACTAGCGCATCCGATGATCCATGTGACATGGAGCCTTTGACTCCCAATCATCTGCTACTGATGAAAGTGCAACCCAACATGCCACCGGGAACATTCAACAAAGACGATCAGTATGCAAGGAGACGCTGGAGGCAAGTACAGTATCTCGCAGATCTATTTTGGACCAGATGGACTTTCCTCTCCTCCAGGAGCGGCAAAAGTGGTCAAGGATGAAAAGAAACTTCAAGCCTGGAGATGTGGTGCTGGTAGTTGATAGTTTCTCACCACGAAACACATGGATGAAGGGAAGGATAATCCAAACCATACCTGACTCCAGTGGAACTGTACGCAGAGTGAAGCTGCAGACCAAAAGGTCAGGACCTGTAAATAAACTGTTTACTGCAAGAAGCAATGTGAACATAAGAAGGTCAGATAATGAAGAAATGTGAAGAAAAAGACTGATAAACGAGACTTAGATTTTCAGTGTTTAGGAACATTTATTTAGTTTGATATTTGATGTCTTTGATGTTGAATTTAAGTTATTTGGTAATGGTTTAATCTTCATGCTTAACCTTTAGGGGCCGGATATGTAAGAGTCACAAGTGTCTCTATTGGAATTTCGGGAATATTAGTCATTTCATTTCTGAATTATGCTTATTGTAAAATATATTGAAAGACATTTATGTTAATGATTGACGCTCCCCTTTGTCGTGTTTTAATGACGTCATGACAGCAGCAGGTGCAAAACGAAGAGCTGCATTAGCCATGGGAGCATGTAGTTTTTCTATCGTGTGACTGAGAATATTATTTGTGTATTTAGTTAACGCTTTGCTGCGCAAAATTAAGATAAAAGGAAAAGAGTTAAATGATCTCCATTCGCGTACGAAACTGAAGTCACTGTGTCTGCAGCTTATTTGCGGCTTAACAAAGAACAACACCGACGGAACGTTGCTACAGGCATGTTGAGCTATCTGTTAGAGGGAAGACAAGCCATGGCTGGTAAGGTCTTATTTTAGTCTTTTCTCAATCATTTGTATTTAAAAAAAAAAAAGATTTCCGAAGGTAGGTTATGTTATATTCATATTTTAATAAGTTTAATCATTTAGGAATGTTGGAGCTGGTCAGAACGGCTTCGTTCACCGGGGGATTTCCTCACCTCCGTGGAGACGGCCCGAGCTGTCAACTCGGTGGACTGAGAGGGATGAAAACTCCTCCTCTTCATCATCCTTTTCATCCATTACCTCCCATAGGATCAGATCTTGGAGGCAAGGTGAGTTTTTCAATTGCACAATTTTTTTACTCAATTTACTCATAATGTCTAGAAATTTTCTTTCTCTCTCTCTCTCTCTCTCTCTCTCCCTCTCTCTCTCTCCCTCTCTCTCTCTCTCTCTCTCTCTCTCTCTCTCTCTCTCTCTCTCGCTCTCTCTCCTGTGTGCACTATGAGAGAGAATGGATAATGATGATTTATCGGTACAAGAACTGCCTGCCTCACTATTAAATGCAATTTCTTATTTAAATCGGGCTTTAAACACTGAACTTTTGGAAACAACTGGGGCACTCACAAAATGTAGATCCGAGCTGTGAACACTACTGGAAAGACTTCCACAATAACCGCACACCTCACTATTAAATCAGTCTTTAGAAACTGAACTTTTAGGTTAGACAGGTTACAGCAACATTCAGAATCATAAATGTAGCCTCAGACTCATTGTACGGAGCTAGGGCGTGTACTATAAATCTGAGGTACACAGACGCTTTTGATGAAACTATTCAATACTCGGATGTGACATTGCTTCATCCTTATGTTAATTGTGAATACAAAACATCCATTCTATATTCGGCGATTACAGGCACACTTTTCTCAAGGGACAGCAAGAGGCTCCGAGGTATCCACACAATGCTGGAGACGAAGAAAGCACAGAAAGCAAATGTCTTAACAGTTTTTTGGGGACAGTTTGCACAAACGGTGAACCAAACAGAAATAATCACTGATCCTGAAGAATTTTAAAAATGTGTGTTTTCAGAGAAATTTCAAGTCAAGTACTTTTCTTTCCTCAACAATAGAATGGCACTAATTCAGTGGAGTCTCAGCGAAATGTGTGTACCGCATCCAAACAAAACAAAGAAGGTTTTCATCGCAGCTTCCACCACCACCACCACCACCACCTACGCACGTCTCAAACTGTGCATTTGCTTGGAGCCATTACAGGAAAGAGTGCTGTATCACTCTTTCCTGTAACGGTTCAAAGTAACAGTTTTATGTCACATACAAGGGAGAGATGCAGCTTGAGTGAGGAAACTATCCATGGCAGTTGACGGACGAGCTAGGGGGTGACAGCATACAGGAATTTGTAGCGGCGGTACCAAAAGGTATCGATATAAATCCAAAACAACAAGTAGTGATACGTGTCAAGGGGCTCACTCAGAATGTTGCTTTTAGTGAGCTACATGGAATCCTGAGGAGAGCGACGTTACAACCCCACAGCACAACATTGTGCGCGATAAAAAGGGATCTTTCTGAAAAACAAATTAGTTCAGAAAATGTTCAAAGTGGTGTATGACAAAAGGCGACTCTCACTACACTGTCGCACTGTATCCTTTGGATATTAAAAATGTCACACTTTGGTGAAATACAAGAAACTAATTATCCTGGGCTCCGTGGACCTTTTTCTTGTCTGATGGTGGGGCCCAACTTCAGTGGGAAAAATTATTTTGTAAAACAAGTACTAGATAACTTTGAGTACGTGACGGATTTTTTTCCTGAAAACATTGTATGGACTTTTCTTTCCTTTCAAACCAAGTGTGCTGGATTACAAAATAATGAATAAAAGAATAAATTGCTACAAAGGACTGCCTGCTTCCTTTGAAGATGAACATCTATTTCCATCTGGAAAATCACACTTGGTGATTCTGGACGTTATTTTTTAAGCTAATGACCATGCTGAAATTGTAAAAATATTTACACAGTATAGACACCAGAAATATGAGCGTCATGTTTTTAGCTAACTTAACCGTCACTAGGAAGTTCTGAAAATATAAGAAAAAAACATAAAATGGTGTGGATGAAAAAGTGACAGAGATTCTGAATCAAAAAGAATAACCCCCGACAAGAAAAAATAAATAAAATACAACCTGCTCCTACAAAGAGACCTTAATCTTCAAACAAAAGGAAGTTGAAACAAGATAACTGACCCATTTCCCTGACCTTTCCTTCAGGTGTCTGAGGCACCTGAAAGAGGAACAGGAGACAAGGTAAGAGGAAGAAAATGTGATCTTTAACGAAATACTCAGCACCGTGAATCCTTGTTTTCAGAAAAATATATAATGCGTAAAAAAGCCTCAAAAGAAGCGAGTGGCTGGAACAAGGCCAGTGAATGTGTGTATGGGGATTCCAGCGTTGAGGGCTCCCACATGATGGATATGATGAAACATTTAACATCCATTCACAAATCTAAGCATCATCCGATAGGTTGAGATGTGTTTTTGAATGTGCTATCTGATTAAAACTATGGCAAATACATCAACGGTGTCAATAAATTTTAAACCTCCAAGAAAAAAGAAACACAAAGGACACTGGAGCTACAATTGACGATGGACGTAAGATAAAAAGCAAGAGGAGAAAAATTATATTTCTCTTACACCACAACAGTAGGTGATTCTAACGTTAGTATTGTTTTATTTATGTTAGCACTCGAACCAACCGGCAACAAGCCCACAGGTTTAACGTTAGCCCGCTAGCAACAGACTAGCTTGTTAGCCTTAGCTAGTTTGGTAGCTTAAAGCTTATTGGGTGTGTTTCAGAAACCAGGATTCATCGGTCCCCCTTCAGCTCCATCAACGCTCAACCTCTTTGGTTAGCTGGGAGTTATGCTGTGTCATCTCTGCCATTGTTCTGCATACTGAGTTATAGACGCGAAGACAACATTTATACTTTGCCACATAGTTAATTGCAATCAGATGCAAAAAAAAAAAAAAAGGGGGGAAATTGCTGCAAAATATGGTCTGTGCTATCTTTTGTGAATCGGACCTTGAGACGGGGCAGATTGCGGTTTCCAATGACGCACAATTCATGGTGCTATCGGCAGCCGCTATGCATTCTTTGTGAATCTGAAAAGGCTGTGATCATTTCATAACTGAGGCAAACCATTAGGATTACGTAATTTGTTTTTGTTGCCCGGTGCAGACAGAGAATGTTAGGCAGCTTCATCATGTCTGAAGAAATTACTGCAACACTGCACGTGATTTGGAGCTAATGTGCATCATCAAAAACATGAGTTATTGTACTCTAATTTTGCCCATACATCTCAGCTGCATTCTAATGGTTCAACAGCCCTTTCAATTTGCTGACTTGTATCGCAGGGCTTCTGTTAATTACCATTTCCTCAACTATGCCTTAGCTGCTTGTAAATGTTATGAGTTGATAAAAGTTTTATTAAGCTCTCGATTCCCCAGAGCCTCCTCAGCGAAAAAACAGCCCGATAAAAACATGCATAATAATGTGGGCACGTCTGGATAATTAACCACAATAAAGTATTTATGAACAAGATTACCTTTTTATGTAACTCTGCTGCCATATAGGTCACCGTGGTTCTTGAAACCACACGCAAAAGGGCAATTTTGGTCCTCCGCTGTGACTTCAAAAATGAACTAAGCTCCGAGCAGACACGCCAAATTGGTTTGATGTGCAACACACGATGCTTTTAGTGCACGCCAGGCCCCAGAAAACAAGACACTTTTGGAAAATGCAGTTATCTGACGCTTACAGTGTCTTTCCACCACTAAATTCCACCTCTCTGTCTCAATATTGCTAAATGATGCTCTAAAGGGGATGATAATATGGTATGGCCAGTGTTGCTGCAAAGTAGTGGGTTTACTTCTGATTTTTGTTTGCTTGGTTGCTCTTATTTTGATAGCCGCGCGATTGTTATATTTTCAGAGGACTTTCATCTTCAAGGCCAAACCAACATGCAAGCTTTAAGCAGGGAGCAAAAAAAATAATGATTTATTAAAACGTCTCTCTCTCCCTCCCTCCCTCCCTCCCTCCCTCCCTCTAAAGGTCAGTATTACCATGCCATTGAGTTAAAAAGAGAATATTATGATAATGTTGTTACCAGCCTGCAGCAACCTCACCAAAAGCTGGTAATTATACACATTCAAGTACGCAATGGAAAAAATTGACAAAAGGCATTATCATTCAAATGCTATGTAATTGTTGAATGCATGTTTGTTCCTATTAAGAAGCAACAGAGTTAAGTGCTGCTTCGCAACATACAGAGCGGCTCGCTCGAGGGGTGATGCATGAAAGAAAACACAAAAATGTAGCTCCCACGCCGCTTCGAGCGTCGATGTAAGAGGAATCGATACGACTGACATATGGCTGTAATCACTGTATCCACGGCTGGACACTGAGTGATATCATGGATGCTGTCTTAGTCTCATGTAAACTGAGAGAAGTCTGCGCTGGCGAGCTGTGCAAGCGCTCGCTCCATGCGCCCACGCGCATACGCACAACCTCTTAGTCACTCCAGCCAGAAAACAGGACTCCAAACACAGATGCATCACAATTGTTCACTGAAAATCAATACCATCAACACGCATGTCAAAAGGACTCACAACGTATTTAATGTTAGGTGACATGCATGTGCCTTCAACTGCAGGTTTCACAGACCACTTGAAGCTGCACTGCTCTGACAAAAAAAAATCTGTGTCTCTTTACGGTTGCCATGGCAGCACAATCTGCACTCCAAACAGTACCGCTGAGCTGAGAGAGACTTTAGTCATCTCACTCCTCCTCCCTCCCTCTGCCTGTCTTTCTCTCTATAAGGGCAACCACCCCTATAGTGGGATGGAATTGCTCTGGCAGAGTGAAAGCTCTCGTTAGGGCTCCTTGCAATTCACAGGGTAGCAAACACAGAGCTGACTGATAAGCCTCTAAGCATCACAGCACACAAACTATTGGCAATGTTTACATTGGTCCAGGTAGATTTCCCATGTGGCCTCAGGCCTGGTGTATAATTCATGGTTGCAGGGGAAGACGTTCATACGCGGCCACAGGTTGATTACAGCAAACCCTCTCTGCTGCTGGAAACATATGTGTGCCTCTGTGTGACCGTGTTGTTTAATGCAGATGTGACGGAGTGTGCGCCTCTGAGGGCATGGTGGTGTCTTTGTCTGTGTACAAAGTGTGATACCCCAGTGAGATCCTCTGGGGTTGAACGAAGTGTGTGTGTGTGTGTGTGTGTGTGTGTGTGTGTGTGTGTGTGTGTGTGTGTGTGTGTGTGTGTATCTCACTAGTTTCTGCTGGTGAGCGTGCATGCATGTATGATCAAAAGTTGCCTTCATGCAATCTCCAGATAAATAAAACATAAGTGATGCCGTGAACTAAGCTGAACCGTCTCTTTATGAATAAATCATCCCCTCCTATCAAGTCTTCCCCCAACTGCTTTGACAGCAACTCAGTAACACTACAATTATGTAACTCCCTGGCTTGCAACACAGTGTAATAACGATAATAACGCAAAGTGATAGATTATACAACAAGATCAATAATTCCCTTGATCGCAACGAAAATGTCTTGGCGCCTCCCAGAGGGCTTGATGTGCAACTGAACAGCCACTTACATTTGATCACACAAGAAACCAGACAACACGACATTTATGACATTTTAAATAACTTTGTAAAGCAGGCTTTGGCTGCAATACCGAAGCATGCATTGTGAAGTACAGAGGTATGTAAAATACAGTGTGCTATGTAAAAGGAAGAGAAACATCTGCTTTGCAACAAGGTGAGCATCCTGATATAAACACAAAAACGCATACAGCGTCAACAAGAGAGATGTGCAAAAATAAAATGGATTAAAATAGTACCGGCAGTCAACATTTTTTTAGATTTGACACTATTCAGCCAGCCACCGGTTTCCATGCCCTTGGGGCGCTCGATGAATATCAAGTTGAAGAGGATTGGAAACTTGGTTGAGACAGATACGTTCCCACCGTGTACATTTTGAAGTCTTCTTTATAAAGATAAATTATCATAATTATCAACTATTGCAGCTGCAAGCAGGGACCGCAGTGTGTTCAGGGACACTATGACACATTAAATATATAAACAGCATTTAAAACGAGCTTATTGTTCGGAATAGAATTACTACAAGCCAATGTTGACAAACAATAAACAACAAGCATCACTGTGGGACAAGAAAAAAAAAAAACTCTGTATGAGAAATACTGACCCTCTCCGGGTTACAACAGCCCACCATGTACTCGATCCATTAATGAATGATTCTGACCGCCCGGCTGAGAAATTGCTGTTGTGGCAGGCGGGGTGTGAGTGACAGAGCTGATTTATTTCAGTCTACAATCATGTAACGAGAGCAACACAGGCGCTGAGGAGAGGAGGCAGCTTCACGGGGCCATCAGAGACACACACACATACACACACACACACACACACACACACACACACACACACACATACACACACACACACACCTTGGCGCACACACATCAGACACAGACAGAAACATCTCAAAACACATCCACAGGAGGAACATCGTGCCCTTTTAGTCAAGTTCTCCTCCTGCCAACAGCTCTCACCCAGCAAGCGTCATACGTGGAAGCTAGAGAGATGAGTTGAAAATCCACAAGGTGGAATACGATACAGGTCCTGATGAACGTCTACGCTGCTGCTTACACAGAGGAAGCTGTTTTCTCATTTGCTCCCTCATGCCTTGATTTGTTGGTGGTGTATTAAAGTTAATTCCTCACTTGCAATGTTTACCACACCTGGATTTACGCCACCTTTTGTCCAGCAGCGGCGTCACGGTGAAAGCATTCCACCAGTACTTTTCAACTGTTTTCAGAGTTTGGAAAATAATATGCATGAGACGATCGCTGCCTACAGCCAAACAAAAGCACATGCTGCTCTTAATAAAATTTAAAAAAAGATAAAATCATCTCTTAAATCTCTCATGGGATGAGAGGGAACGTGCCACCCGTGATCAATTCTTAACCACTGGAAGAGGCAGAGAGACCTATAAAGGATGGAAAGCAGAGCAGATGAGAGGAAAGGAAGACTGAAAAGAGAGGGGGGGTGGGGGGAATCACTCTCAGAGTCCACCTGTCGGCAGAGATAAACAAAAGGAGGGCCCGGCAGCACGGACTGGGGCTTATGGGAGGGCCTGACTGACAGTGCTGACATTTAGAAAGAGCACAGTAAACAAGGTCTCACAGAGAATAAATAGCAGGGGGAGCAAGGGGGGGGGCTAATACACACACACTTAAGTACTGTACACATTAATGCATCTCATCAATGTGTAAATCCATGCCTACAAGCATGTACACATACGCACGCACACACACACACACACACACACACACACACACACACACAGAGCTGCCAGGGAACCTTGAGATACCTTCAGACTGGTCCAAGCAGATACTGTGAGGCAGCAGCAGACAAAGAAAATGCAATAAGTACTTGCTTTTAATAGAACTAGCTCACACACACTCACACACACGCACACACACACACACACACACACACACACACAGATACAGGCAGGCAGGGAAATTAAACACGCCTACTGATTAATCCAGGACAGAGTGGATCGCCAGTGTTGTTCCTTGGCCTTTTGTCTCTGATTAAATGGAGAAGCATTAGGAGTGAGGCGCTTTGAGCTGCCTACCTCCGAGCTGAATGCACCTCCAGTACATTCTGTTCTCACCTATCGGTGACGAAGGCTCAGTGAGGGGAGGGTTTACAAGCACCTGCTCAGAAATGTCAGACGATTCAGAGCAGACAGAATGTATTTTTCATGTTTTTGTTCGTCAATATTTTATTACAATACCACAATAATAAATTATCAGCGGTATTATCAAGGTATTAAGGCACATGGTGTTCATAAAAAAATTCAATAGATATGAAATCAATATTCACATGACGAATGAGTATAAATATCTAAATGGAGCAATAATGTGTTAAGTAATTATGATGTTACGTTTTATTCAAAAGTGATACTTTTTGTATTGTTGCCTCATAAGACACGCGCCCCTCATCTTTTAGCCAATCAAATCCCCGCAGCCTCTATCAGGAAGATCGACAAGTGCTAACAAATTTTGCCAGCTCAGCTCCTACTGGCTGGAACCACAACAACCAGCTAACCAGCTGCTGCTGTTAATGAACACAGCACACAGACACAGAAAGTCACCTCACCCATTGTTTAGTTTAACATTGTCTACAGATGCTACCTATCCTACCTGGTCACCATTAGCATTAATGGACGCGTGAACACACATTGGGGTTTCACAGAAAAGTATTCATTTATCCAAAGACTGAAGTTTGAGATACTTTTACTTGAGTTTATACTTCTACTTCATTACATTTCAGTGGGAAATATTGTTCTTTATACACGAATACTAATTAGAAAGCTGATACTTTTCAAAATGAAATGTAATGTACAAAACATATGATCAACTAACGTAACAAGCTTCTGCTTAAACATTAATCAATGATAAAACATGTTATAATAATCTATAATTCTGCATTATGAGTACTTGTACTTTGGATACCCAAGTCCATTATTTGCTAATACTTCTGTACTTTTACCGAGGTAAAATTTTGGATACAGGACTTGTTATTTTGATTTTTTATTGAGTCCTGTTGCTGTTTTGACTTAATAATCTGAATACTTCTTCCACAACTGTAAACTGTAAATCTGACGCAATCCTATTTGTTGTTTTGTGTTTTGTTCTTTGTTTTAACAGCAACATAACAATCCAATAAATTAAAGACATCAAAAAATAAATTACCAACAAATACATAGAACTAGGCTTTACCAAAACACACCTGATATCATAATGATAGAGCTAATTACAAACTTGGAAATGGATTAAAAAGAACGCAGGTGAAATCAGTTAAGATTAAAATTGAATCTAAAGAAATGAGCACACGCTCACAGGCATACAAGAAGAAATATGTTCTCACAAAAGCCTCTCTGGATATAAAAAACTCTCAAATCCCAATAACCAAAATTCAATGGTACACCGAGTTCATGTGAAACCCCAACAACAGAATATGTGAGGGTTACGAGAACTATTGCTTTGATCTGACAAAACACACGCAATAGCATTACATGTCCTTTTAAATCCAGCAGGAGCTCATAACGCTTCAGGAGACACATCAACATGCACCTCCGCCTGTGAATGCGGGCTGTGCTAACTAGAGCAACTAGGTCACCCAAATATTCAAGGGGAAGATGTTTCCTTCAGGGCAGCATTCAGTGGGGTGAAACATTCACTGTGTTGGTTTTTCAAGACACACCGTGGACTGCTGCACATTCTAAACGCTTTTCTTTTCTTCTTTTTTTTTTTAATGCTGCCATACTGACTCCCAAGACACGGAAAAGGGACAGTCAGAGTCACCTTGGAAGGACACTGTAAGGAATGGAAGACATTTGATTCAAGTCCTTGGAGGATAGGAGTCCCTAAAGCTGCCACCCTCCCTGATGACATGAAGGAAATCTTCTCTTCTACCTAAAACCTATTTCAAAGAGAACATACAAAAGCACCGAATTGTTCCTGGAACCAGGCAAACAAAACCCAAAGCAACAATAGTATTGCTACTGTGTCCCTTCATCAGTAGGTAAATGGAACTTCCGGGACAACAGCGTTGTTTCAGTTGTTTTTACAGGCGGAGATGAAATACAATATGTCTCACCTCGGCAGAACGGCTGCAAAGCAAAGAAACAATCTGTTTTGTCCTCGTGAACAATCAGTGAAACGTCTTGCATCAGCAGAGCTTGCCCCCCCCCCACAAGCAAAATAAATGCAAATACTGTGCAAATATGCGTGAACCCATGTGTGGTCAAGCACACATACAGAGCGATACACACAAATACACACACACACACGCGCGCACGAAAGAGAACACAAAAAGAGACCACAGGGAACGGACAATTTGCGGATGCATGGTCACATTCTCTCGCTCTCTCTGTGGGGAGCACAAGGAAATCAATAGTTATTGAAGATGCATTTTCTGGCGGTAAGAAAAGAACTCTCAGACAATGTGCTGCATCCTGCACGAAGCAACAGCGGAGTCTCCGGGCAGAAAATGGGTAAATGTCAGGTGAGGGCCCATGTGAGTAGGGACCCGGTACCTCCATCATGTACTGCTGAGCACCTGCAGCTCGCAAGGCCCGGAGGTGCGGCGATTTTCTTCCCTTTTGATATTTGCGGAAGGTAAGAGCAACGTGGAAATACATTTGGTAAATGTCACAAGATGGAAGTCAAGATAAGAATGGACCGTTACACATTGCCGTAATTTCTTTAACCTTCAGCCGTTCAATCAGGGAGGGTCGACTGAGCACTGCAGCTATTTCTCAGTAACGCCTCTCTACATAAATAAATCACATTCAGAGCAGGGCGCCCCGCGACACAACACATCTCACGGTTGTCGGTCACTGATCAGCTTGGAAGATGCAGAGAAAGAGACGCCCAAAATACAGGAAAACCTTCCTCTAATGGTATCTAACCATGCAGATAGTTTTGGTTTTATTTGCTCAGGCTTCCAGATATCCATCTCGGAGTTATTCCCAGATAAAAATAGAGGTGAACGATACGTCACATGTGGCACTCGCAGCGCAGATCATCCAAGGCTGCTTACTATTTTTTTCCGAAGCAACAGCATCACCCCCCCCCCCCCCGCACACAGAAAAAAATTCACCACGGGACAGATGTATTATGCATACGTGCACCACCACATTGCACATATACATAATGTATGTAGTTTAAAGTTTAAAGAGACAAGAAGCTCTGTGTCTATCCATGACCTAACCTGTCTCTGCTGGTTCAGAGCTACCAGCGATGATACTGACATTATCTCATCTCCTCCTGCTGGTCCCTCTGGAAAGCTCAGAGAGTCGACCTCAGTATCTCTAATTTCAGACACTTAATGAGATTTTTAATTGGTGACCTTTCGAGAATGGTTTTGTACCGTGGCTCATGAGAGCACTTGAGTGGAAGCCGACACATACCACTCAATACTCACACTGGGATCCTTAATAACAACCTCTAAAGGGTCTAACACGTACCTTCCCCCACAGTTTGACTGATCGATACGCTAGACGATAGACTGACGGACAAGAAATTTTGAAAAACCTTGGGGAGCTACCCACAACAAGTTTGTATAGTCCTAGCAGTTCATGGCATGTTTACAGCACCACAGGAAGTATCTGGGAACAGGAGAATGAAAACACAACATGACCTGATCATAAACTCCCTCTGCTGCTCCCCATCAAACTTTTATCACCGCTCTGTATGACAAGTGACTGGCAGAAGAACAAAATCTCAATAAACAAAGCCCAACTGAGTTGAACATAAAGCAACAGAGCGCGTCAAAGCGTCGGCGGGGCAGAGGGAAATATATTGTACGTAGGTGCCGCTTAGTGTCTCTTTGTGCGGCAGCAAACAAAAGCAGGGACTCAAAGCGCCGTGGAAGCAACGCATCACAATTTGCGGCCTGAGTTTCTTACCGTGGTGAGATGTCGCAGCCCTGCTGCATGAAGGCCCCCAGCGAGAACCAAAGGGAGTTGAAAATGCCAAACTCATTGGTCTGCTCAAGACTCTGCTGGTTGGTGTTCTGTTGCGTTGGCGTCTGGCCCTGCTGTACCCCATTGGAGGCCGATGCTTGGGTGGGAGTCTGCGGCTCACCTCCCTCCTCGTAGTCCTCGGCGTGCCACTCATACGGGCTGAATCGACTGACAAGGAACAGGACGACGCTGACGCCAATGTAGGCGAACACGATGCACATCCAGATCTCGTAAGCCAGCGGGTCCAGGAATGAAAACACGCCGGGCTTGGATTTGGTGGGTTTCTTGATCATAATGGAGATGCCCAGGGACATAAAGGGCTTAGAGAAGTCGATCACTTCTTCACGAACCAGGGTGATGGTCAGAGGAGCCACAGCCACGTCTGCTTTCTGGAGGGGGGGGGGGGGGGGGGGGGGGGCACACAGAGGCAGGCAGTTATCAAGCAGCATTGATCTGTCTTTTATGATCTACAATATGTGTTCATTCAGTGGGCCTCAGCTATATTTTGTTTTTGGTGCTAATTCACAAATATTAGTATGCTAATAGAGGTGTATTGAGATGTTATTAATCCGTCTCTGTATTTGGGTCGAGGACCAGAAGTGGTCGTGGTTTATACTAGCAGTAACGTCAAATTGGTTATTTTTTAATATTTGTGCCTTCAAAGCGACAAATTAATTTAATATTAGCGTACCATTATCGGTGAAATACATTTCCACATCTTCATAATGTAGGTCTACTCTCTCTATTTCATTTTATCTTTTTAATTTGAACTAAAGGTTTTATGAACTGTCTGACCCCACTAACACCTCCCTTTAACTGTGGGCCATCGAACAAACAGAACCTGAATTATTCATGACACCGATAGCTGATACAGCATGTAGCATCGTAAATCGATGGACATCGACTGAAATACAAGGTAAAACGTTGGTTTTTCAGTGTTTCGACTGGGTGACATTTTCTTTCTTTAGATAATGCAAAAAGATCAAGGCAGACTACTAAAAGAAAGCTTGAATGAATCTTCACATTAATTTATTGGTTTTGGCATGTTAAGTTGGCATGTTTTAGTAGTCTATGTCTATTTTTCAGCTTTAAATGGTGATTAATAGCTGTCTGCTGTAACTCGGTAGAGCTGATTGTCCACTAATTGGAAGATCAGCGATCCGATCCCAGTCTCTTCCAGAGGGCATGTTCTAGTGTAGGAAAGACAATGAACCACAAATTGCTTCCTAAGTGTGTGTGTGTGTGTGTGTGTGTCTGTGTGTGTGTGTGTGTGTGTGTGTGTGTGTGTGTGTGAGAGAATGAGCATTAGTGTGGATTCTAATGGGTAGGTTGCACCTTGAATGGCAGCCCCTGCCATCAGTGTATGAATGTGTGTGTGAACGGGTGCATGTCGAAATGTAGCGTAAGGCACTTTGAAAGGTCATAACACTAGAAAGGGCGCTATCAAAATGCAAGGCCGTTTAATAATAATAATTTAATAATCTAACCAAAAGTTTTGTCCACTCACCCCATACACCAGTTCTCCCACCATGCCGTTCCACATCTTGGTTTCCGGATCTCTGGCTCCATACTTGCCGTCTGAGACAATCTTCAGTTTGTACTGGTAGCCCACATGTTTGGCTATCTCTGCAGCCAGCTCGACTATGTAGCCCTCGTACTTATCATTTGACACAAGCTGCTCGTGGTTCTTCTTCAGCATCACATACGGAGACTCCTGTTGGATGCAAGGGCAACCGCACAATCATCAGCTTTAACTCAATTACACCAGATGTCACTGAACATTTTGCTGACAAGATGTGCACTGATGTGCGTCATTTCTTGACACAAGCTATTGTGACTAGCATAGCTTTTACAGCTGGACAGATTTGTAAGCTAATTAAGTCAGAGACAACAGCGTTATAGATGATAATAAAGCTTTAGCATCTAGTTAAGGTTTATATTACTATTTCAAAATTTGGGAAGCGGTGTTATGGTTGCATTTTATGCTTCAGTGCATCACTTATCTTTTTACCCCTTGCTCAAAACTGAGGCTTTGGAAAAAGAAGAGCTCTCTGTGAAAGGTTCGAAAGAACAGATAATTCTATGAGATTACCCGGTATTATTTTGGCTTTGTTCCTTAAAGGTATGGTGTGTAATTCAACTATAAAAGGTGCCGAAGTATGATCATTAGGACAGCTTTGAAAGGAGTGTTGGTAGCATGAAGCAGGTCATGAGGAAGCACAGGAATTGGACAGGGTTATTAAAGGCTGAGAAGACAGTGAATCTGAGAGAGAGAAGTATGTGTCTGCAAGTGTGTGTGCATGTGTGCGTGTGTGTGTGTGTGTGTGTGTGTGTGTGTGTGTGTGTGTGTGTGTGTGTGTGTGTGTGTGTGTTTGAGCCATGTAGATGGTGGAGCAGACATCGCTGACCTCTGCTCCAGGGCCAGGCTGTTCTTCTTGTTATATCGCTCCGACATTAGTACACCTCACACTGATTGGGTGTCCTGAGACGTTACAGCTGACAAGACACCTGGGGCCCCACTTCACTTTCCGAAAAATGGTCTGAGCTGTCCACCAGCAGTTGGAGGGCCTCAATTCCCTCAAGTTGTTACGCATGCCTGTTTTTAGCTAAGGCTGTGCTGAGCGGAGCAAATCCTGCCATCATATTTCATCAAGGTCTGGAGATGTGGGGGATGGGTGAGGGGGGTTCCTCTGTGTGTTACAGTTATCTGGGTTCTCCTGCTTTTTATGGCTGAAGTGGAGGTAATCATTGTCACACATGGAAACCCCTGGCCCGCTGGTGGAGGAAACGGCACCCCAGGGAGACGGTGGTGAGAAAGTGTTATGCACTTGCGGTCACAGACATAGCTGCCCCCCCCCCCCCCATACAGACACACAGCCACACGAGCGCACATTGAGGCTTGACACGGCATACAGAAGGTCCTCTAGGACTCAAACAGTTCCAATGAGATCGGCTGTCACTCAGCTACGTTATATATAATGCAGACACACAACAGAATGCAATTCAAAACACACAAATGTGTTCAAATGCAAATGAAATAAAACATGCATGGGAATGGGTGTGTTTGGGTAGTTTTGCCATTGGCAAAATTGTTAAAAATCTATTTATTTCATTCCTCTGAGACCAATTTAAACAGACCTTGAGGGAATTTTCAACATTACATTATTTGCTTTTTCGCGATACCATTTCTTACTGAAAGCCTATACAAATAACTGTATTTATTATAATAGGTGCACACAGCCAGTATACCATTAACAACCACTGCCTTGTGTGAAAACACTGAATTGTAAAATTCCAGTCAGAGCCTAGTTTTAGTGTAAAGCCATGATCGTGAGGACACCAAACTCCAGTCCTCCATTAAACATGCTCTGCTTCACTCCTCCAGATCTCCCGTTAACCCCGGCCTGGTCTGTGTTCACAGGCTGGGACAGTAGGGATGTGGGAAAGCACAAAGTGTTACCTTCACATTGGCAAAAACAACACGCTCCCTCAAGCAGCGAATCAGCGAGCACAAAAGTTAAACCATGTAAAAGCTCGCCTGCTGCCCAATAACTGTTCACACCTTATCTCTTCTCTTAGGTTCCAAGACAGAGGACCAATTTATCTTGCAAGAAAAGGGGACACTGATAGGAGATTATGTCAGTGAGACTTATTTTGGGTCCGTCCTCTTGGGAGACTGCAACCTTTGGGTTTAAATTAGGATGTTCACGTTTTTCTTTTTAATCAGATGCCAGTACACTATGCAAAATGTTAAGTTTTGCATAGTGTACCCAATGCTCCAAACCAGCTTCCAACCTTTTCTTTTGGCTAACGTACCTCCACAGTACTGTGAAGAACTGCTTCATCGACACCACCTGTCGTTTTCCAAATGTTGTATTCATTTTAATTAATTTGAATTCTATTTTTACATGAAACATACAATTGAACTATTCATGTTAAGGTTAGTTGGAAAACAAAATACTGTGACAGAGGCTAGTTCAACCATTTATCCATATCTATGTCCTGAACAATTTATCTATTACTTTAAGCTAAATATTTCATTATTTTATTTATTTATTTCAGTATTAATGCATTATTCAAATTATTATGTAACAGTAGCCCAATCCCTTTCTTATAGCGTTAAATCTGGTAAAAAAGGAACTGTGTAATTATTAGATGCATTGATTGTAATAGTGTTAATGCTGCAGTTTATCCATCCGCTATTGCAGCCATTTTTGCATCCAATTGTTGACAATTGAGCAAAACTTTCCCCAATTTAATAAAGTTGTCGTCAGAAACTCCCCATTTCTTAAACACAAGGAGGAGGCTGATGTGTTTTCCCCACTCGAGTGCTTTGTATTTATGACTCACATTGGTAATGTCACTATACATTGTTGTGTTCAGCTGTTTCCTGCTGACAATGTCCCTGACTGAAAGCTTGCCTCTAAAAAAGAGGCATTGGAGTGTTTTGTTTTTTTTCCTCTCTATTATTCTACATCGTCTATCAGCTCCATCACCTTCCCCGAGCCTTTATCTGGTGAGCAGTGAATTTCTCTTAAGGGAAGCACACAGTTGAAATCCTTTACCCCATTAACCCTCACAGTGGAGAACACACACTGCACACACATTTCCATGCCGGACCTGAAGGCTGTTGCAGAATTTTAACAAATCAGCAAGTGTTTTTTTTGTTGCCGTTTTTTTTTCTTACACATTTCATCCATGCATGGAAAAAGTCCAGCAAAATAACATGGAGGCAGAGATAAAAGACATTTCCACTTGAATAAAAATAAAACCAGGACTACAAAAAGAACCAGTGCTGGGCCCCAGGCTTCCACAGACATGGAGTATTCTCTGATATAAAATGTTCAATATGATGCAGACCCTGAGAACATCCTGTACCGGGGAAGATATACTCTGATCTTTACTATCCTCTACTGTATATGAGCCAGGTATTGCCAGCTATGTCGCTTTCTGTTGATAAAATGTCATGATGAGAGCTGGTCAGATTGAATTGCTGTCGCCCTATTCTCAAATACAACCTCATTCACAAGACCTCCATCTCTGTAATGTAGGCCAGGACGCTGAATGCAACATGGCCAAGTCTTGAATGAATGAATAACATAGGGGGACAAAGAAATGGAGGGCAGGCTAACACTTCACAGCCTCAGGAATAAAGGTTCTCCTGTGCTATTTAAAACTGTAAAAAAACGAACTACCAGCATAATTCTGAATGCACATTTTGTGTCCATTCAACGTGAGGTTGTGTTATCTTTGTGCTCTCTTTTAAACGTATCGTAAACATGTACAGTGGAACTGCGCGAGTCGGTCAGCCGGTGTCCTCAGGGAGAATTTCTGTACGCGTGTTGTACTTGCCAAAATGAATTTTTGCGATTGTGATTCTGAGCAGGCACGAGTCAGACAGAGAGAAGTTAGCGGAATAGAGTTGGTATGGGATGGGAGGGAGGGAGATACAATCACAAATGTCTGCTGAATTCTTTCGGGGTCCTGAACTTTTAGGAACTCTATCATAAAAGAAAATGAAAAATGTTACTCTGCCTTTCCCCCGTCTCCATCTCGCCCGTGTCTCACCAGCCCCTCCTCCCCGAAATCTGTCATCCTGTCTATTGTACTCACCAAGATAGTGGTGACTATGTAAGTTCTGTTCTGCAGGCCGTACGTCTCGTTGCTGCCTCTCACAAAGCTGGCAGTCGTCACATACTTCTCATCTTCGTTCCAGTAGCCAACCTAAGACGGGCCGAATGTCACAATGTCAAATACGCTTGAAGTGACATTTTGGACTTGAGTAAATAAAAGTAATTCATCTAATATCTTATGACATTTGAAACAGAGTTGAGTATGAATACTGTGTAAGAGGAGTATGGATAGAGTAGTTTCAGCCACTGTTTGCATTAGATTACATTGTGGCTGATTTGACATGTTAATTGCTACTGAAGATATTCAAGATTTCTTCTATTTTTTAAAATTAAAATGACACATGATTTTGCAGAAAGCATCACTGAGTAAAATGTAAGGAATTTTTTAAAGGTCAGGAAACTTCCTTTTTTCTGATTGTCTTTTTTCTGCTCAAAGCGTACATGGGATTAAAATGTGATTATGCTAATATGTTACTCTTCACTTCTAAATAGGAATAAACTGCTTGATAAATATGTCTTTATTTCAGTCAGTGGAGAACTCTTTTACTCCTAAGTTTTTTGCTTTCTGGAGAGTAATTTATTACAAGTTTGATATGTGGACCCAGACCTTTCTTCTACTTAAAATGACCTAAAATGAGCCACAGGGTTATTCCACTGATAAACTTACAGGCACAGTTCATACACAGTATCCTCAGGCTACAGGCTCACCTTCTTTGGTCCAGAGGGGGCCAGTTCCATGACGCTGACAGTGTAGTTGGTTCGGCGGCCTTTCTCGTTGAACTGAATGTGACCAGTCAATCCATCTATACGGACCTGTAATGGAGTCGCAGACATTGAATAAGTAATTTTCAGGCTCGGCAAATGGGTCAATAATGGCTGCGGTGATGCATGACATTCATACAGTCCACTTCTTGTCTGCGCTGGCAGCGGGCATTAGCGTGTCGCGCCGGCACGCGATGCATGTTCATCGTGGCTTGCATGCATTTGTATAGTATTCATTGTAAATGGTCCACAGTGCCTGGTCCCTGCGGAAGTGAATGACAGACGGTGTGTGCGTGTATGTGTACAGTGCAGTGTGTTTGTCTTGGCTGTGTGACGGAGTTAATTGAGCGAACGCGGCTTCGATCTACAGTCCACGCGCAGGCAGATGGCTAGATTGACACTGAGCGGGCCGCTGCACAGTCACTCTGCAGACAGAGCCTCGGGCTGCACGCGCACTCACAAACTCACATGCAATCCCATGTACGCCCTCACACCTAAAGTGCATTTGTAATAAGACCTCCACACCTTATGTGAATGATGTCCGAGAGTAAATACATAACATATTTCTTTGTGTATTTAATTAGAAACGTATTTTGGCAGTCTTTTTTGAAAACGTAATTTCAAATATGCTGTATTAAAATAATGTCCGTTCCTCGAAATACACATGCTGTCGTATGCACGAGTGTCTCCATGAGACAATGTGAAGTCTCAAGGGCAGCGAACATTTCTATTTCCATTGCCAAATATTATGTTTCTAAACTCAATTGCTACTGTCATATTCCATGATGATCATGGCTGAGTGTTATTGCCTGCAGGTTTTGTTTACCAGCCATGATGTCACATTTGATACTGCAGAGCTCTCCTACGCCTTAATGTGAACTTTACACGACAGAATGAGACCTAATTTGTTCAGCCAGCCCCAACTCAGGAGCCGTTAGCCAATGTGCCACTCAAGAATTTGCACGTGCGTGTGTGTGTGTGTGTGTGTGTGTGTGTGTGTGTGTGTGTGTGTGTGCATGTGTGTGTGTGCGTGTGTGTGTGTATGAGGGTCTATGTATGTGTACACATTAGCATGCCCCCATGTATGCACACAGACCTGCTGCAGGGCTCTCTGGATGTCTATGCCCTGCCCCCAGGGAGCTGGTGGGTTGGCAAGACACTCTCCAGCGTTGCCCCTGCGAGAGATGTCTATCCTCTGCTTCCTTAAATTCTGAAAGGCCGTGGACATGACTTTCACCCCGTCATATGTTAGCGCGCCAGTGTACTGTAAAGAGAGAGCAGACCATTCAAACCAGAAGCAAACACTGCGATAAAAACTGATAAAGGTCTTGGCCAAGGAAAGGCAAGGCAGCGATAAAAAATAAATCCATGAATTTCATAAAGTCTCCCCTAGCTTTGCGTTAACACCTAAATACATAATTTAATAATCTAATATTTTAACTTATTTAGGTTTATTTCTTGACCTTGTAAAAACAAAGATGTTTGTATTTGGCATCAATCCTCTATCTCAGCTGGTTGTTATGGTTACAAATCAATAATCATTTCATAGCAGAAATCCCAGTTCTGAATCACTTTACTCTGATAGGATCATGGGTTATCTGTCAAGCAAATTCAATAGAAATCCTTTCATAGCTTGTTGCGATATGCTGCTGACAGTCACTAACAAATTAACTGACAGGGGAAACTACAACCTTCTTGACATCTTAACACGCCTCACAACTTCTTGTATTAACGCTTTAAAGATAATAGAAAAAAAAATAAAAGAAGAAAAGGAGGAGAGATCAGAAAGCAAGGCAGTACTTTGAGTCCACTCTTGGGCACTTTGGAGTCTTTGTTGTCAAACTCCATCCACTGCTGGACGACGCGGCTGACGCCGGGCTCAGAGTTGTTGACGAGCTGGAAGCCGGTGATGTTCGCCCCACCCTTCCTCAGGTCTGTCAGGTCGATGTCCAGGAAGCCCTAAGACAGGAAGTGGACAGGAAGAGAGGGGAACTGAGAGTTGAAGGTTTACAAGATAATTACGATTTCATCATCGTGCACAACGCATGATTAGCAGAGTCCTCAAGTATTGAACCGTACTTGCTGCAGTGACAATAGAAAATCTGAGGGTTCACTGGTACCAGTGGTTCCAAACAAACCTTAAAAGAAATCAATTCTTACTGGGCTGTCAAAATTTGGAAAATACGACGTTTGAATATTCAATCTAAAAAAACACATTATTTCCATTGCACCCAGTCCTGACTGGTCGTGAGCGACACGGCGCTGCACAGCTTTAGAACTTTTGTCAGATGTCTCTATTTATTCCCGTCACTCGCTTAGAAAGCGCGGCAATCCTTCTTCTCCTCACTTAGAGAGGTTATCCAATTGAACATACCTCATCCCTGCCTTTTTCGAAGGGCAAGAGAAGTGAGAAAGAAAACAGAAAACCCCATTTCATGTCTGTGGTCAGTCCGGAGCTAATCTCTGATAGACTGAGTCCTCATGGGCCACCGTTAACAATGGCCGGATCAAAACCTTACACTGTAGGCCACTGGGAACAAAGCAGGAGATGCCTCGCAAAACACAATGGAGAAAGACGTGATTTACTGTAATGGTATCTCCTACATGTATTTTCTCCACTGACTATTATGTTAGAAGGCTGTTTTTCATAGCCGGAGAATGGCAGAAAAGCAGATTTGGTCTCTGAGCAGGCCGCCTGTCATGGGGTAAAGAGGAGACAGACGAGTGGGATCGGGTGGGAGTTGACACAATTTGTCTAAGATTTGAGAGCAAAGTTTTGACTGATGAAAAGAAAAGGTGTCTCTCCGGTGTCTCACCTGCTCGCCAGGCTACACTTTCTATCCTTTCCCTTTCTTCTCCGCTCTGATGCTATTTCTTTCATGTAATTTGGAGCTTCAGGCTCTCTCTTGGCCACATGTCTGTCTCAAACTTTCGCTTGTTTACTTTATCTCTTCACATCTGTGCAGAGAAGACAGTTTCGGGGAGGGTCGACAGGGTGGCAGGTACAAAATGAAGGCAAGCTCAAACTCCCCTCACTTCGGCCTACCTAATGTACCTGTGTGTGTTTCCGGGTGTCCATATTTCTCAGCTGAGCAGACAGACTAGTGTCTTTTTTTCTGCTCCATGTGTGAGCTAATGGCGCAGTGAGCTGAAGAGGTTACTATAGAAACTAGCCTTTGCCAGCACAGAACATGGCGCGTGGTATTTCTGACATATTTTACATTTTAATCTCTCAAGCCCTTGTTTCTTTTCTCTATCACTCTATCAAACTGTTCTTTTCAGACACACACACACACACACACACACACACACACACACACACACACACACAAGTAAGTAAATAAGTTAAATTCTGAAATGGTGCAAGGACACAGAAAAAGTAATTTTTGCACAAACCTTTCAATGGGCCCATTATAAAAGACTGTGGCCACTTTGTGTATCAGCTGTTATTACTGTCTGAGCCTTATCATTCAAAATTAAATCTGGCAAACTGGCCAGACAAGAGAGATTGAGCCAATCTAAAACTGCAGCACTGAGAAATTGCTCAAGCCAGCAGCTGCATATTAATGCATATTACCATATTACAGCTTCAGTTGATGTCAATTTTCTCTTCATTTGGTTGCATTTAGCAAGTCTGGCGGAGGCTGAAGGGGTCTACACACCATTTGCACTGTGCAAATGGCAGCAGACAAAGGGAGCTAATGGATATAAGCTTGCATACATTCGCTGCCTGAAAGATTTCTGACTGTCCTGACGCGTTTCTCGCTCGTGGTTTTCCTGTGAGTCTACTACTGTGCGGCCGTTATGTCTGCGGGTTTGACGATCCAGTGAAAGAATGAAGTAGCTGTGGAGGAAAACGGGATGGAGAACGCAGAAGACATAAAAAAAAAAAAAAGGCAGTTTTAGGCTAAATCATTCGGCCCATGCAAGTCTATTAAACTGGCAATAAAACAGTGAAAGCCTGGAATCCTGTTAAAAGCCACATTTAATAGCAATGCAAATTAATTAATCGAGGCGTGAAAGTATTTAGACAAGTATGTGGAATATTTCAAAGAAATGGAAAAAGATTTAATAAATGCAGTGATATAATGACGATTCCTTACCAGGTTAGCCAGGATGTAGTGGTAGCTCTTTGCATTCTTGCCTTGTTCAACAATCTGGAAGACAAGGTCAGAGGAGATATAGAAAATAAAACGCCTGTGATACAAAAACAGACGGTTGGTGTGTGTGTGTGTGTGTGTGTGTGTGTGTGTGTGTGTACAACTGAGAGAGAGGTTTTGACAGTGTCTCAGCAGCATACCTGGTAGAGTGCACAGTACCTGACCTTGTGGAGGACAGACAGAGTGTAGGTTCACAATACATCAGAGCAAATGGAGTACTAAAGTAACACTAAACATCGAATAAAATAAAAGATGACTAACTTCACAAAGAACAGCTTTAATAAATGATTAAAAACTTCAACATACCAAAAGACTCCATATAATAAAATTCATCAAAGTAGCTTAAGGAGTCGAATGAAAATAAGTGCTCTTTCCCCTCCCATCTCCTTTAAATTCCTCCTCCTCTCCAACATTTTTTGCCTTTGGCCAGACACCCGCTTCCACAAAAAACATATTATCTATCACACACAAACCCACCACTGATACTATTCATATGAATACAAAAGCAACTGAATTAATTAATTCACTGATAATTATGATGTGTAACCACGAATAAAAACAAATCACACCCAAAACTGACCATTTAAAAAGCAAAGAATTATAGTTATTATTACAAAATAAACAAATTAATGAAAAAAAGGAGGAAAAAAAGTCAAATGACTTGAAAGAGGCAGAAATTGAATACAAAATGTAATGGATAATCCACTCTTTACTGACAGTAAACTGCACGTAACATATCATGCTTCCCATCCTCGAGGCTTTTACGTGTCGTAAAGAATCAGTCAACAATTTGTCAATAAAATACTGCACACTGTACGTTATCTTTTTCTATTCTCCTCCTACTCATCATCTGTTTTCAATAGTGTTCCCCTGAGAGCTCTTATTTGATCTTTGATCTTATATTTAAATAACTATAAAATATTCTAGCTTCCTAGAACTCCAACGTGATCTAACAACAATATCATCAAGCGCTGAACTGTGCACAAGACCGTCTCCCACGCCTGCACCTCTCTTCCACCTGCGCCGCTGTAACTCTCTGACTGCAGGCGTCGCAGGTCAGCCGAGCGCACCAAGGGTCAGGGCAGTTTGAACATCGCGGTGGGAGGTGTGTAGTGAAGCGCCAGATCTGGTTCATTTTATAAAAGAAATGGGCACATTGGACAGCAGTTTGACTGACACTTAAATGTAGATGTGGTGTCGAGATAGACAAAAGTAAATAAATAAATTAAAGCAACTGCTGTACTGTACAACAAATGTGTGTGTGTGTGTCTGTGCATATGTGTCATCACAGCATACTGGGCCGTCACATAAAATAAGGCCGAGTGGGCAGCACTTATTCAAAGCCATGCACCATCCAATTAATAGCCTTAGGCCAGCGGATAAGAGGCTCATTCCACTGTCTCTGCTCAGGCACCACGCATAACCTCACACATTTTTCACTCCTCTCCCTCTCTGCGAGCATTCTCCCTCGCGAATACTTCGGGGAAGTGCACTCATTTGTTTGTGTGTTATGTGTGTCTAATGATGCTGTAGGTCATGACAGAAGGTGGCATTTGTTATTAATAGTGACCCCGGCACAAGGCGGGCCCCGCGGCCAAGTCCCAGGCGAGGAAAAACTGAAGGGAAGGAGGAGAGACACACACCAGCACTGACACCAATCGGCTAGACACTGGGGGGAAAACATGCATTACTGCCACAGTCCACCGTCAAATGGAAATGGTTTTGATGCGAGTAGCTTTTTAATTATACATGCAGATTTGAAGAGTCATTCACGGTTCAACCCCAAGAGAACGGGTCACTTTTTCCGTCTCTCGGAAACATTTTCGCGGTAGCTCTTCTGTCAGGATGAATGTTCCCTAAGGAGAATACATCAACATTCAGTTTATGTGAGAAGTAGCCCTCAGGAATCTGTCAGTGACATTATCGCAGGAGAATCTGTGTGCTATATGAGATGAACGAGATGAACACAGGAGGGAGTTTAAAGGGCAAAATAGGCAGTGGTGTGTGTGTGTGTGTGTGTGTGCGTGCGTGTGTGTGTGTGTGTGTGTGTGTGTGTGTGTGTGTGTGTGTGTGTGTGTGTGTGTGTGTGTGTGTGTGTTCGCCATTGTTTGGATGCACAGACGGGGCAGTGTGGAGGCAGGGAGCAGATGTGGGTGATTGATGGTGGCCGTCTGAATGGAGAACTTCTCAGGCTCAGCTCCTGTAAACTGGTGAGAACTGATGCAATAACCTTAACTGTAGACACCGGGCCATCAATAACAGTCACACAAAGCAGCCACAGACTACACATCTAGACGGGGACTGTGTGTGTTTGTGTGTGTGTATGTGTGTTACGAACATCATAAAAGTGCATGTGTGTGCGATGTTTTTTTCTTCTTATAAACAACAATATACTGAAACAGAAGAAAAGCTAATAAAATCTGACTGAAAAGTCATAAATCATACAAGTGACATCAACAAGCAAAACAATACAAATATGACGAATGTGTCATATATTTCTGGGGATACAACTGCCTGTATGTATTAATGGTGGCTAGCTTTCAAGCACGTCAAATGTGCCGTTTGCAGCACCTTTTTCTCAGCAGACACTTTGACTTGTCATAGCAGGAAAAGCGCAGGTGAAACAAATTTTGTTAATGATAAGCCATGACAGCGAGTCAGCATGCACAATACCAGAGCCCTGGAACTAGCTGACGTCATTATTAATTACACCTGTGATTTTCCTGCTATGACAAAGGTCTATAATCACAGTAGTAGATTTACTGTTCTACATTTTTAGCCATTTTTTTAAACAATGGGTAATTGATTGCAGACAGAGGGAGATAAATACAGGCTTTTTAGTTTTTATCTGAAGATGTTCAATTTAGCCAGCTGGAAGGCCAACTGTTCTTAGCACATTGTATCAGCTGTAGCTAGCTAGCTAATTGAGCAGACAATAGCTTAATGAGTTTAAATAAGCAGTTTCTGTCTGACTTTTAAATATTTCAAGCTGACTCATTTTAAACAGGAAACCGAAGAAGGGTCCTATAAGGCACTTCATCGCTACATGCATGAATTTGTGCTCAAAGACCGAGGCTAAAGCTACGTGTCTCTGCGCCAGTTTTCTGTTAATTTGTTCTAACATAACCCTGTTTGGCTTCATAGCTTGTTTACTGCTTTGCATTTTCAAACAGCATGTTCCAATTTAACAGGAGAAAAGGCTTGTAGGTTAATGATTTACACACAGTTTAATGCAGTACGATAACTACTGTATCTCTGGTAACGAGTCTGGGTGGGATTGCTAGCAGGAGTTGTTAACGTTATTCTCCATTATCCGTTATCCAGGACCGGCTTCTGCAGAGTGATTGTGCACAAACTGGGCTTAAAAAAAAAAATGTAACCTGTAACCTCACAAACTCATGTAGCGAAATAGTTGGAAGTAATGCTCGTTTACTATTGTAGGCAGTAAGCTAGTTAGCCAGACATGCTATTGACTGCAGCTGACATTAGAGCAGACAAACACTGTTTAATGCAATTTTTACACTTCTGCTGTCATGTTTTTGATTTTGGAAATGCTATGAAAAAGAAACCACCATACAAACTCTTTAAATGTTGAGTAAAACTTTTGACAGACCTGCCGTGCCTAGTTAAGCTGCGATTGGGCAATCTCTGTTCAGGGGAGAGGTTTAATGAACAGTCAAATGTGATGCCAAGATCCTTTTCCTTTCGACCGCACATAGGTGAGTAAGTGATGATCCTATCACAGAAGAACTGCCGACTCCAAATGCCAATGCTGTGTTATTTATCTCCTCTGTCCTTGATGCTCCAAGAGACTAAACAACCCGGCAGACCACCAACAACCCCCTCCATTAATATCCCCTCCTTTCTCTCCCTGCCTCTGTCCTTTGCTCATCTGTATAGGTCCTTTCAAACTGACTGATCATGTAAAATGCCTACTTGAGTGCATAACATACACTATGGTTTCACTGTGTTATGAGGCCTTTCAGCTGAAATTGCATTATGCTATTGCAACATAATTACATAATCCCCTCTCACTAGAAAAACAGAGAAAAGCTCTTTACCTTTTTGAGGATGCCAGTGAGCCTCTCAGTCTCACAATCGATAATAATCTGGCCCTCCTTCCTCTTGTCCAAATCCTGGAACACTTTCAAGAAGGAGGCCTCCGTCATGGTCTCCACGTTGACTGAGGTCACCAGCCAGTTCCTCTCCGCTGCTGTGTCCAGAACCTTCTGCAGCACTGACAGGCCTAGACAGAAGAGTGGAGAAGGGTGAAACTCTCATTGCAGGGACCAAGTGTTTGGGCATTTTCAGGAAACGTTCTGCAAAGACGTTCAAGCTGAATGAAGTGATGAATGACTACTGAGAGCGATCCATACCAATCTGTGCTTTATTAGGGGACGTAATTTATGTTCAAGTTAATCTTATACAGTGTAAGATAATGTGAAGTAAGGTAGTCTTTTTTTATCCCCAAGGGGCAGTTTGTTGCACATCCAGCAGTAATACAATGACACCAATCAACACACTAACAATTCACACAGATGACATAATGTTATTCAACAGACCAACAGCGGCAGGGACCAATGAGTGTGTGTAGCTATGTTATGAGCTGAGAGATAAATTAAAAACAATTTCGGAAAGAAACAGAAGCTGTGCAGGAAACCAAACTGCTCTTGATAAGCTTATCCATCAGAACCTCCCCTGTAGCTTCAGTGATAAAGGATAACGAGTGGGACAGCCCATTAAGCACTCTGACACGTACAGGTGTGCTTTTCCAGTGCGTACAGCGCGGGGCTAAATAATCGCCACTTCCACACTAACAAATAATCAGCCCGTGTATCATCGCCGACGACACACTCACAGCCAGCTTTACGTCCTCGGAGTACCAATTACAGGTGCCGTTACTCAATTACACCGTCGCCACTGTGCCTCAGAGACACTTGAGCACCATAGAGGCAGAGGTAGAGCAGCCAATGAGCTAAGGGCTCATGCTAAGACAGGAAATAAAAGGCGATTAGAGAACACATTGATCTTGAGCTCTGATTTACAATCTGACTCACTGTTTTACTCCTTTGCTGCTGGCGGTAGACCAATCAGATTCCTCTCGAGCTGGCAGCCACAGTTGTTCCACAGAGTAAATAAAGTAATTTCCCCCGCAGCAGACTGGCAGACATTACCCAAATGAATTATAGCAATTACGAAATTTAGAAAATGTAAACTAATACACGATGTAGCTGAATTTGCTTTTCCTCCAATAAGCTGGCAAACATTGCTAGAGCCAGCATGGGCCTATACATAATGTGTTTTGCATATCCTCAACGTGTGTTTGTTCATCTTCATACAGACATTTTTTATGCATATTGAGCAAATGTAAATATGGCTTATCCACAACAACAGCAGCACAGACCCTGTCAAAAGAAGAATGAGAAAGGTATAGTCACAGCCTCTGAAAGATGATTGCCTGGCATTATTAAAATGCACGCCAGCTGCTCTCCAGGCAATTCCTGCTGCCTGTTTGACACCTGGTCATTAAGAAAGGAAAAGATGGATGCTGTTTTCGCCTCCACATATGACCACAATGCAGTACAGGTATATAAATTAGACACCCCCAGAAAGATGACTTGTAAACATGTACATGGTGACGTATTGCACCTTTCACGGTGTCTCATGAATAATCGCCGTCGCCGATGCCGACGGATTCAGTAGTAGCTGTGAAACTGATGATAGGCGGGGGGGGGGGGGGGTAATCATGGCCGAGAATAAGGCCAGTGGGTGCTGAGGAGACTGGGTCTTTGAATGGAGTCGAGTCCTGGTTTCAGCACCATGGACAGCACCATGCAACATAATCTGACCCGGCAGTTTGTGAAGGAAGCTCGGTCCCACTAAAGCGGTTCATTTGATCTTTTCATTTGTTTGTTAATCTGGTCTTGCATTATGTATATTAGGTTCCGGCGCTTGAGGAAGACACGTTACAATAGGTGTATTATTCATTTTCTCTCGTGTTGAGGATGTTTTGTAGTGTAAAGTATTAAAGAGAAACCTGGAGTCAACTTTCCTTCAATGTTATCAGTGTGGCTGGAGTATTACATTTCTTTATCTTTTCTTATCTCCCATCTATTCTTCCTACCTTCCCTGCTTTCGTCCCCTTTTAGTCTCACTGCGTTTGCATTGAATATTCTCTCGCCTTTGCAAATGTAGCCATTTGGGTTATGCACCCCTATAAATCAGAGCCAGCCTGACAGGGAGGCTCGTGAGACTGGCCATGGTAAAAATGGTCCTCTGAAGGCATCCTGGAAGAGAATAATATCATAATAGAATCTGGCTGTCATAAGCATCCCTCTGGCCAGAGGCAATACACAGAGACCTGGGCACCAGGCAATTGAGAGTAGAGAAAATAACACTTTGGGGAAACCATTTCCTGAATATTGTTTATGATAGGTTTAATGGGCTATCAAATTTGTTTTTCCGTTCTTGGCTTTTGAAAATAAAAAACGAGAGGCACTTTTATTAGCGGATGCTGCACGGAAAGGCAGCAAGACAGATGTTAATAGAAAAAAAGTGGGAAAAAATTGTTCTATATACTAAAAGGGTTTTGACCTCTTTTTCCCTTCTTGGGAGTTGTGACAGAAACCACCACACTGGTTCAAATAAATATCAAACGCTCTGCACTACACTGCGTATGGTATACTTGTATGTCAGTGTACACTTCAGACAATGGAGAAAAACACTCAAAATCTGAAGCATAAATACATATCTTATATAAAATATATTAGACTAGATAACTTTTGACCTTTTTACAGGCAATATCACCTAACAGTCTTTAGAAAAGATAGAATATTTGGAAAAAGCACACACACACATACACACACAGACAATTTTTTTTCTTAAAGGCTTAAAATAACCCTGTAGGAAGGGTGACTACAGCGTAGTATCCAGGCAACAGAGGACTACTGATATGGATTCCACCTGCTCCATCCCACCACTCAATCACACAAGAGTGACACTGCGCACACACACACACACACACACACACACACACACACACACATCTACTACCCAACAGTTTTTGAGTTGGTAATGAAGGGATCACGGAAGATAATAAAAAAAAGAAATCTGTGGCACATGTGTGGCGCTACGGCCATCATGAATCAATAGGGCTAGAGACCACTGTGAAATCTCCTCTGTCACCGCTTAATAGTGTGCTCTGCAGAGTGACATGATGGCATCTATCTTTTAAAACTGATTTAAGGCTGCTTATGTCTCTCACACAAGTGCAGATAAACGTTGCAATAATTTGCATGTGCAAAATGTGCACACGTACATAAAAGGGTGCACGCTTTTGGGCACACTTGCACAAAAATACACCCACAGTCTTGCTCCAAAACCCACAGCACCTGGGACAGATGGCACGGCATTATGGGAAGGCTACAGCTGATTGGCTAGAGAGCGGTAGAAAGAGAAGGAGGCTGACAGGTGCGCTGCGTTATTTCTACAGGACTGTTTCCAAGATGTTTAAATTGTTTGCTACAGCATTATTCATGCTGCTTTTTTTTTCTTCTCATGTTTCTGACAAAGGGACTGTTGCAACACAGGTAACTGCTGAGGGCCGCTCAATGAAGAGCTTCATCTTTTGTTCCATTGTGTGATTTATCTGCTAGCCAGTGCGGGTCAATGTTTTTTGTCACTGTTCTCCATCTGCACAAAGACGGTGGTTCTGAAAAAGATGCTCTGATTGAGCTCATTGCTGCACAATAGCTACGATTGACCCCATTGCTGTCGCCATGGCAATATAAAGACGACTAATGGTGGTTGGTTCAATGACTGTTTTTTGCCTCTTACCGTCTTCATGTGACTGTACCTAAACTGTTTTTTAAATGGTTTTTAAGTGTTTAAATATGTTGGTATTCAAACATGAATGAGGCTGATGAAGAATCTGTTTGTAATTGATAACAATTGAAAATCTTCATATGAGTTATTTTAGAGAATAATCTACATTTGCCAACTTCACTGTCGCATCTTTTTATAATGATGTAGCAAAGCTTAAAATGTGTGTTTGTCCAACATAAAGGTGTCCACTAAAAATGATTACGCCCAATATACATATATATAGTTAGAGTTCCAGGTTTCCTACCTGAGTCAGAACTGTACATGTAGACAAACTTGGTCCATCCGTAGTGGTCGATCACTCCCACCAGAGCGTCCTGGAGCTCGGGCCTCAGCTGGATGACAAACTGGTTGGCCGTCTCGATGGGGAAGGACGGCGTGACGAAGCAGACATGCAGCGCCCCACAGAAGGACATGAGCATGTTGACTGTCTTCCTGTCGTACAGACCGATGATGGCATACACACCTTTGGAGAACTGGGAGCAAACTGCCAGAGAGGAGAAAAAAAAGAAAACAGTGAGAGAGGACATTAGAGAAAGTTTGTAACGCAGTTATAGTAAACCAAAATGAAAATGCTCTAAGAATTGTAAGAGTTGCACCACAACATTTCAGCTTCATACAGTGGATTTAACTGCGTAGACTAATTCACACTCTGCATGATGCGATACAATGTCCATCCTGGTATGTAGTCTTTTAATCATTGTACAGTACTTTAAATGATATCCCATTGGTTCCCTCATGTGGGGAAGACAAAGACAGTGAATTAAAGCTAAAAGGATTGGTCAAATAATCAATGAGACGGTCGATTCCAGCATCTCCAACGAGAACATTTGCTGTCTTTCCCTGTCTTACAGTGAGTGAATTGAACATTTTTTTTTTTTTTTTTTTTAGGTCAAACAGAAAAAGCAATTTGTTCAATGTCTTTTTTTGTTATGCTTATGAAATCAAAATAACTAATCAATTAATTAATTTATTTATTATTGAATGACCTGAACTGAATCTAGCTAAACTGAATTGAACTATATTGAGTTCTAGGTAGAGTGGACGTTTTTGTTGTGCTTTCGTTTTCATTGTATCACCTGAATGTCCAAATGTGTAAAAAGAAGCAATCCACCTATCTATGCCCAAATCTGAAAAGAGAGAGAGGAAAAGAGATATCCATCATTGGTAACAATTTGTCATCGCAGAGTGCCTTATTCTCAGTGGAAAACAACTCTAACAGCCTCGTCTTTGCCTCAATTCAACTTCTGTGTGACATGTTTATGCAGAGCTGGCCAGTTTGTCCATCTGTGTACCACCAGTCGTTGTGTTTGCCTTCAGTGAGAGGTGCAGAGGCTGAAGGCAGATTAGGAGGAGAGAGGCTAATCAATGCATCCCCAGGGTTCCATTGGCATTTTACTGGCAGCAGGAGGTGGTTTGCATCCCTTATTTGCTTCTCTCCCTCACTCTCTCCATTTCTCTGTCTCCCATTGTCTCCCCTTGTCACCGGACTTCCTTCACACCCTCCAATATCTTAAAAATAGCCAATTTGTGTTTTTTAGTCTTCTCTTCGGGCTATTTTCCGCCGCGGCGATGGGTGGGGGCCTTACTTATCTCAGTATTTACCAAACAGATTGAAGTCGCTGCCTGTCCCTGTGCGAGGGCCAGCTCGCTGCTAGGAGCTGAGGGCAAGACAGAGAGAGGATGGCCCGTGCCCAAAACGCCTAACCCGTCACAGACCTGCACCCGCCGGGCAGGCACGTGTGTGTGTGACGGAGATAGAGGGAGAGGGATGAAAGTCAGCCTTATCACATAGAAATACATGTGTGCACACACACACACACACACACACACACACACACACACACACACACACACACACACACATGCAGTTTCTAGTGCTCCGAAAGCCTGGTGACTCACCCTACTTAAAGCGAGCCCTGAAATAGACATTTTGAGCCTCACCACACTGACTCAGTAACAGAACTATCTTTCCTTCACGGTCCGCACACGCCATTGCTATTAAATAGACACACTCTCAGCTATTGCTTTCCACCAGAACACATTACATTTCCCCTTACAAATTTCCAGGACCAATTTCAGCGGTGGCCTCCATGTTCTCTGCCTGGATGAAAGGTAATGAGAGCTTGTTTGACTTTTTGTGCAGCGTCCCATTACTCTGCCCTGCAGCAGGTTACCATGTCTCACTGAATATGAGTCATTTCTCATACCTACAGTATGTGTGTCCGACAAAAAGAAGAAACACGCAGCCATGTGGCACGGACCTCCTGCTTCGAGCTGGCAAGAGAAGCATGTGCTCGTCTAATTCGACAAGAGCATGACACAGAATATTAGTGTAACTCAGCAGTCTCGGGTCTGGTTCTGGTAGCAGCATAGAGGAGCGGCGCGTTGAGTGTTTTTGTCTTGTTAGCGCCACTCCACATGTGTAACGACATTGGAGGCAGGGCTGAGAGACCCAAAAGTGATCCCGAAGACCCCGGCAACACCTGTCCACCCTGGCACTCCGTGTCTCCTCGCCACAGTTACAGCTGCCATGGCGGCAGAACTGAGGTTGCCCGGGCAACGGTCTGTGTCTCTGGCAGGGATTACAGTAGCTCAGAGCTGCTGAAGGACGTCTGGGAGATGAAGTGGGAGTTGTGAGTGTTTGGACATTTTGTCATAATTAGGTCCCCCCTCAAGGAATTAGAAAATTTGCAAAACTGACTTGGCTTTTTGCAAAACCCCCCAGATGATTTCCTCAAATAATGGAAGATTTGCAGCACATTTCCACAGCAGCACATTTACACTCAGAACAAACACATACAGATGATGCAGGGAAAGCTCACTGGATCTGTCTTCTGATGTTATATTTTCACCCGTCTTAAACTTTTCCTATGAATGAACAATAAGTTGATTTGCATTTGCTGTGGTCAAAGAGTTTTGAGCCGTGGGAGAAGAGGAAAAAAACTCAAATCCCGGAGGGACTGATACTCGCACAACAGGAGGAGCTGTCAGCAACAACTCACGCAGCCACTGTCTTCCCTGTTCTCTGTTTCCTGTGCCCCGCAGCTGTTCCTCTGCTTAGCATGAGCCAAATATCAAATGACAGACGTGTCTGTGCCGGCTGCACAAAGAGGGCGTGTTAGTGACAGTCGTTCCTGCATCTGAAGTTGTGGATGGAGGGGAGTGTGATGCTACAGGGTGGCGGGCAACGCTGCATCCTTCGTTCTGCCCGTGAATGTTTATAGCCCAGTATAAATTCACATAGAACTACTGGACCATTGCTGGTTCACTCTTAAAAAATAAAAGTCTGACTTTGAATTTATGGCTGCATTGATAATGGAGCTTTAAAAATGATATGTATTTGAAATAACGATGGATTCTAATTAACTTAAGAAGGGCTTAGTTCACAGCCTGAACTTTATTTGACAGAATCTATAAATAAAGAAATTATCCTGATATCAAAGTGAGGCCATTTTAATGGGCACCATGGATGCCAGGATCCTTTTTGATGGCAAACTGCTCAGTCAAAGGTGTCAAGGTGCCCTTGTGCATGGTACCTGCCTCCCAGCTGCTCCACTGGAACTGCACACACTAACCTGTGTACAGTACAGGACTGTGGAATCGAGGGGCAGCTCCTTTGTGTGTGTGTGTGTGTGTGTGTGTGTGTGTGTGTGTGTGTGTGTGTGTGTGTGTGTGTGATTATTTTTTCAATAGCTCTGCATTGCTTGATATGTCAAAAATAATCAATACAGCTGGATTGAAATGTACTGTGCAGTCGCAAAACAATTTCTCAAATTAATTTTTAGGGGAAGCCGCAACCAGGTTTGCGAGAATCAATATGAGGAATGTCTGTGGAGCGCGTTGGCTCAGTAAAAGCATGTAATCTGGACTCACGGTGAACGCATGCAAACCGCAAATTCTGATAAGGACGTTGTATACATTATACGCCTCCACAAACAAACACTGAAGGAGCACAGGGCTTTTACCATTTCCTCCCCCTGGGACTTGCATGCCCATTATCCTGTGCAACATTAAGGTCAGTGGTACCGACGGAATCTCACAGCAGGAAGCTGGGTTCAGCTGCAGAGAACGTACTGATTGGAGGGTTCCTGTTCAGCCATCTGTAAAGGTACTTTACTGAGGAATGACTGAATTAATTATCTACAGATCGACTATATACCATTCTGTATTTTGTACTGTGACACGACAAAGAACCCCCCCCCCCCCCCCCCCCCCAGGCCACCGATGAAAAAAGAAGACCATGGAATGGAAGAGTGAGCAGCTGAATCCAGCCCAACTTTCCTCCGCCTTACCACAACCCTGCCAGACTGACTCGTAAAAGTCGCACACCACCATTCATTCAGTGAGTCTCAATCCTATTACTACACCTGGGTTTATGTTCTCCATCCAATGTCACCTTTACACCACAGATTTCAGACGGATGCCCGAGGTCAAAAGGTTTGCTTTTTTCAGTCGAAACTGCTCGCAAAATGGGGCAAGGACACTATATCATAGGGCTGCAACTATTTATTATTTTCCATCATCATCATCATATAAACTAATTACTTTTTTATTATTGAATTAATCATTTAGTCAGTATGTCACAATCTCCACACCCCAGGCAACAGCTTCAAAAGTCTTGTTATTTTCCGACCAACCAAAACCCAGAGATATAATCATCATAAAATAAAAGCAAATCCTCACATCTGAGAGAGAAGAAGCAGAGAAGTCATATCATTTTGTTGTTTCGCCATGCTAGCGAACAAGGTCTATGAATGGCAATGCTGGTCTGTCGGTCGGTACACTGAATCTCAACAACTATCATTGCCATGGCACTTTGTAGAGACCAAATGCGTGCAAAACTAATGACATTACCATCAGCCTGAGCTGTGCTCAGTGCTAAGTAGCATATATTAGTGTGCTCAACCTCTTTAATCAATTGTTTCAGCTGTGATTCATGAGGTGAAAACATCATTTTGTTAATGAATTGTATTGGATTGAAGTGCATCATGACGTAAAACGTTTTATCACAAATCTTTCATCACAAAAGGATTTGAGCATAAAGCCCATCCCTGTGCTGCCCAACAAGTCTTATAGGTGCTTATATTACCACTGCAGGTTTGGGGCTTAAGGGTTATGTGACTGTAAACCAGAAGGTGTCTGGTTGGGCACCTTTGCTGCATATCATTTGCCATCTCCCTATCCCCTCATTTCCTGTCTTTCTAGGACAGGCATAAAATGTCCCGCCAAAATATTTATATATATGGTTAAAAAACAACAGTGAAAGTATGAAAACAGGTGTTCATTTTGGCTTTTACTTGGTTGGTTAAGACTCACACTCACGAGGTACGCTTTACTATTATTTCCATATCTAGTTGAAGGTATCCGTTCAGAAGAGAGGTCAGGAGCAGGGAGGTTGCCGTCACATCAGGCAGTAATAGACACCACCTCCACAAGGGTGAATGGTCGCTCAATCAACCACGGAGCACTTTGAGGGGAGATAAACACATCTGACACAAGACACTGGAAGACGCGCACAATCATCCTCCACTCAGCCACCCATGGCTAATAACTGTCAGATGATGTGTGTAATAAAAACAGAGAGCATGTTGTGGTCCCGCTGGTCCCATCCGTCTTCTGAAGAGCTAATCAGCTACGTTAATGAGAGGCAGGGCCAAGGAAGTCCATATCAGATTCACACACGGGCACATATGCGTGCTTTAGGGAGGCCTGCATTTGCTACCTGCACCCGCCTCAACCAGAAAAAAAAAAAAAAAAGTCTCACTGGTTTTGACAAGAGAGTGTCTCTCACACAGCTTGTGCTTATGTAGAATCCCTCAGGTGACGGGTGGGGGTGGCCTCCTCTGTGAGCCCTCCAACACAGAATGACTCATACAGTGTTAGGAGGGCTAAACGAAATGGGAAAATAATCTAATTGCAATTTTATTTTTAGACCAATCTTGCTATTGCAATTTAATATCATACTTAAACTTACTTTACTTAAAATAAAATCTGAAAAAATAACAGCAAACAGGCCTGTTGTGGACTTTAATACATGAAAAATAAATATGAATCTTACTGATTGCCAGTCAGTTACAGTAACAAATCACACAAACTAAAGGGCACACAACTATTCCAGCTTTAGCTTCCAGACCGTGGTCGGGAAGCACAGGGGAGACTGTGTCGGGAAGCAAGACACAGGACTTTAATTGGGCATTGAGGAGCTGCAGCTTTTCTTTATAGACAAACTGAAACCTACACTGTACATTTGCTACCACTTGACTACACTTTACTGCTAATTTCACGCTCTCTCTCTGTAGCTACACTGGTCCAGCAAGAATGGCGACGCTTTGTACTGATGTATTTGATGCACTTTATTTTCAGAGTTCTCTCTCTCTCTCGTCTGCATCTCAGACACTGTGAAAACTACAAACAAACAACAATTTTACATAAATTGCGAGCTCTTCCTGGAGTCTCTCAGGCAAATGTCCGTTGCTAAACAGGCTAGCACATATAGCACATTAATAATGACATAAACTACAAACTACAAACTCAAAAAATGCAACACATGTAAACGTAAATGCAGGTCAACAACAATACACACAAATACAATCAATTTGGATGCAATTAATTGTTCAGCCCTACACAGTGCAATACATCTGCTTCTATTCAGAGGACAGAGACCCAGAGGAAACGCAGGACCGATGTGGTTCTGCATGAATGTCTCCAGACATGCCTGAGTAGGAGGGTTTTACTGCAGGTTTTCTCCTGGATCTCCTACAAACGACTTGCAATCTATTCTGGAAATGATTCATTCCATGATAACGTGTCAATGTAGGCGACTGCAAAGAGATTATTTCATCCATGCATACTCTGTAATACCGAGTCAAGACATGCAAAACGGGTTTTAAAGGTTTTTTAGGTGGGGGCGGGCTTTGCCTCACTGCCTTTCTGCCTCCCGAGAGTATCCGTATGCCCCATGGAGTGTTGCGCTCCAGAGAGGTGCGCTCGCTATTCCCCGGTATAAACAGCATTAGCTCCTCAAGCTTAAGGGAGATTTACTGCCTGTGCAGAGCAATAAAATAGTGTTTATGTCACTGTTGTTACTGGTGTATGTGGGGGAAAAAAGAGAGAGAGAATAATAGAGAAAAGAAAGGAAAAAGACAAATGAGGAGACGACTTGAAGACAGAAAAAAAGAAAATAGAGAAAGATGGCAGACAGGAAGACTCTAAACTCGAAAGCTTCCACCACTGGGAATAGCAGTGATCAGAGCGGCTGACCAGCCAAACAGATCTTAGATTAATGGCGAGAAGCGTTGGATACTCATGAGAGATTACATTAGTCGAAACGGGGGTAATGGAAGGTTAATAGGGATGAGCCAAAAAGCAAGCGTGTCTTGAAAATGTAGGTGAGGGGCGGACATGAGGCAAAGCCGGAGAGGAACAGCAACAGAAGCATTAGTGTCTGTGAGAGGAGATGATAGAGGGACTGCTGCGAACAAAAGGGAACAGATGCCAGCCTAGCAGTGGGGAAACGGGGGCCACACAGCGAAATCTAGATTTCTCCTATTTCCTCTAAGCAATAAAACAATGGCAGCGCATCGCCTCATTAAATGGGTAATCGAGGGTGTGAGAGCACTCCCCTCAGCTCCGAACACATCTCTCTCTCTCTCTCTCTCTCTCTCTCTCTCTCTCTCTCTCTCTCTCTCTCTCTCTCTCTCTCTCTGTCTCTTCCTGTGTCTCACTCTCTAACCCTTTCACGCAAGGCCATTGTCTCTCCTCCTCGCTGTTTCTCGACACATTTTCAATCTGGCTTGCTGCAGAGCCCTGCCGCCCACAGAATAAATGCTTACCTGGGCAGCGGGTCAGAAGCCCAGCGCAGACCAACTCCTGTCAGGGGGTATGGAAACTCCAATTATCTCCTTAACAATCATCCCCTCGCAATTATCTCCCCATCTGCGTATCAGTGTCGACAGGTGCAGAGGGACGGTCCCGCTCACACACCTCTGACAGAAGAAGTGATGAAGGTGGATACGTGGAGCAGGAAGAGGCAAACACACAACCTGCATGCTAATTCCTTAGGAACTGCTGTATAAATTAAAAAAAAGTATTTTCAACAGATTCCTGCAGAGCCAGTGGGAAATGAAGTGTTAATAAAAGACCTGAGCAGAATCTCTGAGTACAACCAGAAACGTTGCATTCATGGCTTTACAACAACTACTAGGCTGTTATTACTGATAATCTGTTTACTACTTCTGTGACAATTCCCCTAGGTGACGTATTTAAAGGCAGGCAGTAAATTATTTCATTTGAGAAGAACAGTTGTCTTTTTTGTTTGATAAATGACTTAAATTAATAATTGATTATTGTTGTCAATTAAATGTCAATAGAGAAGCAGTTTATAGCTTCAATGACCAGACAGAAGTATTTTTTGGTTAATACAGTAGACAAAAGATAGTTCATCACACGTAACAATTTGCTAAAACCCTCCCCCCGAACAGCAAATGTACAATCATAGCCTAGCAACTGTAACCAGGCATGCCAGGCCAGTCAGTCTTTGTATTTCTCCTCATGTTGAGATGATGTGCATGGGGCTTGTAGTTGATGCAATATCTAAAACATATTTTAGCCTTTTCAAAACACAAAACACAAGAGCAAAAGCTATTCTGTCAAACTGTTTGAGCTACCATGGAGCCCACACTGTCACTAACTGTACTCGCTGAAGAAATATTATCTGAAGCTTACAGTGTAAAAGTGAACCACCGCAGCACCTGGAGGTCGGGTTGAAAACAATGAAATTAAGGAACAACACTGTTCCTTTAAAGCCGGGTATGTCTTTATTCACTGTTACAATCATTAAAAACTTAAATCAGCATGTGCATACCTTCAGGACACCTTCAGTAGCTGCCGTGGCATAGGAGTGTAAATGCTAGTTAGTTAATGATGTGCTAACGTACTCTGCTAATGTTAGCTCCACAGTTTCTATCACAATTTTTATCACAATTGGACAATGTTTAAACACGACTAGCTACAAATCCACAAAGAAACAGCCTGAACATTAAGAAAATCTGAAACGATTTCATTAGACTCTATGGAGCGGAGCCGCCAAGTAGAACCTGGCTGAGGCTACGCTATAATTGGCCAGTATGTTTTCCAGTGGTGGGACATAGAGAGTGTTCAATTATATGAAGCAGAAATCCAATATCATCTTGCATTAGTCTGACTCACTGATGTGTAACATTAGGCTCAACTGTTTAACAGATATAAGGGCATATAACAGTAATAAAATCTGTGTAGACAAATTCATATTGCCTCACGGTACACATTGCCGTGTTGTCCTCTCATAATGCGATAGCATTTTTTAGTTTGATTCCCCAACTTTCAGCAACTGTTGCAGGTCTGGTGTCATGGCGAGGCAGTTATTAAGTACTACGAGCATCAGCAGCCTTGTGCTGTCACCGTAAGAGCAGCTACACTATGTCAGTGTTTAATATGCTTGTAGGCTTTGTTCCTCGTTAAAGTACACAGAAGCTCCCGAGATGTGCCGTGTGACAAAAGACGAACGCGCTCCTGTCTTTGCCGCAAAAACATGACAGCTGCCGCCATCCGGCGCTCGTCCCTCCACCCCGCAGCACAAATCCTGGTCGTCATCGCCGAACACATTGTTTTCTAATTGCCAGCCCCACACGTCTGAGCTCAGACCTCCACGTCCCAGCTGCCATTACCTCCAGAGACGACAGATTTGTTTTAAATACTTGGTGAGCTGGTATGAATACAGAGAAGGACTCGGAGCAGGCTTAGAAAGACAATGAGGAGAACAAATAGAAATACAGTCGTCGGTATCGTGTGTGTGTGCCTTTATGTGCTGAGCTAGAAGCGTATGTGTGAGGAAGACTGGAGTCTTTTCAACACAAAAGAATTCTCAAACCTCAGGGCACTAAATGGACGTTGAGGGTGGTTCTTAGAAAGAGGTCATTCAGCAGGTGAGGAGATTAAATGACAGGTCGCTTAATTTCTCCTTTACAACCATTCCTCTCCTCCCCTCACCCCATGCACCTTCCTTTCTTTTGCAAAGCAATGCAGGCACACACAACATCACCAAAACAATCTCAAGCCCCGTTCTGCTCCACACTCCATCACTCAGCTGCTTGGGGAGCAGTTTTGGCTGATCTACATTGATTGCTACGGGCCATTCTCTATCTCTGGCGCTCCGGAGCAAAAAAAATCCAAGCCTTCTCATTCATCAAACCAGCACCTGCCAGACTCTAGCCCAAGAGAACAACCATCCGTTTCTTTTCTTTTTTCCCCCCTACCCCATTCTCTTCGTTTTCTCCTCGACAAATAACTGTCATGTCCCGAACAGTCAGGAGGGAGCGGTGATCTGCTTTTCGTCCGCCTTTTTCAATAACGCATTGAACACTCGGTAATCCCTCTGAACATGCATGCACTGTTGAAGTCAAGTCACCACAGCTGTACCTCACTGACTGACACAGTAGCTACACAATAAATACAACACCCCAGAGCCTCAGTGACACCAGCCACCGGTTCTGAAATTGCAGCTTAACCTCCAGCCCCCGCCCCCTTCTTCTTAACACTTCCATCCCAGCTAAGACTCTCTTTTCTGGGGTATTGTTTGCCCCCGTAGAGGTGAAAGAAATACGGCCTCCAGGAGACAAACATTTCTTTTTTTGGTTTCTCCTGGCAGGTCCTATGCTGAGATGTAATGCTGAGAAATTTGCAGCATTACAGTGCATAACATAATAAGTGCAGCTCAATTGTCTCTTCTCCCCTGCTGAGTTATTATTACATATTAATGCTTATCTCCATGAAGCGATAGTATTGGATGTGCTGCATTGAATAATACATTAAATGCATCTGCTCCAGCTCCAGTCTCTTGTTAGCGATTGCGTGTGTGCGAGTGTGTGACCACAGAACTTCACGAAGCAGTCTCACATGCTCGCATACATTTTTCTATTTAGTAGTCAGAGCAAGAAACTACCCTGATGAGGAAAATTCAAAAAGCCAGGTGAATGTTGAAGTAGACAGACTCCATTTTGGCTTTGATTTATTGGATAACTTGAGCTCTTCAGGCCTGTCAAGAATTTGAATAGAGCACGAAAAAATATCCCTCTTTGGTTGACCTGGTCGTAACCCACCAAAAGAGAGAAGCAGTGATGGATCACAGGTAGACACTGCTTTGTTTTAAGGGGTCACATGCCAAAAAAAACAACAAAAGGCCTGTTTGGTTAATGAATTTGACAATGTTCCTTCATTTCTTCTTTTTAAATTGGTTGGGTTAACCGAGGGGTGTATTTAAAACTAGCCTGACTGTCTGACTGCTCATGTCGGACTTCTCTTTAGGGATGACGCAGCGTTCCATAATTCCATTAGCAATCAAACTGTTGAGTACAATGATATTATTGCTGATAAGAGCGATGGATAAAACTACCAGTGCCCATAGTTATGTAGAACATTAGACTGAACTCTTTAGTATCTTAAAGCAACAGTTGCAGCCATCCAATTTTACCAATAACTTAATAAATACATCTAGTGCCATGAAAATATAGCTATCAGACAGTGAGTATTACTGACATCACTGATATTATAGTCTTGATTTACCATCAACGTTTGACCATCCCTGTACTTGACCTCTATCTGTATACTCTGTCTGTTACATAGACCTCCATTCACCCCATCACCCGACAGTTATTCATATCTGTCCTCTAGGTCTGCCCGAAGGGAAGTGAGCCCCCCCCCCCCCCCCCCCCCCCATCTGTGCCGTATCGATCGGCTGGGCCGGCCTCTGTGCTCATTGATCATGGCTGCCTCATAGATCTTCTTCCAGTCCTCTTTAACCGACCCTCAGAGACATGGGGAAATACTGCTGCCTACATCGCAGTGACAACCCAAATTGTCTGTTCCATGACCACTAATTAGTCTTAATGAATGGTTTATTACCAGGATGGCAGAACCGGACACAAAATTAAAAAAAACACGAGTTAGTAACTCACAAAGCTAAATGTAGAGCTAATTCAAAATCCCACGGTCTGAAATGTTACATTTTGTTTACAGGTGCAATATCCTGCACACAGAACTTCAACCAGAAATAGCCAAAGCTTAGCCTAAATCTCACCGCACACATGGAGGACATCAAAGAGAAAAGTAGATCATATAGGCATGAGCCTGCAGGGGATTTGACATGAAGCTATAGCGTTTCAGTGACGTCCTTATTACAAACCAAGTCAATAGCAGATTATGGTAATGTAATATCTAACTGAGGGGAACAGTGACTAATATTCTGCATGTACACACAGCATCCCTGGCAGTTTATTTTTAACCACTGGAAACATGTAAAATGAGCCAGTCCAGCGAGCACTTTCACTCAGAATGTGAAAACAATGGCACATGTAGAAAAAGAGCTGCGATCCATAATAATAAAAGCTAAAAATACAGGTGTTGATTTGTGTATGTGAGCGGAAGAAAGGAGACAGAAGAAATGCAAATTAGCTCCAGTATCCTGTCTCACATTATGCCGACAGTGTTGCCATCGTCATTACTTCCCCGATGACTCCTCAGGCGGGAAATAAAACGGATCACTTCACCATTAACATTTAATGTCTCTTTTATGTTTTCCTCTCTCTCCTCTTTGTTTTCTCGTTCACCTTTGCCCTGCTCCATCCAACCTCCTGCCCCATGTTCTCCTAGTCTCTAGGCAGGTGCCAGCGAGTGTGTGTGCATGTGTGTGTGTGTGTGTGTGTGTGTGTGTGTGTGTGTTGGTAGGGCTTTCTTCTGGAGGAAGTGGCTACTCATAAGAGCCAACTGATGAGTATCACCCTCATCCGGAGCTCCATTCATCACCGTGCACAAGGGCCCATTCACCCGCTGCTTTTCACGCTTGTGGACCCCGAGAGCCCCGAGCACGTTCCCACACTCGCACACGCAAACCGTCACTCACTTGAGAACATCCTACACAGATGCCATAATGGGACACATATACACATGTACATATACACTCCTACACACTAAATATAAACCCAGGAATAGGCTGCTTTTCTCATCTGACTCATTATAAGCAGGCCCCGGAGCTCTTCTTTTTTTTTCTCCTTACAAACGTGTCCCTATAGCCTCCGCATCTGAAAACTCTTTCAGGACGAGTGACACAGAGCAGGAAGAGGTGTCACTTTCATTTTTGTCGTCTCCCTCCACTGCAAATCTTTCTGACACGCTTGTTCAACAGCCCACCATCATACCCATGCACTGCAGTGATATGCGTGATGCGGTGAAGAAGAGATGTCATATTTGATGGCGTCGTGTGGGAGACTGAAAGAGGGATGACTGGATGGATGGAAAATCTGTGGTGCTGAAAGCGCCTAGATCCAGTTACGCTCTAGTAAGACCTGAATATTGGCGGTGATCCTTGTGAGATAATCAGTTTCAAGGAGTTTCCTGAATTATTTCAGACAAGGATATTTGAATCTTTGTGGATATTTAAAGTATTTATTTTACACAAGATCTGCTCTTAGATCTTAACCAATTTTTAAATGGATTTTGGAAGAAATTACCAATTAACTGAGTGAAAAAGCAGTTAGACAGAAAGTCTGCCTTCTGCCTGTATTTTCGTATTTTGCTGTGTTCAGGACATTTCGGGGCATCAACCTCTATAAAAATGTAGAGACCAGGTGCGAGATGTTAAGCTTGGATCCAAGAGGAAGCTCCGAAAATGGCGGACACTGCCAAATAAAACCCCAAAATAGGGAGGCGGAGCCCCAAGCAGACAAATGTCATTCCAAAATGAGAGTGAATCTGTGGTTGGATGCCACTCGCTGGCCAGCACCCTAACCCTAAACGCAGTCTGTGGGCGGCACTCCTGTTGTCGTTGAGTCGTTGAGGAGGGCCTAACTTTCAACGATGTGTTTACAAACCGCAACCGACAAATCCTGCTTATTCCGCCCTCAACAGCCTACTGTATGTATGCTGCTGTCCCTCCACTGGGTGCACGCTGTGACTAAGACGTCCCCCCCCCCCCCCCCCCCCCCCCCCCCCCCCACTGCTACAGGCACCCTGTATTTTTCCCCCTAGCAGCATCCCTGGAAATGTTGAGCTGCAGCTGACCCTCATATTCACATCACATTCCCTCCTGAACAGAGGACCATCTCATTAATGAGGGCATCTCGGGTGTGTTTACATTTCATTACACAGCTCTGCCTGGCTCCCCGGACCTAAATGGTTGGAGGGGGGGGTGCATCTCTGCAAAATTACACATACTTCACTACAAAGCCACTCTGGACAGGATGGACTTCATCAAGTCTGTTTTTATGAACATGTAGGATAATTGTACTAAATAATGTGCAATGTGTGTAAAGTCTCAGCGTATCTTCTCTTTAATGTGACAGGCAAGAGAAAATGACCTTTTTGTGATAGTGTTCAACATTCGGCAGCAGCCACAAACGAATATCTATAGATCGGAATGAATGCTGTTGTACATGCTTTATTTACAATCATAATCATGGCCAGTTTTAATAACTGCTCATCAGTCTACCAATCAGGTTGGAGCATTTATGGGACTCTTAGGTGTTGGTGTTGCGCATGATTTTTAAGGGCTAAACCTAAATAAGCGAATGATGCATTTATTTAATTTGAATATTTCAAATTTTCCATTGCTGTTAATACCTAACAGTATGTGATAGAGCCTGTCATATATTTGTATCTCAAAACTTTGCTTTGTCAATTAATTTTGCTGCTGATAATGTTCATCATCAGCAGATATGGATTTGCTCATTTACTTAAGGCAGAATATTCCTGGTTTATAGCTTTGTCACCCACCAGCTTGCACACTCTACACTGTGAAGCTTGTGAATGAGGTAATGAGGACCTTTCAGTTTCCAGCGCAACCCATCAGCCAACATTCGAGCCCTCCATACATGCTGGTCAGTGGTGGATCAGTGGGATACCGTCTTAATGTTGTGAGAATCATCAACATTGTGATGCCGTACGACAGCTGAACAGCGACAGAGATGACTTGTATAGTCACATAAAAATGTAGTATAGTATAAAAGTATAGGAGCAAGGAAATGAGGGGAAAGATTATGAAACTGCGTCTAACAGCAGAGCAGTCCTTTCGGCATTTAGAGAAAAGGAGCAAAAGATGAAGCAACTCAAGACAAGCAAGCAAGGCTGATGAGCAGCTAAAGGGTTCAAACAACAAAAGAGCCGGAGTTAAACCCAACACAGGTTCCAGTCCCAAAGCCACAGCTATGCACACTGCAATGGACTATAGGATCTGCCCCTGAGGGTCCAATTTAGGACAACCTGCAGGCCATGTTGTGCGACATACAACATGGCCTGTGACACCAGCCAATCAGGTGATGACTGTCATGAGTTGGTGGAAAGTTCTTTATTGTGGACAACTACAGTCAAGGCAAACAACAACCCGTCTGTCATCAGCCGTCTTCCTGCAGATGTCAGATCAACCTGCGCTGACCTTTGGATCAATCATGGCCTTCTATGAATCCGCACTCGACTCGTATCGGCATTATCCAACAGACAAGTTATCTTATGAGCTCTGCCCCGCTGTCAACACTGCACTCGCATGAAGATCTAGGGTTCCACCGAAAAAAACAGCAGTCAACTGCTCTGCTAGAACGGTGTGATCCTTTATTGGCGCCCAGTCGGCCGAGTTAACGATTCATGAGGATTGGCACTATATGAATACAAAGAACAACTGGCAACGCCTATAATGCCAAACTCAAGCAACCCACTTTCTGGGGTGTCCCAACCCAAACGGCAGAAATTGTTTTGCATTGTACGTTATACGGGATATGTTGATCGTCACTGTTTCTGGACCAACAACACAATTCATAAATATGTTTCACATCAGCCTTGTATCACGCTTGCAGAAATGACAAAGCCACGTGGTTAACGTTGTGAAACGAACGGTTAGATTTAGGCAACAAGACTACTGGGTTAAGATGAGACAAAACATCATGTTTTGTGTTAAAATAATGATAATAAAATGTAATTTTAATAATATGTTCAATCGCTGATTATAAAAGTAATCAGCTTTCAATTAATTTGCTACTGATAAAGTTTACTTGCCATTGTGAGGATTTGCTTATTGTTAAGGTTGAATATTCTTGGCGTAAAGCTTTGCTGATCTTTTTTTTTTTGCATAGAACCATACACTAACCAACAGGTGGAGTGTGGTGACTGGTGTTGTGACAGAAAAAAACAATTTAATGCCTCGTCCCTGACCAGACGTCTGTAACCATTCAACATACCGAACCGGAAAATGCAAAGTTAATAGAGTTTGTTCCCATGACTTCCCCTCACTCTGAGTCAGAGTGTCCTTGCAGTATTTTGGGTCTTTATGAAACTGCATCATGTTTTTTCCCCACTGCTCTGTTCATTCTGTGAGCTACGACTGATATCTGCAACTGGATCCAACCCAGTGGAAATGGAGTAAATTACCTTTTTTTTTTAATATTCCAGACACGTTACAAAGTGGAAATGCTAAAAATCACTGTCTGAAAGAAGTAATCAAACGTCTGTCACTGAGGCACACACCTGGCAGAGAGTCAAGAAGCCACAGTTGTCAAAGGGTATGTCTCCTGGAAGTGTGTGACTTCACTACAGTGAGTGTGAGTGAGCCACAGGCAAATTCAGAGGAGTCGAGGATGGAATGAGAAAAACACGTCTGAAAAGCCTCAAGGGCGACGAAATCTTGTGAGAACACAAAGAGAGGATAAGTGCAGGGTTAACAAAGCAGAAAGTAGTTAGACTGGCGTTTCTTTTGTAGAGCTGAGACGCGGAGGTATTGTTTGGCTGGTGTAATGGCACACATTACCACCCACAGGAGAATGGTGTCCCCACTGCTCTGACCAAAGACTCTGATTTTTTTTTTGTTTTTACTTCTTTGTTGACAGCATGTTATTACCTTAATTTAAAAAGCAACACTTTTTCCTCACACAAACTAATTAAAGATACTCTCAGCTCTGTTGGTTAAAAAACCAAAACGCTCCATTAATAACAGTCATTAAGATGAGGAATCCTAAAGTCCTAAAAGTTGAATTATGTATTGAGCGTGCGTATGCGCATGTCTTTGTTGAGGTTTTGGGGAGGGAGGGTTTATTAATGTGTGCTCTGTCGGAAAAAAAGATAATCGGATTGTGTTACGGCGCTACTTAGAAATGCACTTAAGAGACGTTGTTTTCCCTCTCTTTGTTCGCTTCGTCGATCTTTGTTTTCTACCTCGGTTTTACAGAAAAGAAAAAGGCGCACAGCGAACAGCGGCACACGTTTACATATCCACATAGCTGCAAAAAACCTGATGTTATATTTCTGCTGCAGAGGTTTGGTTTACAACCCCGTGCCCCCCCCCCCCCCCCCCCCCCCCCACAAGCGAAAAATAACGCTGCAATCACGCAGAGAGGAAAGCGGAGAAAATAAGTCCTTCTTGGTCCCACGCAACAGTTTCCTAAGATAACCTACTAACACACGCGAGTCTTTGCAATAGGCCAAATATATATGCGGTTATAACCTGCGCAGGTTTTATACCCGTAGAGTTCTTCAGCGCTCTTTACGAAGTCGATTGACAGATGGAGGGGGATGGAAAAAGACAACAGAACGCCGGCAGATATATAGGCTGATCTGCTTCTTCCAGTGAGATTTAAATAGGCTACTTACAGGCATATGTCATGGAGAAGCTATTCCCCATCTTGACCATATCCACCTGCGGCACCAGTTTGGGGATGTCCTGGTGGTGAGAGAGGGCGAAACGAAAAACCTCATATTCGTGCGATTCGGTTGGGAACAATCCTCCTGTTGAGCAGCAAAGAAGCAGGAGTTAATGTTGGACACGCTGGACACAAAATAACACACACACACACACACACACACACACACACACACACACACATATATATATATATAAAATAAAAAAGAGAGACATGAGATCAACTTGACATAGAGGAGTCAGTGCCGAGACAAAAGGTCTGGTGCGCCATTCTCACCTATGTTGATGTTACTTGGAAAACTTGAGCTTGATCCCAAGCACATCCCCAGTAAACTGGTGTAGAGAATGGTGAGGCTTCGCTGCATATTTCCTTTTGCATTGGCGAAGGCGAAAAGAGCCGAAATCCAAGCATAGGTCTGTCCGCGTGTGAAGTTAAATCCCCCCCACCCTTCGCTTCTCCTGTCGCCCCCTGTTTAGAAGAGCAGCGCGCACACCGACTCAGCACCGAGACAGTGATCGCAATGGCGAGAGGAGGCACCTCTCGCTCTCGCTCTCTCTCTCTCTCTCTCTCTCTCTCTCTCTCTCTCTCTCTCTCTCTCTCTCTCTCTCCCCCCCGTCTCTCTACTGATGCTCCCTCGTCCTTGGCTGCTGTTGTACGAGACGGAGAATGACTTCAGCATTAGCCGCACTGCAAAAAAATATATGCCCGTCTTGACAAGCTGTTGAGCTAAAAGAAATTTAAATTTCAATGTGTTTTCTTTCTTAAAAAAACCTGGTTTTCTTTCTCTTGTTTCTTGTTTGCGGGGACATTTCGGTTATTTATCTAAAGGTCTGTATATAAGTGTCAATGCGACAAGGTAGAACGGAGCCGATCGCTCATAAATGAAATGACACGACAAACATCTCCAAAAAATAAGCACAGAAAGCAAGTGTCGTTGTCTCACCTTAATGAAGGCTGTCTGTCTTCACGTCTAAAGAGAAAAAAAACCCACACAATAACATTTTGACACTCAATACTTCACTGACTGATTTGCGGGCTGAATATTTTTTGCAGTGTACACCCTCAGAGCGCACCCACAGGTCCCTCAGGAGACGCGCGGGATTTCATGGATATGTCCATTCGCTTTTCTGCCCTGCAAAAGGGATCCACATTACTATTAGCGAATATTTCCAGTAAATATTCTGTGCATTTTTGAAACAATTCAAGAAAAAAAGGGGGTTAACGTTTTGCCTATATTCTGCATCTTGATTTTCTTAACAGTGACTCAATTACCCAGAAGGGATTTCAAGGATAAGTACCACATGTTGGTAAATGTGTGTTTTCAAATATCTGCATGTATATGGTGATAATAGACATTTAAACAATACAAGATTCAAACCCATTTAAAACCCGGTAACTAAAACAAGTGGTACAACAGCAGGGAAAAGTTGCTGTAATCCAGATGTAAATTATTCCATTATATGATCCTAAACATTTTATTTGTATTTTTGTAGACGTTTCCAAGGTCAAGAACAAACTTTGAACCTCTCTTTTCAAGCCAAAATGGACGGGAAATTCTTAAATTGCTCAATGGAATTATTTTTTTTTTGGCACAGACAGTTCCATGACAACTGGGCTAACTCCATCTGCATGTGATAAGACCGAAAGCTCCAGGCAGCTACTACAATTTTTACCTCCAACTGCAAAGAGAACCAAGTCTAATCTCTGAAGTCATCGTTGGCATGCTGTTGCATTGTAAAACATGTGAAACAAGTTCATTTTCAATATAACTGTTTTAATTTGGCGTTTTTAGCATCAAGGGAAACTTACTGCAATTATTCACAGATTACTGTACACCATTTTAATGTATGTGTACTGTAGTTTAGATGAGATCAGATGATGCAGTCAGTAGTAAAAAGACCAACAATGATTTTCCAGTTTTAAAATCTGCTTTTGATTACAAGTCTTCCAGTTTTAGCTCAGTTGAGAGAATGAGTCGTTCCTGCCTTTGCTTGGTTGGTAAAACAGGATTAAAAACAAGGAAAACAACAAGAAATGGATAGCTGCATCTCCACCAGGGATTACTGCACTTTGATATCACTGGAGCTGAAAGCACATGGCCAGCCATTTCAATTGCAAGTAAAAGATGTCCAGAGTTTTAGAAGTTTCAGAATGAGGATGTAAACTCTGGATAATGGGCTTAATATTGCCAGGATTTACTCTATAAACTGGCTCGATTTGATATACAATTTTAGAATTCTGAATGTGAAAAGAGGACTTTTTCTCCCCCTCCACCTCACACAGTGCAGGACTGGCGAGCAGCTGATAAGGAGGGTTATGATTTAAACCATGTATTTACAGACAGCTACAGCCAATTATTTCCAGAAGAAAAGGTACAAGCCCCCGTGCTTTTGTACACACTGAAAAACGAATCAACACTGGCGATGTTCGAATGAGATTGACTGCAAACCACACCATGATACGATGCCCCGGTGCTTGTTTAGAATATGAAGTGGTAAATCCGGCCTTTGACACAATTAGGATTAGAGATGAATTTACTTATCAGACCAAGGTGCGATTCTTTGTTTTAAGTTAAACTCACTTTCCCCAATTATTGCTTCCACCACACGAAGGCAGCCATTAACACATTTCTTCCTGAAAATGAAATTCAGAAGATTAGAATCTTATGGTGAACTAGATTTCCAGTGTTTCCAATTAAGCAGAAACATTTCTGATAAAAAATAAATAAAAAAATATGACTGTAGCCGAAGCACTTTACACACTTGAGTAAGAGAAATGCAAGAAGTAAAAGGTTATCTAATCTCTGAATGATGGATGTCCTCTAAATACAGGCAGAATGATCAATTTTCTTCGCCTTTGTTCAACACGAGTAGGAGTTAGCTCAAACATAAATGGTTTTCATTATACCATTCAGTCTTTTCCTTTTTTGGCATTTTTTTCCTCTGTGTGCACAACCATATTTGATTTACGCATATTTTACCAGCCTGTTTCATAACGCATACTTCAGTTTGGGCGTACCTTGTGTGTGTGTGTGTGTGTGTGTGTGTGTGTGTGTTTGCCTGCAGTGCCCCATCTGTAATGAGTGCCATACAACCTTTTTTAAACTCCTGATGAATGCAAAGAGAGCTTAGAATAGCATTGGTAACGATGGCTAAATATTTTACGGAGCTAAAGACGTCTCCATCATGAGTGTCTGTCTGAGTTTTTTTTTTTATAGAAGTCTATGTGAAGAGTATAATGAGGTTAATCCATCAAAATGTGCTGGTTCCACTCTAGTTTGAGGAGGAAAAAAAAAAAAAAAAAGTCCCCAGCGTGTTACTCCTATAATTGAGCCACCACACTTGTGTTGTCAAGTACTTGCGTACATCATACTGCTGAAGGCAAAACTTAAAAAAAAAATAAAAACATGTTTCAGAGATGACAAAGGAACTAAATATGTCAAACAGGCCGATAAGTAGATGTGGAGTAAAATAGAATGTCAACCTGCCATACCTCTCGAGGGACAACAGGAAGTATTGACATTAAGAATAAAACTGGTGCTTTAGGGATGGTGTTGGATATGGTCCAACATTCACATCACAACTATTTAGTTGCATTACCTACTTAACCTGAATGAATCAATATGTTTGAATGAAACCACTCTATGTAGCGTACAGTGCTTAAAACAGAGTGTCATTACCAAACACTGTAGCTCTACAAAGCCTTTGTTTTGCTAATTGTTGTGGTTTAACAGTCCCCACATTTCTTTTCATTCTCACTGCTTTTATCAATCCCCAAAAAGCAGCTAATTACAACAAACAAGGTCTCATGTAAGATACCTGCCCAGCACCAAACAAGCAGACAAAATTAGCAACTATTTGGCTGGTGAACATACTGTATGTGAACATTTAGCTAATGTTAGCTAAAGAGCTACATGTTTTCTCCAGCAGAAAAACCAAGCAAGGGTCAACAAGACTTGCAGTTGTCAGGTGGCCACAAAGATACCTTTAAATGAATGCCAATGTTGCTTTGTGTCTGCCTGATGCAAAACGTAGCCAAATGTTTGCTAACGTGTTAGCCACAACAACGTCACAGGCTAGCGTTATGGTGGTGGTTGTGCGTTTTTCAGCTTGCTTTGGTATTTTTCTGCTCCCCAGTGGCCAAAAATCAATCGAGGTACCTTAATTTAAATGATTTACTAAACCCTACGAAACCCTAACATTACACGAGGTCCGTCAATCATTATCTAGCAAATCAGGCAATCAATGAATATGTTCTGTATTTGTTATCAAAACAGATAACTACAGTATCACATTCCTGCTTTGTTGACACTGTGAGGCTAGTTTATCAGTGACAGTAGTTCTCAATATATAATGTAAATATTTTTTAATGGTGGTAAAAAAAAGTATAATTTTTTTGGCAAACCCAATAAAACAGGCCTGAGTTTTTTTTATTCTGGTGATCTGGTCAGACCTCTTAGTAGCGTACACGATGTAAAGACAGAAAGATAAACCAAGAGCATCTCAGATTTTTACCAATCCTATGAGACTTTCCAGTCCATTTGCCTTCAGGAACATTAAACTGTATCAAAAAAAAGGGCAGACTACACCAATTGAGCGTGCTATTGTTTCCCATCTTTCACTAATAAAAGAAAAGAAGCACAGCAAAACCCAATTCATAAAGCGCTAGATAGTGAGAATTGTCCTCCCAGCTCTCTTAATGTGATCCCCCAGTTGTGCAGAAGTGATCAATCTTATGTCCCACGTAGAAATCAGTAATGGATTGTGACGGTTTGGGCTTGTTACTTGCTTTATCTGCACACTTGATTACAGCACTTGTTGACTGACTGACAGACACTGGACGTACGCCGGCCTTGGACAAATGCCTGGCATTAGCACAGAATCGATAGGAGCAGAAATGCCTGGACTATAAGTGCACGCCTGCTTTCTGCTCCATGCCTTAATTGGGATGAGTTATTGACATGTGGCTTAATTAGTCTCCCCTATAATTGATTTAGCAGGTCTGCCGAAAGAGTCTTTTAGAAGTAGTAAATTGGGACTTTTGAAAATACCGACAAAAGTTGTGAGGATTCAAGTCAGTCCTTAAGTGATTTTGAACATACATATATATCATGATGTTTTACATATAAAAAACAATTAAATGTAATTAAATGTCATTTTAATTTCATAAATTCACTTACAGACAGACAGGAGGACAGACACAAAAAGGAAAAATGGAGAGTGTTTGCTTTTTTTTGTTTGTTTCATATTTAAACTCTAGAGAATTAGGATGAAAATAGTCGATGCCTGAGGGACGAGTAAAATTGTTCAAAACGGTTGGCAGTATTGGATTGTACTCAGTGAGCTGCACCATGGAAAAACACTGGCAGTTTTCAGTTACCAAATTATGGAAAGGCACTGCAGATGGTCACACTTAATAGTTGTATCATTCAGCGTCATACACCCAAGGTGGCTGTTTGTACAAAGAGAGCACAGTCGATCAGATAATGCCAATTATCAAACAGACATAGTACAAACAGAAAACCATTAGTAGTGTGGGGAATAAACACGCTCTCCTCCTGTCTATCCCTTTGTCGCTATTCAGGTGTTCTCTCTCTCTGGCTCTGTCTCTGCCTCCCTCTCCCTCATATGCTACCTGCATAATTGCCTTTCCCCTCCACTGGCCGCAGGGGAAGTGAAGCTCTCACAACGTTACCGTGGTAATACTGATTGATGGAGTCGATGCTTGTGCGGTTCCAGAACATCGGGCATCGGCGCACACAGACATGACAAATTTCAGGGAACAAATTATAATGGCCTGATTAATCCCCTCTAGTGAAATGGAAATATTGTGAATACCTGTGAACTCATAGAGGACATAGAGCCGTACAAGAACGCACTCGGAGGGCTTTTGTACCCATTGAATAGCTGCGCACACGCAAAGGGAAGGACGACAAAGTGGAAACTCATAGCTAGGGCTGGCTGACAACGTGTGACAGGGAACCAAATGATAAATCAGCCACATTTCAAATGTAGATTTTTTTGTCTCCAAATCTTGATTAAAAGGAAGTCACTGTGAGCTCTCAGGAAACAGTGATTCAGTGTAAGAAAAAAAAAGGATCTGTATGAGTTTACAGCTGTTACTTTACTGTTGCTATGGCTCACTGGCCTGATGTTTATCATTGACTGTGCAATAACAAAACACAGAAATAAATCATGCTACAGGAACCCATATGGGGAATAACTTGATATTCTGATAATTACTGATTTGTTTACTTGTAAAGAAGCTCGGATGGAAAATAGAGTTGCTAAAATGTTGCTTTTTGTTAACAGGCACAAATATTCATTTATATATTTTATGTTGCCTCAAAATCCTTTGAAACCCTATACTGTAAGAAAACATAAGCAATCATGTCTGAAGTATCATAAGATCATGGTATTGTAAATAATAGTTCAACTAGAGACCATCTTACGGTGGGATCACGTCTGCCACGATGCTAAATCAGGCCAGGCGCGTAAAGTGTGCGTGTGGGGGGCCAATGGACCCTTCACCAGTCCCTACCCCCTCTACTTCTGGAGCCTTAGCTCAGACCACACCCATCGTCGAACTCAGCCTTTATGTTAATCTCGACCACAGGTAAAGTTTCGTGACTGCATCTTGAACGGTTGTGATGCCATCTCGTGGACAAAATCTGTCCACAGACAAACAGAAATATTAACACCTGGCAAAGTACTCAAAACTTCTTCTGTTGTAGTACCCGCTACAGTGTCTCTAGGACAACATTTTGCCATAATGGCACATAGACTCATAGCGGTGACAACAATACCAGCCACACGCCATCACGGCTGGTAATTAAACTCATTAAAGTTAAAATAAGGTCAAATAATTGGAGGAAAAAGAGAGAGATTTTGTTATAACACCTGTTGGCACATGATGAAACATTCGTTTTAACAGTGGGGGAAAAATATTCACATAAACGTGAATGCCACAATTTAACATCGATCCTTTATTTAAGATTTGACCGAAACAACTGTCCGCTTCAAAGTGATGAATTATTAATTTATTAGGAAGCATTATTTTTTGTATGTTGTAGCTCATCCAGGAAGTGCTAAGTAAAATAACCTTATATACTTGAGGGTATTTCAATCTATAAGCAATACATGCGTATCATGTTTTCACACACACATTTCATATTTTTCTTAGCAAAGAAACTAACAACATCTGTCAATGAGAACATATTTCTGGAAAATCCTTCAAATTAGAAATGTCATTAAAAAAAGGAAATACTCAAATAAAATACTGCATGGACACACATGTGGACAAACCGAAAACCAGCCACAGCTATCGGCAGGGGGCCAAGGCCCAAAATACATGCAAATAGATGAATGAAAAAAAGGAAATACTCAAGTAAAATATCAGTACCTCAAAATGTTTGTTTTTTTATTCTGACAATCCTTTAAGGACAGCAGACATTTTGACTTGTCATTGCAGTAAAAGCACAGGTGTTACTAATAACATTAACAATGTCTTCGTTCTGTTCAAGTGTCCCAGTGAGCCATGACAGTGTGACAGCCAGTCAGCATGCACAATACAACGACCCCGAAACTGAAAGCAGCTCACTAATTGTATTATTTACACCTGTGCGTTTTCCTACTGTGACATGTCAAAATGTCCTTTGTGAAAAAAGACCCATTAGGAACTTGTGAATCTTCAGTGGGCGTGCACGTCACAAACTATTCATGAGAGACCGTCATTGTCTGAGTTTGACCTGATGAAGTGACCCCTTTAACTGACTATGTATGACAACTATATTGCAAGTTCTGTGTGCAGCAGTTTGAATTTAAAGCATTTACTGTATGGTAGCAGTAATTATGACAACTTGGTTTAATTACAACAAACATCTGAGGTCGCTTGTGTATTCTTAATTGCTTTACTGAAGAGGATAAAGACGTTTTGCTATTTACATAAAGCCTTTTAGTCCCTCCGCCATCTGCTATTGTAAAGAGGATGCATAAACAATAAGGGGAAAAGTTATTTGCTCGAGTACAGAATCCATTTCTTTAGATTTGTTTATTGCAAACTGCTCAATGATGGCATTTCAGGTGAATGTGCGCTAAAACGACAGTAACTTTGTGGGGCGTTAATTGATACGTCAGACAACTGTCTCACTATCTAATCATTTTGAATATATCAAGCCCGGCCGTATCTGTGTGAATTATCTGCCTCTGCTAACAAGCATTTAGGATCAATCAAAACAAATTAACGTGGTGGGCCTCGAACAGGGTCAGCCCAAATGAGATCAGACATGCTTACAGGGACGGTTTAAGGGGTCCTGGAGCTGTCAATCTTACTGACCAGAGTTAACTGTTGAAGTGTATTCAGAAGAACACTTTTTAAACTAAAAGTGGGAGCTGCGTACGATAATGGTAGTTTTCAGCCAGAGGTAAGGGGGAGGCAGAATAAAAAATGCAGTGTTGAAATTGTTAACATTATCATTTTAGACAGTGGACTCTAATTATTACACACAGCAGGTATTAGTGGCCTCAGAGAGGCCTTCGAAATATTCATGTAAAAAAAAAGGATGATAAAAAATTTGGATGTAAAGTAATTCATTTTTGAATCATGAAATCCCTCTGAAACCTTTGGTCTGAAAAACCACTGTGCTTCTTTATTATACACACTCCTTATACACACACACACACACACACACACACACACACACACACACACACACACACACAGGGTCCAATATCATGGCTCATGTGTTGCAGTATACATTGCAGGCGATGGAGTTGACAGCTCCTTCCCATGAAAGCAACCACGTATCACATATTCACCCAGGGAAATCAGCGCTGGCCCAATCAATTTAGACATGTGTGTGTGTGTGTGTGTGTGTGTGTGTGTGTGTGTGTGTGTGTGTATGTGTGTGTGTGTGTGTGTGTGTGTGTGTGCGTGTGTGTGTGTGCGTGCCTTGTCAGTGTCGCAAACCTTTACTGCCGCAGCTGCACGGGATGCTATGAGCTCATTAAATCAGCAGCTCTAATGATCTTGATCGCCGCCTGATGCAGAGTCTGACCGACTCGATACTTGCAGAGAAAGTGGGGGAAGAGAAGCAGAGGTGGAAAAGGTCAGTGAGAAGTGAAAAGTTCCGGAAGAAGAGGCAAAGAGAGAGAGAGATAGCACGGCCAATGAAAGCAGCAGAACTTGAGACATTTAAGCAGGAACTCTCTCAAACGACACTCAGGTCTAGTAAGCAGAGTAAACACTTTGTTTCCCCTGGTCAAACAACACGGAAAAAATCTCAAATGCTTGATGCCCGTCCGTGAAGCCGCTCTTCTGCAGCGCTCATCTCTCTACTTTGATCACACGACAGAACTTATTACAGCGACTCTCAAAACAGCATCCCCCCCAGGTGTCCCGCGGTTTGTATGGAGTTATGATTCAGCGGTGAGCCTGATATATTGCGGTCTGCCGGTTGGGCGTCTGGAGCTGTGCAGAGCAAACAAGTGTGAGTAATACTGATGGACATGCCCACCGTTACTGGGTCAGCGGCACATGCACATGCTGCATATACAGACACAAACACGCTGGGATGTCCACTTTCCTGGAATTGTATCACTACGTTCCCTTTTTATCTCCTTGATGAGGAAGTGTGTGCATGACAGCCCCACTAGAATGACCGCCTCGTGGTTGCAGTTTACATCCATGTTTGTCCAAAAAGGTTCGCACTTGGTCTTTGACCACCAAAAATAATCTAATATAATTAGTTAATTCTTGAGTCCAGGTGGACGTTTGTGCAAAATACATGCAAATAGATGAAACACAAGAATATGAAGAAGGCATCCTTGGTTACTGGTTTGTAACAGCAAGTGTGGTTTGATACAACAGAAAACACTCCTACTTTATCAGCAACACAACAGAAGAGCAACTGTGCCTGTTTACAGTGCAGCCGACCAAACTCAATGTTTACATTGCTTTTGCAGTAACGCATAAATAATGCTGCATTGTTTTTTGTGAAGTCAATTTAAGTCCAGCACAAGGAACGGTGGAGTCTGCCACTAACAATGAAAGCAATGATATAGAGAGGCCATTGTTGAATTTGAATACACTAAATGGCACTTGACCCTTCACTAGCTGAGGCTACGCTATGATAGGCCAGTCTGTGTTTGAGGGGCGGTACTTAGCGAAGGGTCAATTGCTGAAAAAATGCCAAACATTTAAAATACAAAATATTCTCTAGGTATAATATTCTGAGTCTGAGGCTTCTCACACAGATTCCAATGGTTTTAACTACAGTGAAGCCATTCGAGCTCTTCCATGAGGGGATGAGTCCATAATATTGACTAATGTGCTGTGAAATGCTGAAGGGCCACGGCGGCTGCAGGACGGGACTTGTTTGGAACTAGCAAGGGACAAGATGTAGCTCATTCCTCATAAAGTCACGGCAAAAGGGTCCGTGAAGGTTTGAGAAGGTCAAAGCACATTCTGGCTGCCGAGAAAATCAATTTCCCATTGAGCTAAAATGTCCCTAGTGTTTTATTGACTCATATCTTCCAAGTCGCCAAACCCATTGCCTGGTCACCCCAAGTGTCTTATAGCGCCAAAACATGGAGAGCGCCAAATGGGCCTTTGAGTGTGGTAGAGCAGCGTGTAGCCTACACGTCCATTCCTGTTCATGTGTGTGATGGAATCGGATTAACTTCATTTGCTATTAGTCCAAAGTAAAATTTGCTTGTGCACACTCACAGCAAGAGCTCCATGCTTAAGTGTTCACCATGTGGATGTTATTTTTCTATTGTGTGTGGATGCCAATGCGTGTGTGTGTGTGTGGGAGAGATAGAGCATGTGTGTCTCAGAGTGCTGAATTTGTGCTTCGCTTTGAAGGACAGGGAAGGAGGGATGGGAAGCCAATCTGTTCCTCTGCAGATTAACTCTCTCATTCCAGAACCCCTCTTTCCTCCAAAACACTCACTATCTCCAGCGTCTGTCTTTCTCCCTTCCTCCCTCACCACTCCCTCCAGTTTCTCCCTTATTGCTTCTCTCTGTCACTCTCTTGCTCTCTGTCAATCAGGCTACCTGCATGGACCCCTGCGTATTTGTGTGGGAGAGCGATGAATCTGTAGCTCTCGGAGGCAGCGTAGAGATCCACCCCCGTTTCGAGCGCTCGTGTATAGCCTCAGCATCAAAAGCTTCTCTCTTTGGAAAGGTGGCAGGGCGAAAGAGAGACTGCGAGGGGACAGACCTAAACTGAGGCCCCAGGCTGAGAAGAGGACCACTGCGAGAACAAGAAGCGTGCTCTTCCCCCTTCGTTCACCTCCTGAATGAGAAAGGAGGACATTGTTTCCTGTCCAATTAGCCGAGCATCCAGCCGCTTCCTGTCTATTGTGCGAGTGTAGCGAGAGGCTAAGAGGGAGTGATTGCAGCGAGGAAGAGGCAAAGAGAGAGAATGAGGGCATGTGAAGGAATAAAAAAACACACCTTCATGACCCCTGGGAACTCTGTGTATCTCCCCCCCCCTCCCCCCATCCAGTCAGGCTAGAACAAGGAGGAATGAAGAAAAAAAGAGGAGGATGAAATATGAATAAAGCAACCTTGGGTGGAAGTGGTGAAGAGAAAGAAAACCCTGTGGGGTTCTGCTACCTCTCCCGCACATATCTCTGTTTTAAGTTTTAAATGCGTAGTTGCAATTGAATTCTGTGCTGAATACACTAAAAAGAGGGGAAGAGATAGGAAGACTGTGTGGCGGCTCGGACAGGTTGGGGGTAGAGGTGCTGTAGTGAGCGCGATGTGCAGCGGTTAGGGTGTGGTTGGATGAGAGGAGTCGGGAGGAGGTGTAGGGAAACAGTGAGGGTGCTAGCACTCTGTGTGCTTTCATTAGCACTCTAAATGCTAATGAATAAGTTCATAGCTTTGAAGATGCAGCTATGTTAAATATGCATGGGTTATCCAACGCAGTACATAGAGTGGTGGGGTGGGTGAAAGAGGAACGGAGAGGAGTGATAAAGATGGAGGGGTGGGAAGGAGGTGCCGGGAAGAAAGGAAGGAAACGGATAGCGGAGTTAGGGAAGTCCTGCCTCTCGTTTTCCATCTTCTTCTTTCACACTTCTCCTATCCTCTCCTCTCCTCTCATCTCCCCTCCTCTATTAGCACATCTTTTCTTTTGTTAACAGCCATATGAAAAACCCCAAACATCCTCGTGGAAATACTTTAACAAAGCTGATGAAATGAGAATTGCCGCCTTAATTGTTGCGAATAACAGTTAGAGTGACTTTTCATAGAGTTCTCGGCCGGCGCACGTCCCCGCTGGGGCAGATGCAGAGACAGTCATTAGTGTTAAGTCAGAAGACATTAAGCCTAGCTGCTTGTGGTGCAGTAATGACCCAGCAGTTTGAAGCGATGACAACTGCAACTTGGGCCAAATCTCAACGGAGAACGGCTTCATTTTCTTCGTCCCTGCAGGAAGGAAAAGTGTAATGTTTGGTTTGGGGAAGCACTAGACTAATACATCCCACACTCTCGCATACAGACAAACACACTGAGAAAAAAAAGAATAGACTATAAACGTACCATTAACATTATCTGCATTTGTTGCACGTTTGAGGCGTCTCATTTCGTGCTTTGCTGTGATGTTTGAACCCTGCAACTCTAATTGAATAAATGCATGTATAATGTCAGTTAATTGAACATTACAGTACGGTCGTTAACAGGTTAATGACTTCCATTAATACCTCGGCAAAAAAGGCAGGGGGGGGATGGAGAAGCTTCTTCAATTTGATTTCCAATTAATATGTATGAGTGGACCTGTATGAGAGAGATGATATGAAGACACATTATCGGAGCTGGGCGGAGGTGACAAAGCTATCTGATGACTTGGCTTAAAGAGGAAGCGACCATACTATTAATGGTCGCGCAACTGATGCAGCAGAGCAAGGACAAAGGCAAGGCCAGTTTATTTGTATAGCACCTTTCATCAACAAGGCTATTCAAAGTGATTTACATCATACATAAAAGGCATTAAGACAAGATAGAAAAGTGCAGTGTGAGACATTAATAAACAGTGTAAAACTTAATTTAATTAATGTGTAGTGGCAAACAGAAGAGTCTGAAGTCTGAAAAGAACAGAGTTGGTGTACAAAAAACTAAATTTGTCTCTGGTTTGACTTTGGACTCTGGTATCTTAAATTATTTGACAAATTGGAAATTGTATCTGAGAACTGGAGTGATGGATCCACTCTCCTGGTCCTAGTGAGGGCTCTTAGCAGCAGCGTTCTGTCTGATCAACCTGTGAAGAGAGTGTTTCAGGCGTCGAGCCCGCTGAAAACAAACTCATGGACAGTTTTTCAAAATGCTTTATAAGTCCTTTACTTCTTGATATGTTCTTTGCAGTAGGTGGATTTTGTAATGTTCCTAATGTGGCTATTGTATTTTAGATCTGAGTTCATGACTACACAGAGATGACTGGCTTGCTTTGTGGTTTTTAATGTCAGTGCCTGAAGCTTGCTTTAGCACTGACTTTCATTATTTATTCCTTGGCTCCAAAAGCAATTGTCTCTGTTGAATTGGATGTGACATACAATCCCGGATTTGTTCAATACACCTACACAGACTCGAACTGTAGTCACTGATGTGTCTGTAAATCTGTGTGTTGTGTAAGACATAAACTGAGCAAGTAGGAGTATGTTAAACAGAAGAGGCCAGAGAATGGAGCCTTGGGGAACTCCACTAAGGCCGTGGTTACACTTTTCTTTTTAATGTACAGTAACTTCTGACACCCGATGATGCCAGGACACATTAACTGTCAAGTCTTTACGTTCCGAGATCGGATCTTTCTTGCACTGGGATCCGAACAAACAGACCCATATGCCGAGGCGGTCTGGCTCGCATTGAGTTTGCATCTCTGTGAGGTGTATGCATGTGGGCACAATCTCGACAATTTATTAAAAATAACGCATCACCCCCCCCCCCCCATGGCAGTTCCTCTCAGAATCAGAATCTGAATCAGAACCGTTTATTGCCAAGAAAGTTTTCACCTACCAGGAATTTGTCATGGTGGAAGTGCATAACATTAAACAATAACAAACAAGCAATAACATCAAACAATCAACAACAATACAATAGAATATAAAAGAATATAAAATATAAAATAAAGAGCACAACAAACGGATAACAGGACTGTAAACAAGTGAAATGTTAAAAGTGTCAAGTGTGTATAAATAAAGAAACAGGGATGAACAGGGGAGTGTCTGGAAGAAAATTGTTCTGGGGATGACAGAGTCAGTGGGGGTCCCGGGCTTTGTCGATGAGCCCGACTGACGACCAAGCGAGAGCAAAAGGGGAGAGAGGGGCTGTAGCTCATCTCCAGCTAAGTTACTGCTGATAAAAACCCTAACATGTCCTTATATTGCTGCTTCAAAATAAAAGCTTTCAAATAACAAAATATCAGGGGACTTTAATTGTGAAGAATTTATAGGAAATTAACTGTGTTAATCCAACATATTACAGCTGTTCTGCTTGAAATATATCCGATCACTATCCGATTAAGCAGGTCGCATTGAAGCGTCAAGTGCTGGCACACATGGGCGGACACAGCTGAGTTTTGATGTGGCGCACCGATCCCAAAAGTCACATTGAAAAGATCAAGTGTAACCAAGGCCTTAGTCATTTGTGTATAGTCTGATGTGTAATCACCCATCGACACAAATTCAAACCAGTTTGGCACTGTGCCCGAAAGTCACCCAGTTTTCCAGCGTGTCAAGTAATATGTTGAAAGGAAGGGAAAAATAGGGAAGAAAAAGGCTAATAACAGGCATGCCGATTTCAGAACATATGGCACACAGAGCTGGATAGGTGACTGCTGAAATATGCTGATGGCAAGCATGAGACCCAGAAAATCCAGGGAAGTTGGATAAAAGGTTTAAAAGTTGAGCAGAATTTGCATACGTAGGCAGTGGGAGCAAAATAAGACCCTACATTTCAGCATTAAATCCCACGGAATGTGTCGTTTTGCTGGGGGAATACTTTGATGTCAAAAACGCAGCGCTTACTGTAACATATCCTATGTAAATGATAACACTGGAGCATCTACTTTTTTCCCCCCATGCATTGATATGGACGGTAATGACCAGCTATTTGTCTACTCACAGTTGACGGCATTAAAGCACATTGCTCCTCCATCTGGCTGCTCTCTGTGTTATGAATTATGCCGTTTAAATGAGTTCCCTTCTTTAGACGAGCTCTGGGTAGGGTCTGTGGAGAGGCATCTAATGGCAGCTAAATGAATTCATGCCCAGATAAGGCGTAGGCTGCAAACACAGCAAAGCAACAACAGCTGTCAGAGGCAGAGAGGGAGGCAGAAAGACACAGGAGGGGGGAGCGAAAAGGGACCAGAGCTGGAGAGAAGTACAAAGATGTAAAAACAAATGGAGTGTGTGAGCGGAAAATGAGAAAAAAAATCTGTGCCGCGCTATCTAGCCTCTCAACAAGTGAGTAGGTGTGAGGGAGAGAGCAGAACACGGAGTGACATTAGTTGTGAGGAAATCTATTGATTGCCACAAGCAGGCATTATTCTCTAAGTCAAGAGACTAAGGCAGATAAAGGAGGGGAAAGTGATGGATGGTATTTGATGTGATTTTGAATTCCTCCTCCTGGGGTCCATTGATTTGTATTGCTTGTGCTCACATTTGGTGGCTAATATTTAATTTTACAGGGGGGGAAAAAACCTAAATTTTGCCCCATGCTATCCATTTGCTAGTGGCCTTTTACACCGGCGCCAGAGCTGTTGTCACTGTATGTTCATTTTAATAGGAAGAAGGAGGAGCCAAAAATAGAGATCAAATCCATTCATTTCTTCCTAGCACGATGTGTACTTTGCTAAACTGCTGCTGACGTGCAGTCATTCTTTAGCCCAGAGCAAGCAGAGATACGCCGGAGGGGAGAGGAAGGGAAGCAGAACATACACCAACAAATGAGTAGAGGGGGGGGGGGGTGGCGGCAGCTCGGCGATGGAGGGAAGCATTTATGTATGATGGATGAGAGGTGGAGTGGAATGCAGACTGTCAGATGTTCCCTTTATCTCTCTTATGCGTTTTTTTGATAGGCAGAGTGGAGGAAGGTCGGACAGGAGGAGGGTGGGAGGGCTGAAGCGCAAAGATGGAGGGCGGAGATGGAATGGGGGGGAGGGGGGGAGTGAGGGAAAGAAGGAGGAGATGCCATCACATGTATCACCTGGCAGAATGTTGCTAGCACCTCTGCTCGTCTTTAATGAGGCTAGGAGGAACATTATGCAAATGAGCTTTAATGGAGCGTGGACTACAGCCCCAAGGCAGGGTCACCGATCGCTACATCTCCCTCTTCCTCCTCTTCGTCTCCCCATCTGTCCGCCCTCTTTCTCTGTCCTCCTCATTGTTGAAAATGGTCTGTGTCCTCGGCCCCGCACCCGTCTCCTTTTATTAATTTTCTCCCTAATGCCTTCCCCATACTTCCCCATCTCCCCTAAATTCACCCTTGTGTTCGCCTCTTCGGCTCACCCTCACACCGTCCCATTCTTCTCAGAGAATGAGACTGTGCCATCGATCTCCACTTCAGACATGCTGGCTGATCAGAAGATTAATAGGGCCCTCATGATGTAAAGATGAGATTCATTGCAGAGAGCCTGCTTTAAACTAGCATCTGGTGAAGAGGAGGAAATGAGAGACAGAAGAAACACAAGCAATGAAGAGACGGAAATGAGAGAGGGGGGGAGTCGCAGAGAGGATTCGGCACGTCTCAGATGGAATTTCGAGGGGCCATTCCTGAATGATGGCTCATCAAGCCTCATTCGGCGCGTCACATCTAATTGCTTTTAGATCTGTTCCTATGGAAACTGCAGTTCTCTTTTAAGCTGCTGAGGGGGGATGTTTCCTCACCTTTTCTCTTGGGGGTTGGCGATAGAGCTACATGTATGGTTTGGAAGAACACTCTGCAGAGGGATGAGCTCACTGGGCCTCAGAGAACAAGTGTGGAGTAGATATGAGAGCAGAGAGTGGGATAAAGGCGTCGCATTTCCATTTCGCGCACATGGAAGTATTGAATGCATAACTCGTTGTCACATGAGACAATAACAAACAGGAATAAAAAGAATGAATATGCATTTGCAAGCATGTGCACAAACATACTGTACGTGTGTGTGTGTGTGTGTGATACGAACACACACAAGTCGTGAGACAGAACCCCCTTGGCTGACGAAAAGATGACTTCTCTATTTAGCTGCTTGTGTACAGCACAGCAACGTACTTTCAGTTGTGTCTCTAAGAATCTCTCATTGGTTACATCTTGAAGCTACAAAATAACAGTGCTGCTGCAATAAAACAGTTTTGCCTCATTGTGTGTTACGTGATAATAGTCTGGAGGTGTTATTATAGAGGGTTTGTAAGAGCAGATGTTATGGATTCTTGTGCTATTGCTTCTCTGAAAGCTCATTCTTTTATGTGTTTCTTTCATTCCTCTGCCACAATAATGTGTTGTTATGCAGCCGCCCCCTAAAGTGATGGATGAAAGTTTAGTAATTTGGTCATGATTGATAAAAAATAAAACAGGGAAAGAAAACAAAGAGAAACATTTGTTCTCCACTAGCTTTTTTTTTTATTCTTGTTTTTGCTCCAAGAATGTCAAATATTTCCACATTTGCATAAGCCGCATACAGTACATCTCCGGAAGTGATATATTCATGGTGAGTGATGTCAGTGTAATTATATGTAATTATTTTTTTCAAATGAATATGCCTACTCTGGTATAAAATGCCAGGCGGTAGGCAAATTGCAGTAATGTATACCACTATTGGAGACATATTACCAAATGTATTGGTAATGATAAGGTAGTGTCTCACTATGTGAGATGTTTTTTTTCTTATGGTCTCCTAGTAGGTTGTGGTCTCAGCAGGTGAAAAGGACTGTTGGTGGTTTTGGGGTAAACAGTGATTGTATTTGTATCCTGCCTTTGCAGCTCTATAGCTTAAGATTCTGACCCAATGAAATATGCATAGCTTTCTAAATCGTTTGTTGGTTAACAGAGAGTAATGAGGCCAATACTTAGCTGGATTAGGAATTCCTTAATGGGAATCTTGTAACTATTTTTTTTGCTGGCTTAGTACTTCTGGATTCATTGTGTCAACCACCATTAAGTACACGTCAAAGGCAGGAATTTTCAGTGAAAGCAGTGTCTGAAGATAGTTCAGTTGAGCGTTCGTGCCTTGTTCAAATGAACAACCAGTTCCCAAACAGTGCATGTTGTGGCTTAAAAGGGGAAAGCCATAGGGACTTCCTCTCTCCCCCAGGGGGCTCAGTTCCTCAGGTCCTTTCATTCATGCCTTCACGGGCAGCATCATAGAAGCGGAAGCAAATCCCTTATTCTTGCAGCCCTCCCTTCCCTTAGCCAGTCTAGCATGAGGGGGACACTGTACAGGAGCTCTTCATTTAATTCCAGTCTCTTGTCTTCATCTCAGCCACTGGGACTGATGACAGAGGAGGAAACATGAGAGCTTTCCTGCCTTCGTTTGCATCCTGGTATTCTGTTTCTGTTGGGATTCCCAAAGTTTTCTTTCTGGGGTGCCCTGTGTCCTCTCAAGAGGAAGTTGGTGAAAGACAAGTTGCTGATTACTGAACTGGAATAAGAGGACAGGAGACAGCAGTCACTATGCTCATTTTCTGGTACCCCAAAAATAGGAGACAGGACGCATACTTGGATTTGACCCACAGAATGCTTGCCTTTCACAAATATTTCACCGCTGACTGACTGGTTTCCAAAGATACACTTGGAAACCACTTTTATCATGTGTCAGTGGTTCCCAGGCACAGCAAATCTCCTGCTCTTTACCTTTCAGTGAGTAAAGCAATTTACTGTTTGGCTACCCCCTAGTGCCTTGCACTCAAAGTGTATGAACACAGTGCTCGAGACACTGTAGCATCAGTTAGGTAATGCCTGTCTACTTCCAACTGAATGCCTTCTTTATCATGGCCAGGTTAAAAGAATGAGCCACATTCTGCAGACTTAGGGACTGATGCTATGTTCTCACTACAAGCGACACGCTTCACTAGAGTGCAGAAAAAAGTTGAGGCAGAAAGTTGAGTTGCTATGTCACTCGTAGTGAGAACATAGCGTGAGGATTTGGGTCCAGCTTATTAACTCCTCTTGTTGTCATGCACCTCAGCGCTCGGATGTTGGCAGCCCATCCTGTGGTGCTGCTGGGTATTTTAGCACATTAGCCACATCGGTTATTAGAGAGACCCCGAAGTCCTGGTGGTAACATTAACTGTTGGCATTCATTCAGACCTCCCTGATGGAGGTGCGTCATTGTGGTCCCCATCAAAAGGCAGAGTGGTGTTCAAAGGGTCTTGGCTATAATCTCTGCTCCCAGGGCAAAGAGTCAGCTGCTACTGGTCGTCCTGGTCAATCCCCCCAATACTAGAGAGAGTTGTCACAGAGCGAAAGCCCATTACCCAATCCAGATCATGACAAGGAGAGGGTTTTGGTTTTTAGATTGTCACCTATCGTGGTACAACCTATTCAAGCTTCTGAATTTAAAGGACGGCTTCCAGAAGTGGTGGAAGGAGAGAATAGATGTTCCAGTACGCTTCTCTGTCGGTTCTGTGGTCTTGTTCTTGCAGAGAAAAGGTCAGTGGCACAACCTGTTAATTCTTGTAATGATCAATGTCTGTGGTGTGATTGTTTTCACAAGAATGATACTGCCCTCTAAGTTTAAATCAAAGTGTGTTCATTCCTCAGAGGCAGTTATTTGTTATGTACAATCATCCAGAGTACAGGAATTTCATTATTTTCTGAGGGGCAGGGAAGCCTCTTTCAAAGATACAGGTTTAGTTGCTGAGCATCTCTTCCAACACACACATGTGCCGTCTCCCTACGTTCTTCCTTTTTTTCATCTCTCCTTTGCCATCTTTCCCCATCTCGTCTTCCTTTCTCTCTTCACTACCTTCTTCCTCTGTGTGTAAACTGGCAGCCAGCTGTTTAGATAAGCGGATGTATGAATTCCCCCGAGACCCTCATCATGGCTGGTTGCCTTATCAAGGTCAAGAGAGTGCTTCGCAACACTAACAGCCTTTTATCAGCATATTACGCAAATGCAGAGGAAGACGGGGAAACAGGCCTGTGGGCTAGACTTTATTGGAGAAGCTTGTAGTGTTTTTGATGACAGGCCATGAGCGTGTTTAATGGTCCTTGTGCTGAAGCTCTTACCACACAGACCTGGGGATCATTAGGGTCTAATCTTTAGCCCCTAATCCCCCAGTTCTACAGCGGACTAGCCTCGCTAGCTGACCTTGTAGCTATGCCTGCTCCCAAGCAAATCCTCAACCTTGACTTCGCTTATTCTGTTTTTACAAGAACCTATCATAAGACTGACCCTTACATTCTTCCTAACTCCATCTTGAGGTGAAAAATCAGTTCAAATACGTATAAACACACAATGTGTGAGACTCAATCATTTTCCATATCAACTGTATTTACTCCTCCCCAGTCCGAGCCAAGCATGAAACGGTTAATGGCGTTTGAGGCCATGGCTGTAATTGGTTTTACAGAGCCAATCAACAGGATGGTTAATGTGATGGAAATTAAAAACAAAACTGTTTCTTTGATGTGTTTCTTCTAAGCCTGACAACGGGGAGTGAAGGTTAAAACCCAATGAGCGTAGTCTTTAAACAAGAAGCTATTTAAAAATCAAGTGCAACACAACTCAAGTAACACCAATCAGGACAGAAAGGATAAATATGTCATTACATTTTTAAAAAAGCAGCACAGCCTTTGAAGAAATAGAGGCCCCAGGGTATTTTTTCATTAGTTGGAGGTCAGAATCCGAGGCTGGGAAGATTGATTTAAATAAATAGATTTTTACTGTGTTACCATGAGATAAGTTATGTTATATGTATGTTATAGGCATGAATTAAATTATCATCATCATCATCACTATCATCACTGCAATTAAAACGCTCATTCTCATATACTTAATGCCTATTAATGAATGACTCTACTGCAGGTCCCCATCCTCCCATTGGTAGTCTGCCTGTCATCTGCATTAGCAACAAGCCGTAGTACTAATATGACCTCAGCGTGGTGAGTCTTCAGAGGATCCATGTCTGTAAAGTGTCAGGGTTGAGTCAGTCCAAATTGCTCGCTATGGGCCACTGGCCCTGTGAGAATTGGGGGCATGACAGTAATACCAATCCTATGACAGAAATTAAAGGAAGGAAACACGGCCAAAACAGGATGTACTGTATTTAATGGATCCAGTTGAAGGTTGGAGCCGGTGGTGCTGTAATTGGCTTGTTATATAGCGGGACACAAAGATTGAAACAGTGCAATTCCAAGCGGGGCACACATGTCCAGGGGGCAAAATGTGGAGTGAAGACATTTAAATTTGTTAAACGCAGGTGTAACTAATGACTTAAAAATTGCTGCATTGCATTGGAGCTGCAATGGAAACATTGTTAATGTTATTATTATTACAAAATATCTGCTGTGAAAAAGAGGTGGGAGCCTGATTCAGTTGGGAACAATAAAGAAACGAGTGCTCTGATGCTAGCAAGATTTAGAGATGGATGGATTTTGTTACTTGTTTCCCCTTTATTGTTTTGTTTTATTCTTCCACTTGCTGTTAAATGGATATGTGGGGATGCAGGGGGATTTTCTTTTCAGCTTCCAGAGGGATGTATGACAGAAACAATTTGGGGAAAAACTTGTCTGAGCTGTAATTTATCATTTAAAGATTTATAATTTAGGCTTTAGTAGATAGGATTAGGATTAGAAAGGTGTGTTTGATTAAAATTTTCGAAAATCCAATTCATCTGCCATCCAACGTCTGATGTGTCTGTCAATCTGACAATGTAGCAAAGCATTGATGCTGTAGTTTCAATGCTGTGTATGGAGAACACAGCTTTTTCCTTGGCATGTATTGACTGGAAAAGGTAATGTGGATGTAATGGGAGTGTCAATTTACAGTAAATTCTTACACTATTATTCTTATACGTTAACGATGGTGTACTTCGTCTTATTGAGAGGAGGGAAATCCCACATGGAAAACATCTAAAAACACAGATTCTTCTTTTAATCTTGTTAAGATATGCTATTTCTGCAGGTGCATAATATGTACACGGTCCACCTGGGACCTGTCATATTCCTGCCTGAGTAAATATACATATGTAATACATTTTCTTAAGGTAAAAGAAAAAAAAATCTCTTCTATTCTAAGAATAGCAAAAAAGGAAGCTTGATGCTCCTCTTATATCAGTATTCTTCAGGTGAGTGCTCAGTGCCTCATCATATGCATTGTCCCTACAGCACAATAATGCAGTCGAATGCGAAATCAAATTCTGCCAATCCATCCTCATCCCGGCTACAGTATGTTTGTTGCGCTACTGTGAGGCAACAGTGCTAAAGGCGCATACATCAATTAACGTGGTGAGGACAGGCTCCAAGAGATGCTGGTAGGTTCGCAGGTTCAGCCAAACAGCGCTTATCTCCAGCTGGCAGCTGGACGTGGCAGAAATAACTCAATTTAATACCCATGGCTGTTGCGTGATAATGGCCGCACTCCTGTCACGATGGGAGACTTCTCACCTCCTTAACCCTGCTGCTCCACTCTTCTACTGCAAGCTGCTGGCTTTTAGCCGGAGGAGGTAAAATTCATATTGTCCTTCCCCCTCATCAATCATTCTAAACATAACATTTCCAATGCTTTCCTCTCCATTCTTCTCCTGGTTTGCCTTAAGACAATATGGTTGAATTATTTCCATTCGAAGCCCAGAGTTATTCGTCTCACTGCCATGTCACACACCCATGACTCAAAGTCACGCTGGCGCCAAAAACACTGGGGCTCTGGAGAAGCTTTTATTACGCGACCACAATGAGAGCCTCTCAGGAAGAAAGACAGCAAGGTGACTCATAGCCAATCTAAGTCTGTCATACAATATTTGGCCAGTTGAAAGGGTTTCAATTCAGTCACTCTCAGACATGAGGGCTCACCCACAATACAGCAGAGAACGTTGAAAAGTTACAAATAACAAGTCTGCCAACTCTTAGTGGTCGAGCTTTTAAAAAAGTTTTTTTGTGGCAGGGCCTTAAAAAAAGGCCAGAGCCTTCTATCTAACACCGTCTCTACAGTTACTGCGTCTGATTATTTTGTTGAACCCCTGACCTTTCGTCTTATGAAACAAATCCCAAACAAGAAAACATGTCTGAATGTCAGAATCACCAAACTGTTTCAGGGATTTTAAAGAAAAAAAAATCTTCTTAAAGGAACAGTGTGTGGCGTTCAAGATGATCTATAGACATAAATGGAATATGATATTAATAAGCATGTTTTCTTTATTGTATAATCACCTTAAAATAAGAATCGTTGTGTATTAATTACCTTAGAATTAGCCGTTTATATCTTCATACGGAGGGGGTCTTCTTCAAGGGGGCGGTCCGCCGTGTTTCTACAGTAGGCCAGAACGGACAAACCAAACACCGGCTCTAGATAGGGCCATTCACGTTTTCACGTCAGCCACTGTACTTCTTCTTACACACTTGGCACACTGGAGAAGTTTCCATTGGTTTCAATCTGCAACGTCACAGCTGGATCAAATCTTACACACTGCACCTTTAAGAATGATTGGTGAATGAGGCACTAACTTCTTGTGGAAAAGAAATTGCACAATTTAAGCAAGAGTTCTGCGGTAAGTCGACTACTACTACTAACAAATGGTCCATAGCAAACCATATAGTGACATGATCCTTTAACCTTCTATCTGATTAACATTCTAACCGCTTTAGGCTTTTTTATCATTGAATATATGAGGTTGGTAACAACTCAGCGAGATAATGCAAACAACCTGCAACCATTCCTCAAGCCGAGTGTGAATCAATGATCTACCAGTCAAAATCACCCATGATGCATCCTTTCATTGTTATCTCGAGGGTAGCTTTGGATGCACAGTGTGTTAATTTATCATATATGGAGAACAGAGCAGTCTCCCTCCGATTTACATGAACAGCGGACTGTGGCAGAGATGTAATCAGAATAAATCTCTGCTTATCACTTATGATGCTGAAGTGAGAAATATGTTATAGATAAAAATGTAGACGGGGGCTGAGCTTACTGCCGTTTATGTAGCCCAAAGAAAGAATGTTGTACTCTGTTGTTCTGCTTAGCGACCACAGACAATGTGATATTAATTGGGTGCTCTGTGTGGACATCTTCCTCTACTCTCCCTCCCTCCGGCACTGTGTTTGTCTCGCTGACCCCTACACACACACACACACACACACACACACACACACACACACACACACACACACACACACACACACACACACACACAGAGGGCTGATAATGACTGTGGCTGCTGATCCAATTCAATGACCATTAGGAGGCATAATGTGTTGCTGCCTTGTGCAGTTCTTGTGCTAAACATGAACCACTGTGCTCCCTAATACCTAGCGGTGGTTGGACTGATTCTCTTAGGTAACTCGGTTTCTATCAAGCTGTCCTGAGGAGGTAAATCAATACAGGAGCCGTTCACTTCATCACTTGGTGCCTGTGCTTGATAGTCACTAATTCCTTCATGGGTTATTTATTAACCCACGTCGGGAACTCATTGTGCATAATTGTAGTTTATCTATGGACAAAAACTTGGTGCCTCCAATGCCCTAAAAATGTCATTAGCTTCCAAACCAGCAGTGGAAGCAACTCCATCACAGAATCAGGTATGTCCGTATGCTTTATTTCTGTCAGGCAATGTACACATTCTCACACAAAAATACATTTTTTTTTGGGGGGGGGGATTGAGTCAATGTTAATGCATATAGCAGTAGTTAGATCACAAGAGACAGAAGCTTCAGAAATAGCAGTAGCCTACAGTTACAGCAGCTTGGGCTCAGAGTTCAACAAATGTAAACTATATTCATAAATCACGATGCAACCTGTAAAAAATAATGACGGAGTGCATGCATTAGTTGCTTTTCCAGTAAATATGTAAATATACTTTAAACATTTAGCCTAAAACCAGATTCTGGTTAAACACATGAGCTAAACCATAGAGCCAGCACTGAACTTCTGGATAAAGGAGGTAAAATATTTATATATATATATATATACAGACACAACTGAATGAGTGCAAGCAGATTTGGGAATCTATTACAACTAAAGCTGATTACATCTATTTTGAAGCATGGCCAGCAAACACTCACCGTCTAGGTAGCCAGGAAACGATTATATTCTTCCTTAATCCATGTGATTACAGGCAGGTGGTTTGGATTAGAACTGTATGGATAATTTTTACAATCATGGACATCAAAACAAAGTACTTTTTTTTTTTTTCATTCACCTCAGTCAATATGCTTTCCTTGAATCAATACCATCCACACACCATGAGTAATACCGTACATCATCCGTATTTTTGACCTGACTGGTCTTCCTCCTGCTTAGACTCTAGTTAACCTGCATACAGCCCAGCCTGAGTAAACTTAATGGTGATGGAAGTTGGAAAACAGCTGGGGAGTGGCTGTTGCTGACTCACAACACAGACCCTGTGACCTGAACCGGCCGTCTGAAAGTTACCCTGCCTAAAAGCCTCCATTAGACGACTCTGAAGCGTGCGGCTGCAGCCAGGAAGGCAAAGCTATGACTGATGCAATTTCATGCACGACAGTGGTCTCTGCAGCTGAATTTACACTGGGTGCCGGGCAGTAAAAAAGCCAGACAGAGCAGAGGCAGACTGAGGGAAGGGAAAGGCTGAGCAGACAAAAGGTGTTTTACCAGGCCACATCAAATTATTGAACTCCATTTGCAGTATTATCATTGCAGATTAACATTTTTACGAGCGTGTGAAATTACCCGTGAACGTCTATCGCCCCGCGATACAATGAGGCACACGAGGCCCATTCCGTGCACAGAGCAGCTGAGAATAGAGAGGCAGCTTCTACCCAACCATCCAGTCGCAGGTTCAGGCAGTAAAAACGTTTGCAGCCCTTTAAAAAGACTGGTCATGGTACTGGAGCGTCAGCCTCACACCAAGGTCACCCCTAGAAATTTACAACGAGCTCCAAAAGTTGCTCGTCATACCACAAAAGTTGGTGGTATTATTTACTTCTTCATCAATAAATCCAGTGTAACTCAAAGCCCCTCTGTTGTGTCCTGTTCTTGGTTGTAAAAGTACAAAACTTCAGCAAACTGCTGAGCCCAGCACTCCTGATAATGAACGGTGAGGCTTTTTTTATTCATTGATCTCTTTACTTCCATAGCTCGTAATCCTTGGAGAGAGAGTTGGACACCGTATACAGATGTATTTCCTGTGGCTCTCCTGGAGTGTTGCTGTGTAAAATTGCCAGACTTATCTTGATCACTGTTCCGGAGGACAGCTTTACAGGGGATGAGAGGATCACGAGCCGGAATGAAGTTTGGTTGGGCCTTTTTTTTATTATCTTAAAGCACATGTGGAGGGGGGGGCGGACCGCATCAGCGCATCAGAGTTCTACGGTAAATACGCCACATTAACAACAATGAAAGAATGTATCCTTCTAGACACACAAGAGGCTCTGCGCACACAGAGAGAAAAATATCTGCCAACCATCTGAGGCTTGCAAAACATAAACAACAAGGACAAATATATGCTTACTTCAAATGCCAGAGAGGCGAGCCAAGCGTGGAGATACTAGGATCGCTTTGGTTCACAGAGCTTGGCTGACATATAGATAGATTTGTATCATGGAGACACAACTGAATTTGATTCTGACAAGCTGTCTCCAGTTTGAGCCTTTTGATTCTCAAACATGGGCAAGGTCACTATTGAAAAATGTCTGTTTCTACTTACATGTTAATGTTCCTCCTGGCTGTGAAGTAACTACACTGTCACACCTGGGTAACAAAATCAACAGACCCAGGTTCAGCTGACGCTAATACGGTATCTTCATTTTAGGAGTTAAGTAGGTTTAAAGCTGGTGTTTTGCCACAGTGTTGTGTCAAATTCAGTTTCCCCTCATTGATTTGTGTTATGACTCGACCTAAACCCAACCGTAGTGCTTAACTCAACCAGTCTTCATAATAACGAGTCGGGCGACTTCTTGTATTTGAGAGAGGTCAACTTGTTCGTTGAATCAACTTTAGGGGGAGTAATTAGTCCTCGCTGAGTTTGCATCTCCCACAAGTACCTAAAGAAATCAGTTATTGCAGGCCTAACCCCAAATGACTCTAAACCCAATAAGTTATCTCCACACACGTAAGCATGACCTAACCTAAGACCTAATGCCAACAACAAAGGGCAGATCTACAGAAAGCAGCCTTTGAAACATTCTCTGAAGGGGAAACAGACTTTGACACATGACCAGCAGCAAACCAACCACCAACGTAAAGAGGCAATCTCATATGATAAAGTTTCCCACTAAATTTGGCTGCATTCACATGAAATAAGGGAGACAGCAGACAGACAGCACCTTCTGGACGGCAGGGAGGAAAAAGAAGAAAAAAAAGAATTCAGGAAGGCAAATCAAAACACGCATGAGGATGTGAACGGCTAGATCACTCCTGCATGATAAATAGAAATGCATTTCTGAGACTCCAGCAGAACTGTGCCTTGAAGCTTGAGGGGGTCGCAGGATCGATTCTGCACAAAAAACAGTAAAGAAGAGAGCGTTGGCCAACAACGAATTCTCAGGTTGTAGGATGCCGTCATGCTTGCATGTCTTCTAGCCATGCTCCATGACTGCTGTCACATGTGATTTATGATCCCTTATGCCTCAACACGTCACTATTTATCAGCGTCAGCACAATTATTGGCCCTCGCTTTGCATTGCATGTGGCTTTCCCCTTGTCAGATCAAGCCTACGTTTCGTTTCTCTTTACGGTATACAATTCAATACAATTCAACAACCTGTGATTCGAAAGCAGCAGCATCCACCCAAAAAAAGTGATGTATTAAATTTGCGTAGAGAGCCAGCTGTGTGTTGTGACAGTCTTGATACCATCCTGTTGTTGCTCCTGCTGTCAGGCAGAGGCCAGGCCCCTTTGTTAAATGCCCCAGTGTTGACAAGAATTATGACCGTGAGCAGAATCGAAGAGCCCAGACAGATTTCATTCAGCACGCACTGATGACTCACGGCCTCAGAGAAGTGACTTCTAATGTCACACGCCCGGAGCGTTTCAAAGCCGAGGCAGAAATATAACTACAACGCTGCATCCACGTATTCATCAACTCAAGGGGCCGTGGCACGGTCCAGACAAAACAGCCAAAGTCAGCCTCGCAAAGAGCTTTAGGTAAGGGCAACGTCAGAGATACATCAACAAAGAGAAAACACAGAAGCAAATAAGTGGTAGTGAACCTGGACATGGATTTAAGACTCAAGGGCATTGTGGGATATTTAATGCTTTGCTGGTGGGCATAAAAAAAAAAGAGAATTAAAAAAAAAAACTAAACCAAAATTTGTCCGAGATGTTGACTCGGATGGAGTGGGAGCAGTAACCCCACCTACTTCTTTGATTTACAGATTAATATTTGATTTGGACAAGGCATTGCCGGATTGGTGGAGACACACACACACACACACACACATACACAGTGTGTGGCAGTGTTGGGCAAACAATAAAGAAACCAGGAAGAGATGGATGATCTGGCAGAGTGGGACTAAAGGTCAGGACTGTAGATAACTCCACATCTTTCATTATCCGCCCTTTTTTGGTATTCCTCTCCCTCTAAGTGACCCTGTCACACATTCCCTCTGTGCTTTAGAGCATTTACTCCAGGATCAAGCACCTCTGTTACCCTCATTTAACAAGGGGCCTCGAACCAATTAATGTATGGGTGTAATCAACATAATATATTACACCCAACCAGCCATTAATGAGGTAATTCAATACGTAGTATAATGCATTAATTAAGAAATACTTTAATCTACACAACACATGGGCTCTATTACTTTGAACTCAACTTTGAGAGTAATTTCAAGAAAATTATTTCTATACTCATTAAGATGCATAGCTATTCATCAAGGTGCTGCAAAATAGCATGCGATCAGCAGGGGTTTCTCTTCTCTTAATTATAAAGTATGCTTGAGTTATTATATTCACAGTAATTGTGGCTGCAAGCTCAACACATCATACCTGAAGTACACGTAGCCAAGTGACAAGAGTCCACAGCCATGCCGGAGGCTTTGTTAGACCGCACAGCAGTGCTTTGAGCTGAATGTTTACTAGGTATCATGTTTTCCATGTTAAGTTTGGTGTGCTGATTTGCATGCGTTCCGCATATCAACAGATAGACACAACTTTAGCTGGACAACGTCAGCACGCAGTTTGACACAAACTGCAAACAGTCTGGGTCAGAGGGCGTACCAAACGGAGGTCGCATACCGAGCCGAACGCCCTGGACTGAACGTTTTGAGACGGATACACGTACCGTTCCACCCATAAGGGTGATCCATCCAATAGTTGCCAACCCATTCCACTCAAAACAACAACCGAATGCCATGATGGATGCCAGAGAAAAAGCCAGATGATCCCCAAAGTCAGTAGGATTTATCCTCTGGGGACCATAATTATCTGTATAAATACATACGTAAAGTGGTGGACCGACCAAGCGAACGATGAAGCCATCCCTAGCTTGAATCTGAAGTGAATGGAAAACCCAATTTCAAAAAGTTTTCTATTCTAATGTTGCTCTTTAGAAAACGTATTGTCCTCAACAGCCACATATCAACTGCACTCACTCTCACACACACACACACACACACACACACACACACACACACACACACACACACACACACACACACACACACACACACACAAGCCATGGCACCATGTCTAAGTAATTCTCCACAAGATGCCAGCCTGAGAGCTGAGTCCTCCTTACTAATGCATCACATGCTCTCCTCAACACAACTGATCACGGCTGGCTGACTAACTGGCTGGCAAACAGCTCAACCCAAAGCCCCGCGTTGGGATTGAACACGCTGGCTGCTATCAAAGCCGGCGCGCCACCCGAGGACATGGCCCTGCATCAACATGGCTGCCATTCGTGCAGCGTCCTCAGGTCTTCCTCCGAAGTTCAGAGAGAGACCGAGCTCGTGGGGGGGAGGGGGGGTGGGGCTGAGACGGGGGCGTCTGGGCTGAGAGAGACAGAGTATGTGCTGTAGGAGTGAGGATGAAGGTAGGATGGATAGATGCTGCTGCCAGGACCTGTCAGCGGTGACAAATGGATGTTGCAAAGATAAAGCAAGTAAGACATTAGAGAACAGTGATGTGGTGAATCACTGGTGTGAGCGTGTGTGTGTGTGTGTGCGCACCTGTGTGTGTGTGTGTGTGTGTGTGTGTGTGTGTGTGTGTGTGTGTGTGTGTGTGTGTTTTATGTGCCTTGTCTGTGTGCCTTAGTGATTGCGTGGGTGAATGAAGGGGAAAGCGAGTGTGTGCGCGTATAGGTGTGTCCCAAGCTGCAAAGGTGCCAAACACTGACAGCAGCCCTCCAAGATGGGAGAGTGCTGGGAAATTGATTTCGGTGGTGTCTGAGGGCGACAGAGATGAATCTGTGTGTCTGATTACAGGAGAAAAATAGCAAACACCATGAGATAGAAGTGGCAGCGCAAAGGATACCAGGAAGGAAGGGCAGTGAAAGGCAAAGAGAGATGGAGAAAAAAAGAAAAGAAAAAAGAATAAATGTTTTTCCAGATATGTAAATGGATGAACAAATCAGAAAAAATGAAAAGCAATCGGTGTAGGGCACCAATGCATTACTTAGGAATGTGTACAGTAATGTGATTATTTTCTGATGAGTAATGTCGAGGCTGATTTATGTCAAGTCGTGGTTTTGATTGATAGTTCTGCAACACTGGATGGATGTATCATACGTGATCAGGCCATATTGTGCTTTGATTATATTTAGATTATATTTACTTTGTCATATAGAGCAACGGTGGACTTCACATGCACATAAATGACAAACAATCAATCGTATTGCACCCTGTCTCTTTACTGAACTGACAGTGAGCAGTGATCGTGGTGTGTTTGCTGTGGATATGGCTTTGCTAGATCACGATCAGAAACGGTATGTTTGCACACACAAGAATTTGGCTTGGTGATTGGTGTGTGACAAAAACACTGTGCAATAGTAAGAGCCATAATTTAAGAATAGAAAATATGAAATTTGACATTACAATATGATAAACAATCAAACAAATGAAGAGTACATTGAAACAAGTCTCAAAGAGTTTGTGTCCAGGGTGAGAGGGGTCGGCTACAATCCATCTCACCCACCTCAGGGTCCTGGAGGTGAACAAGTCAAGGAGGGATGGCAGATTGCAGCCAATCACGTTCTCCGCAGATGTGTGTTGGTGAGAAGGAGAAGACTACTACTGAGTCTTTCCTACGCTTTCTTAATGGTGGCTTCGCTTCAAATCAATCTCTGTCAGCACAGGAGACTTGTAGGGAAAAGCAGGCAATCCCAGTTCCTGCGGTCTCTACATGGTATCTCCACAGGCACCGCGCATGAGCTGTTATTTAAGGAGGCGTATGCGTCGGCTCTATGGCTTAGCTTCGGATCTCCTCAGTGCAAATTAATCTTTTTAAAATTCAGTGATTCGATTGCAGTGAGTCTGCAATTTTGATGGATGATTGAAATCATTTCTCTGCCTTCATTTGAGATACAGGTCCGCTACATGTTAGCTAGCCTCAGCCAAAAGATGAGAAATATGACTCCCAGTAAGTTCTTGTGTTCATACTATTATGTTATGGGTTCTTAGCTAACTTGCTAATAGCACTCACTAATCGTAAATTCAAAACTTAGCTTGGTTTAGTTGGATAGCATTTGTATCTATTTTTACACTTGTTGAATACAGAATATGTGACGTGTGCTTGTGTGTGCGTGTGTGTGAGTGTGTGTGTGTGTGTGTGTGTGTGTGTGTGTGCGTGTGGAGGTTGTTTTTTTGCATTGACAGAGCTCTGTTGAGTGACAACATGCAACGTAACGCAATTACTTTTCGATGGAGAAACTATTTATTTTTTTCCCAGCAATGTGCTGGGGCTACGTTTCATCAGCCCTTCTTTCCCAACTTTTTCTCAGTCCGGAACTTCACATATGATTTGAACAAAAGCTCATTTCCCGTTGAACATCTTATCTGGCGAGCCAGAGTGTCAGAGCAGATGCTCCGTGCTGCTCCCCACACATATAAACATATGGCTCCATCCAGAGAAGTGCACTTGTATGAATATTAATGCAATTCCACCATGGAGTAAGCCTCCTCACAAGAGGCCTGTTTAACTTGAGTGAATACTGATGGCATGCATTAAAAGTGATTTATCCCGTAACTTGGGGTGCTATGGGAATGAAATGAAAGATGCCCCCATCTTAATGTTATCACACTGTTGCCTCCGACAGGCAATTTCAGCCATCAGATAATGCTTTTATTGTGATGTCCTGTTGGTTCGTCAATACTCTCTCTTCTTCACCCTGTTCCCTTCATCATCGCTCACTCTGGCTCTCTTTCAGTCCCAGTCTATCGCGTACGCTTGCCTATTAAAATGGATCTGGCTAATTATCTGTTATTACGTTCATAACTTATAGTGAACCATATCTGGAGCTGGATTTTTTGGCATTGTGTCTTTGTTTTTGTTTTTAATATCCTCTTCAACTGAGTCGTAACCGCTTCCTCTCCATCGCTAGCAAAACAAATGGCTTTAATTTCATAGATTTAAGTCCACAGGTTTAAATTTTCTCTTTTCATATTTACTGAAATGAAACAAAACCCAAGTGTTTGACTTATTGTTGCGTTACCGACCAACGTGACTTCCATTCCCAGTGAATGCAGCGCCCAAAATAAAGTGTGTGAACATTCATCACAGTCAGATTTACTCCCAGACAAGCAGTGACTTAAAATATAGCAACTTATTTCTATTTAACAAAGTCACCCCTCTGCAACTTTGTTCTTCTTTCTTTGGGAGTGGGGTGTCACCGCACTTATCATGTTGATCACATAAACATGATAAATCTCCTCTCTCGGTTTTGCGGTCAGCCTGGCCAAGCCCCAGGCAACCCATCTGGGGACACTTCTGTTGGCCCCGGGGTCTGTTCGGTTCGGCCAGGGCTTCTCCAGCACACCGATACATGTCCTCACACTGTCCGCACATGTCCCTTCCACATGTGCATACCAAGCTGTGACAATGTTCCCAGATTTAAGATAATTCAGAGCAATGATTTATGTTCAATAATAATTAATTAATTTAAGGACATTGTATAGCCTGATACAACAAGACCGAGCTTGTGACAGTAGTGACTAAACACCTGAGGCTGGAGCGCCTTGGTAGCCATTTCCACACTGTCCGCTGTCAAATAAAGGCAAATGTACCAAAAAAAAACAAACGAAACACTTCATGTTGGTCAGGTTTTTGCTGGTAAACAAGACGTTGCCTACTTTTAATATTACGTGTGGGGAAGTGTAGAAAAGGGGACGAGGCTTGAGACGTAATTTGTTTTCAGTACAGAACGGCTCCTCGTGGTCGACCTTTATCAACCTTTAAGTCTATTTGCAGTAAAGGATCAAAGCTGTAGGCTAAGCCAGCTGTTTAATACCAGTAGCACATCCACACTTCCACAAAGTCACATTCACCTCCTGAGACGAGGCGAGGACGTACAGTAGACAACACAAGATATGGAGTAACCACGGGAAGACCGTCTGCTTTCGTGATTACATGTAAAGCTCGTCGTAATGGGTTCCACATCACTAATAATACAGCTTTGACTGCTGTGCAGAATACTATATGCATGGATGTGGCCTTCAGGCTTTAGTTCATATCAATAACCCAGAGTGTCAGCAACTTGTGAGAAGGCCCACACATCGCAGCAAAGGTCAAAGCTTCCCTGAATACACAAATGTGGTGAGCCAAGCGGGAGATTTTTCATCCGAGCTGAGGACTGGAGAAACGATACAGTGATCATCAGCGCTCAAGGTCTACATGTTTTATTCAGATGAAGAGCCAGCAGTACATTTTCTGCTTGTTCCGCGCAACAAATTAAAGTATTCAAATACCTACATCTGATTACTTTCAAGAGCCCACAGCTAGAGAATAAGATGTCAAAAAATTGGAAAGAGAAGGAAACAAAAACAGCTAACGGCGAGAAGCTACAGGTGCAGCTTTCTTTGAATCAAGTGTTTGTGTCAGACACGTGAAGCCTGTCAAACACACTTTCGGCCGCTGTGGAGGAAATGTGTAGACACGTGATGGTGCTTTCGTCGGTGATGCCCACATGAAGAGCAGAGAGAGGTGAGAGAGAGAGAGAGAGAGAGAGCCACAGACACAGAGTGAGTAAGAGTGGGCTCTGTGACGTAGCCGAGCTATAAATACAGTGTTCCAAAGGCCATATTGACATTCAGCTGCTGATTTATCTGGGAGTCTGGCTCTGGTTTATGAGGTTTTCATCACCCCTCACAGGCATATGTGATGTTATCAAACCCCCCCCCCCCCCCCCAATCTCGCATTGTGAGGAAGTATGTAATGAGCACAAATTGTTTCTATTTTGGCTACCACAATGAGCCAGTCAACGAGGGGTGGAGACTATAATGGCGAATGCAATAACTCAAATAATCGGTATAATGACAGTAATGACAGCTATAAAGTTGTTTTGAATTTTCTGCGAAGACAAGAGTAGGGGACTGATAACTGGAGCTTCTGGTTGAGTCATCAGTACAAAAGATGAGCAATCACCATCAAAAGAAATTCTGGTTCTCTGATAAAACTCAAAAGATACAAGCCCGTGTACAAAGAAGTCAACTACAATTCTCAAGGTGCATTTTTAGGTAAAACACACCAAGCTTTTCATGGTTTCCCCACCAACGACAGGTGAAAGATATAGAATACCTTTTGAGGGTCCAACACCAACAACTGCTGCAAGTATTCAGATTTCACTTACAGCTCCGAGTCTCTTACTGGCTTCTGCTCCATAGCAATTGTGGCTAAGATTCATGGGTATTGTAGTATTTAGAGCCATCACTTGCTTGCACTTGGGGGGGGGGGGGGGGGGGAATCAACAGGTCAGATAAAGGTCACAGTAAAGATCAAAGAGTTCTTTACGGAGAGAACTTGGTGATCAAACTTGCACTCTATGCTGGAGTAAAACATATTGCGTTATTTCTAGTTGTTGATGTTACAGAAGCTCACTTGGTGAGATGACCAGTGAAGATGGAGAGAGATGGCTCTGAGAAAGAAAAAGACTACAGCAACGACTGGCTGAGCTAAATGCTAATGTCAGTATGCTATGTTTTCAGATTAGACAATATTAGCATGCTGATGTTTAGCAGGTAATGTTTACCATCTATACCATTTAGTGTGTTTGCATGCCAACATTTACTATTGATCAACTAACACTTAGTACAGCTGTGTTGCAGTTTGCAGGTATTAATGTATTGGATGAATTAAAGTGAATAGAAGCCTACTAGATCAAGATTTCTCTTGGAAGATTGAGATCAAATCCCATAAGCAATTACAGCTATATACATTGTGATTTTTGGCATCTTGACTTCCTCACTGACGCGTCTGTTCTGTTGATGATGCAAACTATAGCTATTGTCAGCAATGTGCAAGCACTCCCAAGGTCACGGAGTTCTTTACTGAGAGAAGTTTGTATCCAATGCCTCCAGACACAACTGCTGTGGCTCATGCAGGGTTTCCTCTCTCTCTCTCTCTCTCTCTCTCTCTCTCTCTCTCGCTCTCTCTCTCTCTCGCTCTCTCTCTCTCTCTCTCTCTCTCTCTCTCTCTCTCTCTCTCTCAGGCCTGTCTTCATTATGCTGCCAGGAAGCATATGGCTTTGTGCTGACATTGTAATTGTATACACTTCCAACACCCCATATCTTATATTGTCACTCCCAGCGCTGTTTGTATGTGTTGGTTTGTATGTGATGTTTTGGAAAAACTTCTAATGATAAATCGGGAGAAGAGTTTTGTTCACAAATTCAAAGAAAATAATGAAGTCTTCAAATGATTCAAAGTTGTCCTGCTCTATTTTATTTTGCTTGCAAGGGAAAGATGCACCACAGCCACCTCAGTCAGTGTCTGTGGTGAAAAGTTCAACTTCGTACAAGATACCAAACCATTTTATGCACACATGAGTTCACACCCTGGGATAAATCATAGACAGGGAGTAGATGTTCTCGTGCCCTGGCTATCGTTCTTATCTAAACACATGCCAGGTGCGTTAACTGGGAGTCAGTGATTGTTCTACGGTCCGTCTCAAACTTGCCATACAGACAAAGAAGACACTGTGTCTTCACTTTCTCTTTCTGAAGTGGGAGTGTGTGACCAGCCTTGAGAAACAAGACACTGTGTTCATTAAAACTGATTAACTACTTCTATAGGACTGCTGTGTTATGTCAGTATTTGTGTTCCTCACCTTACCTTTCAGTTTTACATCTTTTAAAACATTTCATGATATAAGAATATATTTTTTCCCATTACAGTGATACACCGTGAAAAGTATTCATGTTGCAAGTGGGTGTCAAAAACTTTTGACAGATTCTACAGTCAGTAAGGATTGTTGTTTTCTCTAATGTAACCACTATCCAGGGAAGAAAAGGTAATAAAACAATGAAGATTAACAGTGATAGAAAGAAATTGAATGACTTTTTTCTGGTTATGTGGAAAATCCACTAAGAAAAATGTGTTTTTCTTAAATGTCGTTGACTTCTCTGAGAAGACTTTTTGTAATTTTTTGTGAAGGAATAAAAACACGGACATGTTGTGTGATATGTAGACATCAAGGCATTGAAAAAGTAGACACTTTGTTACAGCTCATCCATCCAGAAGGTTGTGAATTATTCACCGCTTTGTTGGCAGGAGGCCTGGGTGGGGATGAAAGGCCTGGCTTCCACCCCGGGAGGGCTGAGGGGAGTGGGAGGGAAACAGCTCGCTGTGCCTGCCCTCCACCACTCCGAGCAGCGAGCTAGCTTAGCATAGTTAGTAGGCGAACAGCAGTTTGTTCATTAGCGGTCCCTCGCTGGGTGACAACATCCAGTCGGTGTCAATTAGACGGTAGCAGTTGAACAGGTGGGAGTGCGACTACTGGGAAGAGAAGAATCATTAGGCTGAGCGATGAATGCCAGGAAGTGCAGCGGCAAACTGAAGTGATGGGCCGTCATTAAATAAAATACCGTTACAGCATTTTGATTGGTAGAGTCCGCTCACAGCAATTTGGGCAAAAGTGGCACTTAACTTGAAAACAATGTAAATATTATAATTTTTTTTAATCAACAATGTTCCTCAACACAGAAAGACGAAAGTCTCACGGGATGAAACGATTTCAACATCTGGTTGTTGTACATCTGGTATAGCGTGTCGCTATACCAGAGTCAAGCGGTGGGTTGCATGCTATTTTTAGCCATGTTAGCGTAGTATAAACATCACTTCTATGTGATACCTTTATCTATCCAGTCTTATCTCTCTAGACATTCTTATCAGGTAAGACAGCTTGTCATGGCAGCTTAAGACAAATAACATGTACGTATATTTCATTTACATTGCTCACGTCAGCCTGTGCTGTATGAGCCCACCTGATTTATCACAGCTCGACGATTTTAGGGATTATGCAGTTCCGGGGAAACAGCAACAGCTGGATGAACAAAGTGTCTCAGCTGTTTCCTGCTAATGGAAGAAAGTGGCAGGTGCATCCAACAGTGTACCTGTTTATTCATACCCTCCCCCTGATAAGCAGCACAGCCCCCTCAACATCTGCGGGACTTCACGTGGAGTCACGGGTGAGTCGGTGAAAGGGGAAGCTCCTTTAGCTGCTCTACAAAATGTGCATTGATTTAGAAATGATTCTGACTGAATTTAAGCTTAAATTCAGTCAGTTATAATGAATTCTAAAGTTGTCACAGTCAATTAATAAAACATCCACTAGCCACAGCTGCAGCATAATCTCCTTTCCCACTGTCCACCTGTGTGCTCAGGATGTTACAATGATAGAGTTACCAAAATATGGCTAAATACTTCCTTGCCGTTCTGAGGCATTCCTACAAGCTCTGAAGTATTTTGGTGAAAATGTGAATCTTTGGAACATATTGAGCGCACAGATGGACGACAGAAAAGTGGATTATGCTGGAGAGGCAGTTTAAGAAGTTCCTTTTCTCCCACCGTGTAGCTTGTCAACATGAATATCCGTGTAAGAAGTGACTACTTAAATACTACCTGCGGTGAAAAGTTGTTGCTTTTATTTTTTTCTTAGGGACTCTGGGGCACAGTCAGCAGCTCATTTACGTTTCGGTCCCATTTTTCTTGTCACTTTTCTGAGCTTCATTCTAAACTGAAGTGAGTAACTAAAATCTTCTCTCGGCAGGAAGCAGCTGTTGAATGAACAGATAAATAAAGAGATAAAATACGAGCGAAATGGTGAATGAACCAATCTGCTTCTCTGAAACAAATCTGGGTGATTTTCTGTAAAAATCTTAAAAAAAAAAAAGAAAGAAAGAAAAACGATGAATCTTAATTGCTGGTCACCAGATTAGAAAAGTCTAAAAAACCTTCCAAATACACATAAAGGTAAACATGTTCATCCCACAACACCCTGGTCTCACACATACATGCACACGCACATACTACTCCTCAACCCCCCCCCCACACACTCACACACACACACACACACACACACACACACACACACACACACACACAGACAGACAATCCAATCACCACCTGTCGAAACATGTAGTTCACCTCCTTTGGGTAAGAGACAACCTCCCTAAATAATTTAATGAGATTTTTCTGATGGATCTTCGACGTTGCGACTGACCTTGTTCAGCACCTTACTCTCGTTCAAACCACAGATCCGTCTGCTCGATCAAATGGGAAGATTTTCAATTAAACCTCCGATGGCTAAATTGGAAGACTTATCTTGGTATTTTTCATTTTCCCCTTTCTCAAATTCCATTATTTTCCTTCGAGAACTGTCAACGCATCAAGACTTCATCTGGTGCGACAGCACTTAAATACTCTCTTTAGAGAGGCCGACTGCCGCTAAGGTGAGGAAATTAAAATGCTCAGAGCATCTCGCTGTGATCCCGAAAGTGTAGCGTGAGTGGAATAAACTGCACCTTTCTGCCCTTATTATTTATCGCTGAACCGGTAAAAAAAAAAGCACGAGGGTGACATTTTCTACATTGTTAACAAGCACCGCTGCATGTCACTGCCTTCGGCGAGAATTGTCCTTTGTGTCCACAGAAGGCAGCGCAGGGCCTACATACTGTACTTCAGCTCCTAATGTGACCCTAAATTCAGAGCTGGTGGGGGATAATGTCACTGGTGTTTGCATAAAGAGCAACATTTCAGTTACATAAAAGAGGACTCTTTTTCACGCACACACTGGAAATAATGTTTTAATTAAGTTGCATCTTTACCATTTACTATTCCTTTCCTCACTCTCGATCTTGCAGCTGCAATTGCTTCTTATCCCACCACTGTGCCTGCAGTCAACATACAGCAGAGATGTTTTATATTTACTCCAGTTTCATTACTCAACGGTGCACACCGGATGATTAACACCAGTGGGCCTCCCCCTGGAAGATTCCTTTTTCCTCCACCTCTTCTCCTGATGCCCGCCGCCTTAAGCAGCATGTAAATCTCACCAGTAAATATTTCATTGGGGTCGTGCAGAGCCCCTCCGCCCCTCCCCTCTCCGGTGAGGTTAATAGAATTCGGAGTGTGTCTTTGCCATCAGGATAAGTCTAATTAAATCAGGAGAGGGGACGCCTGCGACATACACCCGCTCCTCCCCACTCAGCTAGTGCCATACTTTACCAAAGTACAGGAGGTAAAGACGAAGGGGGGCTGCCGAGATAATAGATGGGAGAGAGAATCCAAAACTGCTCTTAAAATAGATTTAAGGGTTGTCTTGTCCCCGGGCAGATCGTTAAAATGAGAGTACCTCTACTAATGGCTTTAAGTAGTCATTTGGAGAAAAAGTGTACATTATTTTTGGCCGGTGTTTTAACTTTTAAGACAGCTGCACTGACGTCTAGACACAATTGACGAGCCAAAAGGCACGCATCACTTTCACTGAGAGAGGACACTGATCTGCATGTGACGGCGATTTAAGACGTGCAATAAAACACAACTCAGTTTTGATACAGCTTTTGGCTTTGTTTTACGATTTCATCAAACTATTACAAAGCTCCAGAGAACGCCTGCTAACAAATCAGAACGCTACTGATCAGTTCTGTTTGCGCGTTTTTCAGTCCATCTGTGAGTTGAACACACTTCATCGACCGTTCTTTCACAGTCAAAAGGGAACTCCACCAATTTTTCATATTCAAGTTTAGTCTGCAGGTGTTGGGGAGTACTACTGCATATGCAAAACAAAAGTCGTATGAAGCCTTTAGTGACTCCAGAGGGAGCTGAGCAAAGTTTGATAAATTGCTCAAAGTGAACTCCACGCTACAAGAATAACACACCCAAATCTCCAACTGGACTGTCTGCAGTCCAGTTGCATTGTGGGTCACGTTGGCGGCGAGGTTTCGGCAGGCAAGAAGAACGTGTGGAATACAAAAGTCTGCTACGCCTAAGACCACATTTCCTTATGCATGAAACGAGAGCCGCCTGGTAGTGTCACAGTGGCTCTTGTTTCAAACATGTGGCTGGAATATTTAATAAATGTGACACATAATTTGTAATGCACACAGTGATTTTGCACATTGTGAAACCAAATTCTCTTTTAGTTATTCATTGTTGAAGAAGTTTTACCAATCAGTACTGTTGTATTGTTTTAGGATAATGGTTGGAGGGTTTAGCAGTAAGTTAAGAGGAAGAACACATTAATAATGCAGGGGAGGGTCTTTTAAAAATGTGAAACATCAGGTTGACTTTGTACAGTCCCTTACAGTTGGTACGGCAGAATCTAATATAGAAAACAAAAGACTTACTTTAGGTTTAATGGAAGGAATAGCCCAGTCCCCCAAAAACTATCAAGGGGTTGGTCATCCATTATCAAGGCTACCAGAGGTGAGGGAAATGAGTTGAGTGAAAGATTCTTGAGGGAGTAATCAAGCTGTTTTATTTTAGTCGGGATAATCCAAGAGAGACAGTTTTAATTTCCAAATGCCCCAAAGCAGTGACCCAAAATTAATTGTTCCTTTTGCAACAGAGGGAGACCCGCTGAGACAGACAGAGGAACATAGAAAAAATAAAAAATCCCGGGTAATTACACAAGTGCAGAGCACTTTTTCTATGGAGTGGGGTTTCTCAGTGGCACATGGATTATGTGAGTTTAGTGGAAGAGAGAGCTGACCTGAGACCAGAGGAGAATTATAATATTGACATACAGGACAGCTGAGACTGTTGCAGAGATGGCTCTCGTGAATCGGGACCGGCAGCAGCCGTTTCTCACAGAGAAAGACCATTCATGGATGGACGATACGTGTTGCAATGTTTAAGAACATTGCAATCCTTACAAATGCAGCCGAGAAAAAGGGCTTTGTTCAGAGAAAACATCTGAGGGCTCAGATGAAAAAAAAAGGCAAATGCCGGTGCTGATGACATGTCTCCTGAAGCTATACGATGAGATAAACAATGACTAGGATCAGTAAAACAACAAGGTCAAGATGAAGCACTATAAAGGACTTTGTTTAGAACTCAACCACTGTGCAACTCTAGTGTTTCCCACAGGGGTTTGTGAGACTGTGGTGGGTGGACCTCAGACCCTCTAAGGGGGCGGAGCAAATGTTGTACATTTTAAAGTTAACTGCGTCAGTCTGGTGCATTTTGAGAACAAAAATAAGATGCTAGATCTATGAAGAACTTTGTCCTCCTTTAAACAGATTTGTGCTCCAGTAAACACATTTATCATATTGTTTGTATAGATATGAATAGTGATGACACTGCAAAAAAAGTCACACCCACAAAGCACAGTAAACAAGGTTCTTATCAGGTCGGGTGGGTGGCCGACGTGGATTCATTATGAAACTGTGGTGGGCCGTCCACAGTCTGGATAATTAATGGGAAACACTGAACGATGTAAAAACTGCATTTTTATGCAGGTGCCTTGCAGAGATATCTACCAAAACAACACAATTAGCCCACTGCAGGAACTTTTCCAAAAAACATTTTTTAGGAACTCGGGATCCTTACCTCCGCTTTGAGTGGAAAGACGCCGAGTCTAAATTTAGACACTTAGCCCCAGTTCCCTGTGCCAAAACAGTACTGATGCACTGTAACCACACGACCACAAAACGCTCAGCAGAGGAACATCTCTACTTTGGAGTTTTCAGTCTCTCCTCCCCCCTCTGCATGTCTCCATCCATTAATTATATCCATTCAAAATGATGCCATTCTTTTCAGTGATGCAGCTGATAGCTAGTATGCCACTGAGAATCGGTACATTGTGTTAATCGCACTGAAACACAGAATCAGAGGGTCAGAGGTGACACAAAGTTGACTGCAAAACAGCGAATGGTGAGAGCCAAAGCAGAGGTACGAGTGCCATGTTTGTAATAAAAAAGGGACTATTCCACAGTTGTATATCAGCAGACATGCAGCAAGAGGTCGAGTCTCTGTGGCAAGAGAAACAAGGAACAATACAATAATAGAACTTTCTCAAAAACTTTAGGAGCCAATTAGTCAAATACCAAAGTTCAGCGCCAGGAAGTAGCAATTGTGCCCTTTAAGTTGGAGTGAGCACACCATGAACCACGTTCATACAGGAGTCAGCGTCCTGTCACAGACGTTCACCTTAAACCCTGACTGGTATCTTTCCCTAACTTTAACCAAGTTATTACCCTAACTGCAACCATAACCTTTCCCTGGCCATAACCAACGTTTTCTTCAAGGACTAACCCTAACCCGAACATACTGTATTTGCCCTGCAAAACAAATAAACAAACAGTCTGGGTTGGGACTATCATCATGTCATAGACAACCCAACGATCACATGAGATAAAGAGTAAGTTATCCCAGCACGGTTCAATTAGCCCACAGGGATCATGTATGACAATCACTGACTCCTTATCTTGTATGAACGCTGTATTGCTTGTGATTTACTGGTGGCCTGAGGCAGCAGGCACAGCTATTGAAGCGAACCGCACCAGCAGCACACAGTCTGAATCCACACTGGCTATTATTACATGTAAACGCACAAAGAGTGAAGTCGTGATGAAACAGTCCAAATTGCTCATCTGATCCCAGGTTTGATCATTTATCAGTTTGAAAGAAAGAAATACTGGAGTGATAAGAACTTTGTGCAGCAGTCAAAAAAGAAGATGATAACACAGCAGTATAGTAAGAATCATAACTCTGAGCAACAGTAATGATAAACCATCAATCAAATCTGATTAGCAATCAGGGAGGCTTTATGGCTGTTTTTACTTCGCACGCAGACCGATTGTTTCTCATCACCATACTGAGAGGAGTTCAGTGGAAACTGAACTGGTACACAGCAGTCGTCTCCTCATCCTGTTATTGCTCCTGTAATAAAATGCCCCACATCGCTGGAATAACAGTTTCACATACGCACACACTCCGCTTCATCCGATTTACCGTGCCAGTAGCTTCCACAGTCGGCTACTGTGGGACCATCAAAGGATGAATGTCTGGCTGTGTGTGTGTGTGTGTGTGTGTGTGTGTGTGTGTGTGTGTGTGCGTGTCTACGCAAGCGGTTTAGAGTTGGCTAGGGACTCTCTGCTTACTGCCTCTGAGTATTACTCTTCTTTAGGATGCCTCCTGGAGACTACAACGCACTATTGATTTGTTTAGCTAATATATTTCTTTCTCCCTTCTCATCTTTCCCACTCTCCAGACGACGACGCGTGCTGGCCTCCATCTCCACATGGAGCGACGAAAACCTGTCCCACAACGACACCGGCGAAAATTTAAAAAAAAAGGTGCAGCCTGATGTTTTGCTCTTGGTGGAATTTGCCAGCAACGGAAAAAAAACTGAAAAAAAATAGCATGTAGTGGTGTTTGCTTTTGAGAAAAAAACATGTCACTTTCCCTTTGTGAGCTACGCTGAGCTACAATCTTGAAGAGGAGGCGACGGCGCTAAAATCTCACCTATCATGCCTGAGCTTGAAGCTTTCTGAGACTTTCTGTTGTATTTTAGAAAACCCTAAAAGAGTACGTTAACCCAGAGCTGTCACCGCCGCTGAATCAAAACACACCCCATCCAACCCTCTCTCCCCGCGAGGTGATGCGATGTAAGGAAAAGGTTGAGCGTGTGTGTGCTAATAGCTTTCAAATCTCTGTCTCAGAACCTTGAGAGAAATACCGTCGAGCAGGATTTCCTCTGTGAGCTCTTTTTAAAAATTCTATTAGGTCAGAATAGGAAAAATACAGTGGACGTCACCCACTGAAAGAGATTATCCTCAAATCACAATTTAGTAGTAGTGACACACTACTAATCCAATGAGAACTCATTACTACCCAAATCTCCGTTTGCATCGGCGTTATACTAATTAGGGGAACAAAGCCATTCTGCCACATCCAAACCACTACAAATGAATTAAGATCATCTGATTACACTGAAGCGTGTGGTAATGTATGCCGTTAGGGTTCCTATGACATGATTACTAAGAGTTAGTAAAAGCTATGCAGTCCCAGCTATGAGAACCTAATCACTGTCAGAAAGATGGTGTACAATCTAAAAATACAACTCTACTAAGAAATGAGAGCTACAACAAGTATCTTTTTGCTAGCAATATTTTTATCTCAAATAATTAAAAAAAATCAACAGTGCACTTTTACTTTGACTTATTAAGTATTTTTACTGTCAGTGCCATGTACAGATGGCTGCATCTCCCAATTTTAAATGTCCCTCCATTTTTAAACGTTCATCAATCTTAAAATATAAGAAATCCACTGAAGAATATTTATTTAATAGTCCGACTCTGGGGTTGCACTGCAGATATGCTCTCAGCATTTCCACCCGCAAAAAAACAGAAAGTGAAAGCTAAAAAAAAAAAAGGTTCTCATTCATTTCATAGTGTCTTCGCTTATTAGCATCAAGTCAAGGACTTCCTCTGTGACAGCGGCTCAAATTAACCCGATAGGATAATGTGAAGTGGGGAATCGTCGCCCAGCCTTCAAGGAGGGCTGAGGGGGAGCGCAGAGGGTATCAGGTGGGCGAGGGCCCGGTGGAAGCAGCCGCGAGTGTGGAGTGGCCCGCTGACCTCCATTAACGTGTCTCGGCAGGCTGTGTGCTGCAGTGTGCCGTGTGATAGTGCATGTTTGCCAATGCAGGGGGGGGGGTACGGTGTCATGTCGCCTCAAGGGAAGGAGATAAGGCTGTTATTAGAATCAAAGGTAGAAAAAGGGAGGAAGTTTAAACACCAATGCAGGAAAACGTGCATTTCCAAACCTCATCGGCATTTATAATAGTTAGGGTAACAATGAAACAGTTTTTGTTGTGTGTCAGACCATTTAAGCACCAGACAAATGGTTTCACATGGTCATTTATGGTGTCATGATGTATACAAAAGACAGAAATGAGAGAACAGCTTTCACTTCGTGTACTATCAAACGTGGCAGTGATAAAAGGAGAGAGGTGTGTGTGTGTGTGTGTGTGTGAGTGAGTGTGTGTGTGTGTGTGTGTGTGTGTGTGTGTGTGTGTGAGTGAGTGTGTGTGTGTGTGTGTGTGTGTGTGTGTGTGTGTGTGTGTGTGTGTGTGTGTGTGTGAGAGCGAGTGTGTACTGCGACCCTGGAGACTCCCCCGAAGCAATGAGGTGTGGGTAGAGATCAGACTTCATTAGATCCACTAGCAGTGAGCCCTTTAGTGAGTCAAGCAGGCGAAACCATAGAGCAGAATAGAAGTAAACCACAGAAATCACGTGATTCTCTTTCGCAGTATCATTTTACAGAGTCTAAAGCTATGCTAGCTGCTCTGTGAGGCTACAGGCCCTGGTAGCTAAATGCTACGGTCTGCGTGCTAACATTCTCACAATGACAACGCTAAAATGCCCATGTTTAGCTGGGAGAGCGTTAACCATGGTCAACCATTTCTTTCAAACTGATAAATGACCATGGTGTGTTGATTGCCCCAAAGCGATGTGCTCACATGGCCATCTCTGCTAACAATGCTAGCACGGCTAAAAACAAATCTAGGAAAGTAGTCTGACAGGATTTTGTTTGGTAAAATAAAATTATTTACTGGGTTTCAAATCTGATAAAGTACACATCCCCACATATACGTATATATATATATATATATATATATATATATATATATATATATATATATATATATATATATACTGTATATTTTAATTTTCTTTTACTACTAAAATGCAAATTAACTTGTGTCACGGCCAATCTGCTTTATTTCAATAATCAGTGTACGATTGATCAGCAGTGCTTCAGTGTTTGTGATGCTTTACATTTTATTTGGTTTGATTCTTTGTAACTGCAGCGTTCTATACTCCATGCATGAACTACACGCAAGATGGCCAGATTAGCAGTGAATCACTGGGCTGTGAAAATAACAGTAGCATCTGTGATGTCCTCCATATGCTACGGCTACTGCTTGAAAGCTTTAGTTTGGGTTTGCCATCTTCGGAGTTAATGGAGCCGTAGAATCCAAATGTAGGCAAACGTGGTGGAGTTATCAGTATCCTGTCCATCAAGCAATGCTCAGTAAGCATGAACATCGCCACCAAAACATTCCAGCCTCAGCAGCTCATTTCAAGGTCATTTCAAGACAGAAATTGGGATTTTCCTCAAGTGGTGCAGCCACGGTTTTCTTGGCGACACAGCCTCTAGTGATTGTTAGAGGAACTGCAGCAATGTTGACGTATTCGACATGCATGAAATCCCACACAGTATAAAAGACAGGAACATATGGATCCTTTGCATTTGAAGCCACCCTTAGAAGTAGTTTGAGCTACTGCATTAATATGCTTTTTTGGTGCACTAGGTGCATAAACACCTGTAGGTAAGCTAGATGTGATAGTTATCCAGTCACACACAATCACGTACGTGTTATTGCCAGGCGTAAATGGGGTATCGTAATTTTGTGGGCTTTTTTTCCCGTGAGAGGGGGCTGTTGATATTGGCTCATGCACATCCACACTACTTGAAAAGCCTGGATTCAAGAGTGCAACCCTTTTCGCAACTAATTGTCACAACACTCAAACCGTCAGCGAACAAGAAAGCGCGATAGCTCCAAAAACGCACAGACTAATGGATCACCAGTGCACACGCAGGAGCAGCATACGTTCCGAGATCTTCAAATTATGTGTGTGAGTTTGAGTCCAAGTACATGACCGTGAATTAAAGCCGAACAAATATCGGGGCGCATGCGTGTCTGTGCGTGTAATGCACACGAGGCTCCAGAAAACCTCCATGAGAGTCAAAGAAACACGTGTTGAGACTAGTGTTGTCACCCGGACAACACTAGCTAGTAGCTATCTGGTGGAGCTTTGCCCACAGCGTTGGCTTGCCCTCAGCCTTTCTGCCAGCCGGCACGACTCTAATGCTTTGAGCAGAGAGAGAGAGAGAAAAAAAAAAAGTCATCCACCGATTACTGGTACAACAATTTATCTTTTCAGTCCCAATTCTCACGTCACGAAGCTAGATTCCTTTGGGCTTTAACTCTGACAAAGCAATATGTTTTGTTATTATTCACGGGAAGCGAACTCTCTCGACTTTGAACAAGTCTCGTGTGAGGCCTTTACTTGTTAATATGCACGCCATGCAAGTGGTGTGGCATTCTGACAAACAGCCTCCATTTGGAAAACGATGCACATGCAGAGCAATAGACTGAATTTCACCTCCTCGCTACCATTGATCTGTCAAAGCGGCGAGTATTTCTCTCCATTAAGAAATCATGAACCATCTGCCTGCTCGGCTGAAACCGTGCGCGATGTGAGGGATGCCTTTCATGTTATGCTTAATTAATGAGGCATTGTACACGTGCCGGGGGAATCACGCCGCCACAAACGGATAATATCATGCAAATGTTGGTTGTTTCTGTGAAATGGGAACTTCAGGACTGTTGTGAACGCCAGGTGTGCTCGGACTGGCTCATATTTAAGCCAAAGTGTTCAGGGGCAGATAGGAGATGTGTTATGTGGAGATATTTCATGGAAATAACAGTTTGATTGATGACACCGATAAAGGATGACAGTGAATGACACAGCAATGCGGCAACAAAGAAGATCAAGCAGAGACCTGCTAGAGACAGCTGATTCTCTACCAAGAAAACCAGAAATACTGTCCAGAATGGAAACTGGCGAGCGCAGTAAACAAGTCAATCAAAATAGTATGTGTACTGATTTGTATTGCTAAAGGAAAACTATTATAAGCAAACAGGTTATGTTTGTTGCCCAATTGAAGCTAGTTTTGCTGGCTTGGTTCCATTCTTGTCAATAATAGTTCAAATGAGGAGGGGAAAAAAAGTAGTGAGACACAAAGGTTTGCAAGCAATACAGTTAAGCCAAATTAGAGACCAGGAAGCGCATTCATAATACTGCTAAAACAACTCCAATTGCCCAGGAAAACTACAACAAGTAGGTCAAGGATGTGTTTTTCTCCCCAAAAGAAGTCTGACTAACCTGGGCATTTGTTTTTCAAACTTGTGTTTGTTGCTCCATTTGGAGCTATTTTTTTAAGTGATGTTGCTGCATTTTTAAAATCTCAGCAATCCCTTTGGTTGAGTGCAAAGTTTTGGTAGGAACCGATGGCCTGAGAATCAAAAGATAAAACCCGAGCTGTAATAATACGTAGGCTGAAAAGTGACTGTCTGACGTTAACTTTGGACTAGACCAAATGGGTAATTGACAGACTCACATGACGGTTACAGCAATGCTGCTACCGTGGCAAAGAATTGTAACGTCACGCCTGTCCACAGTACCAGAAAACCAACTAACTGCTAGCAGAAAAATTAAATTGTATCCAAACACAAAAATCCATATAGCGAGAGGCAGGACATTCTTCAAGGGTGCATAGCTAGGTTGTGTTGTCTAAAAAGATATTAATGACACAGAAACGTTTTACTTCTCCCTCAAAGCAGGGTGGGATAACAAAGTTTTGAGGGCAAATGTTATAAACAAGTTCAAGGACTCCTTTTCCCCGGTGCCCTCAGATCATACAGACAATAGACTGACAGGTAATCAGATCCCCCCCCCTCACACACACACACACACACACACACACACACACACACACACTAACGTCAAGTTAATGCAGACTGCAATGAGCCCCTCAGAAAAGAAATTGTCAGCTCGGTAAGAAGCGATTAGAGCTCCCTTTGGTCGCCATGGTGTTACCGATGATTGATGTGATTAATAAAGCTGTTGTCATGGCGCCCTCTATGCTTCTGAATACAGGCCAAAAGACACGGAGGGGGAGAGAGAGAGAGAGAGAGAGAGAGAGAGAGAGAGAGAGAGACAGAGAGAGAGAGAGAGAGAGAGAGAGAGAGAGAGAGAAATAGCCATAGAGACTCTAAAGGCACTCATGTATCAAACGGATGTGATTTATCTTTTCACAGCTCTGGGACAAACTGCACTCATCAGATTATTATTTTACACACAACATCACCTCATCTAACCGCACAAAGATATAGCTGTCTTCACAGCGACGCTGCGCTACAACGGCTATCACTGTTTGCTCTGTGGAATCGAGGCGAGCTAATTTGGCTAATCATTTTATTCATTGGATATTTACTCAAGTAATTAATTTAGAATGCTTTAGCCTTCGGGGTATGAGAATTTCTCAGGACACAGCGTCAACGTTCTTCACCTTTTTCTTTCTTTTTCTTTTATACAGAATGTCTGAGAAGCCAGGCCGTTCACGATAACGTCACTTCAAGATTAAGTAATGCCTCACTTTGGTTTCCACTAATGCATGTCTGAGTGCAAGAAATAGGGTAATGGGTTTGGTCTGGATTCCTGTGAAGGCATTATCAGAGAGCACAGCAGTGGACACTCACTGCATGATCACTGAATTTCTCTATTCTTTTGAACTCAGGTTTGAGTGGTACAAAAAGTGCCATAATAGAGAGCTAAAGTCTTGCCCTCATTCTTAGGCTGACCTCTGTTCCACTTGCTTTTAGAAATCAATGCAATCGCTCATTCGGCAAACACTTGCTAATTCAGCAAATACAGAAAAACATTGGCATTCATTTGGATTTGTGTCTCTGGCCAACTGGCTCAAAATTCACAGTACTTTGAGCTCTGCTTTGGTCTCCACCAAATCTTGTAGGACATATCTGGCTTTGCAAAATAGGTCCCAATTTTGCCTGCTCTTTGGTGTTTGTGCAGGTAACGTAAAGGGCCTTTTTTCAAGGAGAACAGCTGCTGACAACAATGAGAGCGAACCAAAACAATGAAGTTAGGGGTTGTAAAAGCAAAACATTAAGTCACTAAAACCCAGCGTAGAGCTGAGGGACAGCAGAGTCGGGCGATAGCCTAATTCTCTGTCGGTTCAACCCATTTCACTTAACAACCAGTAAAGGGTTAATCAACTGGACTCTCTGAGAGGCTGAGCCGTTTTCTGATTGGACTAAACCCAGGAAGCTTGTATGAGCTGGAAATACTGTTTTGTAGTAACAACACGACTGCTTTCTTGCAGGGATGGTGGAAGGCGTTGCCACTGCTTTAATACTGCACCGTGTAGTTATCACAGATGAACGATTAGTCTACAACGATGCACAGTGTCGACTAGTGGTTTTTGACTATTCTGTGAAACCTCTAATGTTCTCATAACTTGGTTTCTTCAAATATACCCTCTCTTCTACTCATGCGTTTCTAATTACTTTTTTTCTGATGCTACAGTATTGGGAAATGGTGCTTATTAAAGGCCAATCAATTTAATACAGTTGTATATCCTTATCTAGATGTATGGAATGCACCTCATGGCATATTGTTGACTAAAATTATGTTCTGTTCTAAGGCTGGATTGTTTTGGGGATTTGCATTACTTTAATACAAATGTCAATGGGATTTTAAATGAGGTATTATTACTTCTTGAAAAAACCTTGCAAGTTCTGGTTTGTCTCTACAGATTCATCTTTCTCATACCTCAGCACTATGCGACTATTGATTGGAACACTATACTGCTTCTGCACTCTAACACCTGCGAGGGTTTTATGCTGTAATTATTGTTTAATAGAGTAAAAGATGAAATCCCTTAATCAAGAATAAAAACTGTGAAAGCAAATAGAAAGTCTTACTTCACTGAGCAGGGTGAAATACAAGAGGTTTTCAATTTGCTTCCTATGTTCTTTGACATTTCAAAAACCGGGCACCCTTTTTATTTCAAAAGGCTGAGAAGACTTAATCCTAATAACTTTTTTTTTTTTTTTTTCCAAAGCATCTCATTGATCGATATGAGTTTGCCTTCATGTCTCAACAGCAAAGAGCCGAGGGAGATTACGTCATTAGGCTTCATAGATGGCGGCGTGCGGTGTAATTAAGTAGGAAAATTACCCAGAGGTCAGCTCACACCTGGTGGAGCTGAATAGCTGAGATAATGACGGGATTGTTCCGTCTTTGATCTCAGCTGCCTGTGCAACGTGCTCCCCGAGAGGAGAGGACGATGTCCCGCTCTGGTCCTGGCCACGGCTGAAAGTTGCTGTTTGGGTTCACTCAGCCAAGATAATTTCCCTGCAGTTTATCCGTCACCTTTTCATGACTCACCTGTAATCACTCTACAGGCAATAGTTTCTTTTAATCACAGCCTTTTAGCCATTATACCTTTCCCACCGAACATGTGCTCTTTCTAATTTATTCGTGTTTCTTCTTTGTGTTTTGTCGCATAGAAACGGAGAAAGCCTTGTCCAACGGACGTGGACAAATTAATTTGAAAGCACATTGGAGACGACCGTGTGACTTGCCGAGCTGGGAAATGAACAACGCTGTTCTGTTGAGTTGCTATAGACGGTGGGTGGATGATGATGCGTCTTTTTTCTCGCCTACAAATGGAGCTCAGAATCAAATGACAAACGTTCTCTACAACAAAAAGGAGAAACCTAATGAGTTTGTTAAATCAATCCTGCACACAAATACTGTTTCCATTTGCTAATGTATAAGTTCAAATTACACTGATGGTAGTCTTTCTGCCAACGCTCTCTGATGTTAGATGATATTATTGTATTACCATGGCAATGATAACTCACCGTGCAGCTCTAGGATGACAAAGAAAGTAGAGCAGTTGCATTTGTGACACAAACCAAATCAGACAAAGCCCCGGGGGAGGAGTTGGGGAGGCCCGAGGTCTACCTGGCTGTGAATTTAGGCCACTGGGTGAGAAGGAGGGACATTGTCATGTTCCTCTCCTCCCTGTGCTGGGAAGTAGGCTTAACCGACGGCGATTATTGCAGTCGCCGTGATAGGCTCTGCTCCTCTGCTCTGACACGTTAATATTACATGAATCTGTTAGGGAGGACAATGAGCCTGGGGCAAGAGGGAGACATTGGGAATTTTTTTTCCTCTCTCTGCAAGCTTCACCCTTTTTTTTTCTTCCTCGTTTTGCCCCTGCATCCATCCCACTTTGCCTTTAAATAACTCATGGCCTCATTATTCAAATATGGGAAAGCACAGAGCAGCATATAATTAATTTGATTTTGGTGTATTTATTTTGTATCCTGTCGTAACAACACACAGATTATTGTAGAGAGACAATTGCAGAGTAGACTTTTCTGTTCATAGTGTTTCTACAAAATGTTCAGTGTGTCCTAAATAATAATTGTTTTGTTTTTTGTCTGGACCCGTCTCTGAGCTACAAATACGTTTCCTTCATCCTCCCTGAGCGACTGCAGGAATATATGACCCACCACCATAAATAACCATATCATATTGTATTCACAACAAAGGTAGATTTTATTTGAGGAAAATAAAAAGCACAGGCTGACCTTTTCCAACCATTATGTTAAATAGCGAGCCGTGCCTCTTAAACCTTGTCCCTCTGAAAAAGGGAAGGGGGGGGGCCTTCCCTTTTCGGGGAAAAAAGCAAACTACCAGACCAAAATGACTGTGTCCTCCCACCTACTGAAAAACCAAAACAAACAGTTAATGTCTTGAGCAAAATGAAAATCCTCACATCACCCACATATCCACTTTTTCAAACAACAATGCATTTGCCAAGGTGGGACATGAGGTACAATGAACTTAGAGGTAATAGGCACCAAGTTTAGTTAGTCCGGTCACCATACAGCGGTTTAAAATAAATACAACCATTTTAGGATTTTGTGGCATCCAGCGACGTGGTTTTTCATTGCCATCAGCTGAATATCCCATTGCTTAAATTTGCATCAAAAATCACACTCCTCCGAGTCATAACAAAAATGATATACATATTTATAGATTCAGTGTGACTCCCCGAGGATATCATTACTTCCGATGTCCGTTGCTAAACAATGTAAATCCACTTAGAAATCATAGAAAAAGATGCTACTTATAAATCCAGAATTTGAGCCTGAGAATCATTAAGTTTTAAAGTGATTCAATCAAAGTTGTCTGTGCATTCATGATTACAGTGCAAAGAGGAACTAATACTTTTACTACTAGCACTTTGGCAAATTGTCTCGATGGCGAGGCATCCAACAATACAGCATCCAACTGTTGCATTTACAAATGCCTTCCTGTGTGTTTTTATCCTCTGCACCCTCTCCCTCTCCCTCTTATAGGACATTCAGCATTTCTTACTTTCAAACCACCTCTCTCTCTCTCTACCCTTGTAGTTCCATCTCACGCAATAATCTCCTCCATCTCCGCCACCGTCCTCCCTTTACCCCTCAGTTTCTTGATTCATCCCTCCAAGGACACATCCACCAGGTCATTATCTTCTTCCTGCTGGCATAAATTCGAAGCACATCCAGAGCGCTGGCGAACACAAAACGCCCCGTAGGCACTCTTATTTGGTCGAGGGTGTGAGCTTGATGAAGTCAAGTGGAACTAAACACTTGGCTGTTTCTCTGCCGTGGCCCATGCATGTGCCTCTTTCAAGACATTGCAAATTCCCACACACGTGTATGTGTTCACAAACTAAAAAAACATCCGTCACTTTCACTGTGCCGGCCACCTGAGAGGACCTGGGCCTCGGAGGCCGGCCCACGAAGCGCAGTGGCAGTCGGAGGGGCTAGCAGAGGGCGTCAGGGAGGTGGCTTATGCCGGCGACAACAAAAGCACTAGTGTTTAGTGAAGGAGGTCGTATCGTACATTAGGCTGCTGCTGCATCGGCCTGCCGCTGAGCTGAGGTAACCATGGCAACAGGCTGCTGGGAGACAGCGGAGCGAGAGTCAGCAGGATGGAGTCAGTGGGCCTTCAGCTTTTGAACACAGAGGGAGATTAGCTCAGAGCAAAACCCTAAAGCTCACTTCGCACGCAGCTCTGTGACCGGCATTGATGTCGGAGGAAGAGGAAAAGTATAAGAGCAGTGGGGATACATAAAGGTTTTTTTTAGGCAAAGATCCAACCAAACAGTTGACATCAAAGCACTAACACAAGCCCATCCTCTTAAAGCGCTCATGGCAATACGAAATGTGAAAATTATGCAGAAAGCGGCGAGCAGCTGAGCGCATGCAGCGTACAGGAATGAAGATAAAACATCCTGATATATGTCAGCAATCAGTGTAAATTGCACCATTTGCGAGCAAGTGGATCAATCCCCGAGATTAATTGTATTGTTGTAAGATGTGAAACTCATTGCCGTGATGTCTGTAGCAGATTGCCATGGCGATAGAAAACAATGAGCGCATGGGAGATAAAAGGAGGAGAGTGGCGCTTACATAACGAACCAAGGGCAAGACGAGAGGGGGCTCGATGAGCCACAGAGAGAAAAAAGAGTGAGAGGGCTGGACGAACAAGGAGAAATAAATCGATGAGAAGAAATCTAGACCGGAGGTAGGAATAAGAGAGAGGAGATGAAGACGGATATCGGAAATATACACAAGTAGAAACAAGCCAGAGAGTGATTGATATCCAATCCCTGGTAGAGCTTTTAGCCTAGCTTAAGAGGTCAGTGACGTACAGATAAAACATTATGAGATCTTTGGAGCAGAAAACACCAGGCAGCATGGACAGCGTGTTGTGGTGGTAAATACTGGAGGAGAGATTATTTACCGGAGAATCGTGTCGTGAAATATACATGAGGAATCATCAGAGGGCATCTCTTTACTCTCCTCCTTAATCCACCTACTCAAGTAGGACATGACACACTCCCTCACTTTATGCAATTTGTGTATCCTCCTGGGGAGAAGCTAAGGCTATGCCCACACTAATGGTGGTAAATCTGAAAACACCATTTACATGTACCAAGTCTTCCAGCCCCACTCTGCGTTTTTAAGGTCGTTTTCGGAAAGCAGCCTACCACACAAACACGGTTTGAGATCTCCTTCTTTCCTTACATTTAACTACATCACTATCACCATCTGGTGTTACTTTTCATCCTAGTGGTCCCTCCTTTTTACGAGGTAGCATGGAAAGATTCTTTAATGCAGTGTGACACCTCCCTCCTCAGGTGCTTTTCTACACCAGATTGGAGTTAATTTGATCTCTCGCGGGTGTTGAGAATTCAAGGCGCCGCATTACTCTTTTGCTGGTGTAATAGCTGTGACACAGCAGTAACACATTTTTTAGCCACGCTCGGTCGGTCCTCCGCTTTGCTCCAGACTGAAATATCTCAACGACTGCCGGATGGACTGCCATTGAATTCCGTGCAGACATTCGGGATCCCCAGAGGATGAAGTCTACTGATTTTGGTGATTTTAACAGTCATCGTTGCAAAAATCGTTACTTGTCCAAATACTTTGCAAAGCGAATAGTATTCCCATAAGCCTCACTTCGTGCGTAGTCCTAATTAACAAATGCTAGCATGCTAATACACTAAACTCAGCTGGTTAACACGGCAATCATGCTACCCGTTGTTCTGGTCGTCCCGTTTCATGAACTATTAGCTGCTAGGATAAATGTACTGTAGCAGCTTCTGCTTCTTTTGTAGTTTACTGACCTTGTTCGGATTTATCGAGCATTAAATATTACAATTACACAGAAAATTAGGATTTTCTACAAAAGGTGGTGTTTGTTATCAAATCTATGTGCCAATCAGCTCTTTGATCCGGCGATAGCCAGGCGTTTCCCATCATGCCCTGGGTCATGCACTCAGGGGAGAGCAACTGCTCTAAAAACTGTGACCGCCTCGTTCTCGTTAACCACGTGTGCATGTCAGACCAAGTCGGGATCAAGTCGGACACAAATCTAACCGGCATGCATTGTGCACCGATCGACGGTGATCGATTCTGCTCAGGACTGGTTCATCTTGAACAAGCCTAGTCTGAATGATTTCCTCTCATTACAATCCTGTACTTTTCTTGTCTGCAGCACAGGAGAGGGCTTGAACTTTGCTGGACTTCTTGGTCGCAGTTTAGAGGGTAGAAACTAGGACAAATATACACCATAGTTAAAAATAAATGTGCCCTGATCTAACTCGCTGCGTGTGGCATATAAATTGTTTGCGCTCCAGCAGCTAATCTACTGAGATCATTCGTGATAGATGACGCCGGCAAGGCATTTTACCAAAAAAATAACAACAAATGGCTGCAGATAGCCGTGCAGTGTGGATACACCCAACAAATGAGTAATGGCTTTGATTGTCACAAACATGTAGCTGCATGAACACGCACCCATACACACAGCGAGTACCTTTGAGGATCACTCCAATGGAGACGCCAGGGGCCTTACCTACAGGCATGAGAGCCAGAGTGAGGCAGACTGAATCTATAGCCTGGAGCTGTTTTCGACATTTCAACACACTGATCATACTGAGGCTACCTCCACTTTCCAAGCTACTAAAGTAGGAAAACCATATTTACCTACCTTCTAAAAAATGATAGCCATGTATATGATCCAGGGATCAGAGCACATCTAGTCAGAATTAAAAGAGATGTCTTAAGAAGTAACAAAAGGCATGAACAATAAAAAAAAAACAATGTCCAGAATATACAGTAGAGTAGACATCTTTCAACCAAGTAATTACTTTAGCAAATTTCTTAATTGCTTTCCAAAGTATTGATTATTCAATTCATAATTGGCTTCACTAATGGCCCATTTTTTCTCCTCTCGCTCCGACCAAGTCTAGCTGAGACATTAATTTATTGCAAGTTTTTTTTTTGTTGCAAACTCCAGTATAGCCCAGCCCCTAAGGAGCTGTGCTTTCCTCTCCCCAAATATCAATCACTTGAATGAGATTGTCCTATTAAAAGAGCTTTAATGGGCCTAATCACTGAGGCGGGAGACGAACATCGAATCAATTAAACAGATTTGTGTAAGAAGAGACACTGATGTGACTTCATATTTCATACGTGGGGACTTTTAAAGATGATTGACAGGCTTTTGTTTATCCTAAAGGTGTGCTGTTCGATTAGATTCCCCTGTCTGATAGCTAAAAAAAAAGCTAAACATGGACACAGATAACACAGCTAGTTTAATCCAAAGCTGTTTGAAAGTGTTAGTTTTATAAAAACAGCATTTGGCTGTCATGTACCGTCGCGTTATTATAAGAGTGTCCGTATGTGAGAAAAAAAACGAATGAATGGGAAAAGCTCTCCCACTACCTTTCTCTCTTTACCTGTCACTTAATACTCTTTGTTGACTCGTACATTAATGCTGACTTACTGCCATTAACCTGCCTTACTCATTACACGGACCTACCACCAGTCTCTGTGGTAATACACTTGTTATGATCGGTACAATAACATATGTAAGTACAAAAAAAAAGTAATACACGCTTATCAAATTGTTGAAATGTGGTCTTTTGCTTGTAATTTGAATGATGTTTAATGACTTTACCTAATGTCTTATAATGAAAGGCAATGACATTTTGCTAACACCTTCTTTGTAATAACCACAGTTATTATTATCCATAAAATGTCTCGGATAACCCTGAAAATAAATACATTATTAAAGAGATTACAGTATAATACGTAAATGTCAATGTTGGGGTAACCAGGTTCTTTCAGTCAAAAACAACAGAATGTCAGGTTTATGCAGGTCACAGGAGATTTTTTGTATGCTCATCCACCTCTGCTTCCACCACATTCTGTTTTTCTGTCACTTGCCAACACTGTGAATAATGATTTGGGAAAGGCACACCTCAGTGAGGTAAGAGCTCCCTGGTGCTTCGAACATCGCACGGCTGTCTGTCTGGACTGACAACTTCACCTGGCTTTGGTCAAGTTTTCTGCTCGGCCATGAGTGGAAGGGGGTGGACAGAGAACCAGGCGAGTGGAGACGGCTGATGCATATTTCATCAAGGTGTTGTGGACACCGCAGAGCCTGCTGAGAGAGGGCGGGGGGGGGGGGGGGGGGGGGGGGGGGTAGAGGTGGACAGTATCACGAGGCCTCATATATGTTTCTCTCCTCTACTCCAGTAACCTCACACGCATTCAAGATATCCGTGGATGACGTTTCTCTAACTCCAGCTCACATTTGTTACTGAGGCAGACCGTGGCGTCACTCACACACTCTCCAATGTAGGCTCACCCGTAGCTAACGTTAGCGGTCAAGCTAAAAACTGGGTTGCCTGTGGATGCAGTTCTCCTCGGTTTGTAGAAGCCTTCCCCCACAACCTCCGGCCCCTGTGCTAAGCTAGCACTTACTGCACCAGTGTGTCTCCTGAATGTCAAAACTGATATCAGCCTTCATCGAACTCTTGGCGTTACTGAATTTCAAATGGTAATCCATCGTAATAGCTACACAACGTACGTGGCTCATTAAGGCTTAAAGAGCAGTGCGTTTATGTTCTCAAAAACAAACCAGGTAACATGTTGTGCTAATGGGGATAATGAAACTCATTGTCAGGCTAAAAACGAAGGAAGCAGTTTTGGGAAGAATTGAAATTTTTTTTAAAAAAAATAAGCATGCTCACTTTCTCCCCTCTACACACCTGATCAGCTGCATGCTTGAAGGCGGGCATGCTTGTTTGATTGTCGTTGAATACCGAGGCCCTAAGAGGCGTGTCCACACAGCCAATCACACTCAGTCAGGTTGTGACTCGCTTTCCTGGTGCCAAGCAGTGAGCACACAACCAAGCTTCAAAAGTCTCCTCAGAAACCTGAAGAGGGTGGCATCGGAAGCCGGCTTTTCCACGGTCTGCGCTTTTTCCCTCACGATCTAATGTCATTTGCCACTTAAGCGGCCTTGTATTTGCCGGGCAAAGCACTGTTCCGTAAGTGAACCTTTGGCGTTTGACGTACAAGGAAGGCTACGTCTCGGCGCCGCCGAGCAGCAAAAAGCCTCTGTTCCGGTTCACAGGCTCCGTCCTCTGCTCCTCAGTGGGATTATGATCACTCTGTGCGATGTCAACAGGAGTTAATGAATATCCCCTCTCACAAAGCCTGGGTAATCCTGCCAATAAAATGCCCCCCACCCCCACCCATTGATAAGATCTGCCATAATACCAGGAGGGAGACCACATGCATCCAGCTCACAAACACAGAGGGATTCTTCACGCTTTGATGCCTAAGCCGCGTTCCTTTATTTCTTTATTTTGCAACACTGGAATTGGGTGCAGTTATTATTTGGGGATTTGTTGCTGGTGGTGGCAATGAACCGGTCTACTTCCTGCTTAATCTAACCCCCCCCCCAATCTACAAGCACTGTTTTTGTCAATTTTATCAGCGTTCCTTTCTCCAACTCTATCTCTCTTTTGTTCTCTCTCCCTTCTTCACTCTCCCTCTCTGATCTCCTCCAAGGTGTGAACAAGTAATTGGCTGATCTCCTTCATATAATCCTTTGATGGTGGGAAAAAGCGTTTTTCCTACGTTTTCATAATACAAAACCGGAATTAGCATTTTGAGGTGCTCTGCCCCCCCCCCCCAATCCCCATCCCACAGTGATTCTTCAAATGTACAAACCCGGACCCCCGGGCTCGGTACCGACTTTGGTGTCTTACAGTACCGGCTTGGCTGGCTCCCTTTTCATATCTCTCTCCTTGAATCAGTGAGGCTACTGCACAGAAGAATTCTCTAATTACAGGTGTTAAAATATACACACTCAGAGCATGTCAAAGGAAACCTTGTGAAGAAAAAAATACAACGTGGGGAATAAAAATCTAACATATGCATGCACACACCAGTATTATATGAATGTTGAAAGCATGTATTTGGGCATATTCTATGACAGCTGCTTACAGTCGATAACAGAAAGCAGACTATGTATGCTTTAAAGATAAATACAGTGACTTCTTAGAAGAAAAAAAAAAAGTGGGTTCCTAAAAGTGATTCAAAAGACGATACAGAGTTTGCTGCCCTGCTCTTCTAAGGCAAGTCAATCCAAAGCCCTATCTGAAAAGGCCCTGTAACCTTTGAGTCTGGATCTTGGAAAAACAAGAAGAGCAAGCATCTGAGGATCGCAGGGAGGGAGAGGGAACATAAGGCAATGAAAGAAGGTCAGAAATATGACTTTGGGCCCCTCAGGGCTTAAAAGGTGATCAGTTAGATTGTATCAATTGGAAAAAAGCAACATGTAGCCAGTGCAGGGATGCCAGGCCCTGTGAAATATGATCTTTAATCTTTGTTGCAGTTAAAACCCTGTTGGCTGAGTTTATAATTACCTATAAAGAGTTTCTTTTGCCAGAGAGCAGGAAGTACATTAGTCCAGTGGACAGCTGATGAGATTGAACTCATTTAGGTATTTATTTTTTGTGCTCTTAGTCACTGTTAAAACGACCACATTCTCTTTCCATTTGCAAAACGCTACTGCTGCTTCTATAAAAGGTGAAATACATCGCTTCCTGTGTGCTTAAGGATTTTTCCAAGATTATGTGGCTTTTAGCAAATGATGTGTAGAGCAGCAAATGGAAAAACCTATGTTGAACTGGAATCTGTCACAGATATGGACATGTTTCCTCAAGTACAAGACGATGTAGTCATGGCCGTGACAACTGCACGAGATAGTCCCACTTTATAAAATGAACTTATCAAACCAGGAAGTCAAACGGTCAAGTTTTAGTGGGTCCTTAAGCATTAGCTCAACCCTGTGTTCACTTCATCCCATGGACGTGAATCTGCTTAACATCAGAGGCAGCCGGTCTCCCTCTCTGTGAAATTGATCCCTGGTTCAAACGTTGTCCTTTAAGTGTCATGTTGTCAATAAAAATCACCTTCTTGGCTGACGCTAATGTCTATAATGCCGAATCAATTGCAGTCATTGACATTCCGTATCGGCACTCCATAGGTTGTTAAATAATACATTTAGGCCACTTGTAGACTCTCCGGATGAGCTCTGTGGTTCCTTGGAGACAAACTAGGGACAGGATCAGCAATTAGTCCCCATTCCTCCGGACATATTGTCACAAACAGATTTAGACTTTCATCCGTCTTGTTGTTTCAAAAGCATACAGGCGGTCGACTGCATGGAGTCAATCATATTTTGTGTTATTAAATTACATCTGACGTAAGATAACAGCAAGAATGGGAGGAGACGTATTTTGTTTTTTAAAATTAGTGGCAGTTTTTCTTTCCGACTGGAAGCAAAAGTGTGTCTAATTTCCATCATGTTTAATTTGATGATATCGAGGATGTGTTTCATTGAACATAATTGCAATCCATTGTTTTGACCGAGAAAGATGCATGGCCATTCACTGGTTTCGGCACATAATCAGTAATGTGTAATTAGTGTAATCAATATTAGTGGAATAAATCCTCCCTGTGTGGTGCCTGTGGGCTCCCTTAGCAATAACAAGGTTAGAAAAACAACATAATGCTTTAACCGTTTCCCCGCTAACATTCTCAGATGCACTGAAGTTCAAAAGACTCCAGTATTAATCCTCTTTTTTTTTGGTATTTTTCATCAAATCCACTGTCTGTTTCTTAATCATTTGTGCACAATGTACACATCGCTATCCCGTGTGCTTTCATCCTATCCTAAATAGGACAAAAGCTTGTTATATTCAAAAGCGGTTGTCATTACTCTGCGCTTCCTGTCATCGCTGGAGCCACAGTGGGAGTGATCCGAGTTGAGCATTGTCTGATCTGGCGTAGGCCGGTTTCCATCTGTCAGTAAAAGCGAGTGATCAGAGAGGAGTTTCAAGTCTCTTCCCCCGCCTCCCACATCTACTGTGTTAATTCATCGGCAATTTGATTCCAAACATCTCGGCACAAATGGGTTTCGCACGCCGGTAGTTTAGACCTCTGCCCTCTGGCTTAAGATGCGGCAGGAATTTGCGCGGTGTTAAAGAAGAAGGTGTTTGTTTTCCTATGGGAAACATGAGGAAACCGTAAGCAGTTTCTGAGAGAGAATCAACTAATTAGTTGAATCAGAAATAAGAAAACTAACTCACAAATTTCCTGCAAAAGAAGACAGAAGAACAGTGTTAACTGGACCAAGGCAAATGAGAATTGGAGCGACACCGTAGCTTGTTAGGTTTTCACCAAGGTGTGGAACGTGCTTAGCGAATACATACTCTCAAAATCTCGCCTCCAATCAGTCATACAATGACTGACATCTGCAGATGTAACCGTCTCCCGCTCGTGTTCCTTATGTAACAAGAAGTGTTGCCTTTTCCCGGGCGCTCTGGCAGCTAAGAGCTGCTGAGGCAATCTGAGCAGCGGCTTGTTATACCCTTATCTGACAGCACGGGCCAGAGACAGGCGACACCTTCCTAACATGAAACCAGCTGATTGCACCAACTCTTTATCTCCCCACAGCCCAACAGAGATCCAGACAGCAGAACCAGGCCTCCCTCCCCCTCCTCCCTCCCCCACATGGGCAGAAACCAAACCAATGCCTGACAAATGTTCAAGGAGTTACATTCTGATACATCTGGTCCTCGGCCTCAGGAGAAAGTAACAGTCAAACTGTACCGGACTGGAGGACATCATAACCCTGTGTGGCCCCCAAAAAACTAATACTTATGTTTGAATATCAATACTTAGATGCTGATTAAAAATGTACTGACTACTAGTGCTGGGCAGAACCGGTAAACCGGTTTTAATTTCCAGTATGATATTAATTTTTCATATAGCTACCGCCTTACCGGTGCATAGCCGAAACAACCCAACTTGTTGCACAACCCACAACTAACGCTCTTTAACAGGGCAAAACACCACGACACAACAGTTTGTGGCACATAAACAATTTGTAACACTAATAATTGTACATTTATAAAATTACACCGCCGAACGGCATGCTGGGTAGAGCTCGGTAGCTACCCCGGTAAGTACAAGTCTGCTAACAGCTGGTAGAGGCTCTGTTGCTACATTAAGAACAGAAAAGAGCGATGCAGGAGGAACAAAGAGACTTTTGCTTTTTTGGGTATTTTGGTTAGACACATAACGCTGAGTACCGTGTAATATGTGCGGTATTTGTTATAAATGTACGTTGGTACATAGAGGGTGATAAGAAGCTGTACGGGAGGGGCTTAGGACCCAGGGGAATGTAGGTGAAAGAAACAGGAAGTGACGGAAGTTACACGCCACACAAACACAGCTGTTCACCGCTGGCCGGCCGGTTCTTGTGTTAAAAATGTCCACTTAATAATTAAACGCGCGCTAAAATAATTTTTGGCGTTAGTTAATGAATACGTTTAATGCAGAAAAAAAATACCGTGAAACCGGTATAATCTTACAAAATACCGTGATACACATTTTTGGTCATACTGCCCAGCACTACTGACTACTACATTGTGCACATCTTATTTTACAAGCTAGTTTAACTGGGAGAATGAAACAATGGGAGAAATGACGTGATGCAACGCGATATCGCTCTATTGCCACTGTTGGAACTACAAAAAAATCCACTACTGATAAATACAGTGTGTACCACAAACTGATCATCTTAGCATACTGTTTTAGAAGTGGGTATACAAAAGCATCAACATGAAATGACGCAAAAACGTGCAAGATCTGATGACGATCAAGTTGCGACTATGAAATGTCACGAAACTTTGCAAATAGAGAGCAAAACGACTTCATCAATCATCTCTTAAGCTGAAAACGAGGGCAGCTGTCACTGACAGCAGCTCAAACAACCCCCGGCTCTTTCAGCCTGATTGTGTCTCTTTCCCACCCACGGCTTTTTCAGGAATTTTAAGGGAAACTCAAATCAATTCATTCCCACACCTTGTTTCTGAAATTTACACTTGCCTTGGAGAGAAACGATGAGTGGAGAAGGACACGGTGCTGATATGTGTGCAGGTAGATGTAACTCTAAACCGAAAAGCTTTCACTTTGTTTTCAAATGCACGTGAATCTAGTATTACACCAACATGTACAGTGTGCCAATCAACCCACCCTACACACACACAATATATAACAAATGTAAAAAAAATATAACTAAACGAACATCCAGACGAAAGCTCTCTTCGGGTGAATGTGTTGACATAAGGTGTTTTCTTTGCCGAAAGCGAGAGGCATGCAGAGGCATCTGGACCAAAAGGTTTGACACCTATCACCATATTTCATTAGTAGCTGGCTGTGTTTGCATAACCCCACAGCTACATGCAGGCACAGGAGTCAGCGGTGAAAACAAACTTGGCCCAGATGGCCAGAGAATGAAGGAAGAAAAATAGCTTTCAGGATGTTGCTGACAGAGCGGATGTAATTCATTAATACTTATTGTGTCCTCCCTCTGCTCTCATTTTTTTCCCCCTGTCATGTGTGTTACTCAGACTATTGTGCAGCAATGGAGGGGTGCGTGCAAAAATTAGCTTTCTCTGAACCCAGCGGTATATTAACTCAAACAATAGAGCTTTCACTGAAAAAAAAGGAAACCGGCCTGCTTCATTTTGTTTTATGTCTATTAAAAATGCTCTTTGGCTTGGTTTGTTTGTTGCTTAATGGGAGTTTAAAAAAAAAGTTCCAAGAGCTCTTAGTTCAGTTTAATTCCGTGATTGAACATGGTGCAGTCGCTTGTAAAATGTTCTTTTGAAGCAGTCACGCAATAAAGACTTTGAATTTTTTGACCAAATAAAGTTGATAGGGCCCAAAGGTGTATGACCAAAAAGATTAATGTTTTCATTGTTATAAGCAGTAACTCCCAACTAGAGGTACTTTTACTCCGGGGGATACTTCTGCAGGTACCAGAGTGTATGAATGTAAAAAGACTGAAGAGTAAGTCATTAAAAAAAATGTATATACTTACTGTAGCTGTAACACCTGAACACCACGTGTTGCCATTGAGAGCGCTTGAAGGCTATAGTTAGCAAGCGACCAAAGAGGTCTAAGCAGTTTGCTACTGTATTGGATAAACAGTTGAATAGTTAGTCAAAAGTAAGGGATTAATGGTTGAACTAGTTAGCTAAATGTGATGGATAAATGGCAAAAAGCCTAAAAGTAATGGGTTTACCGTGAACACAGTTAGCTACTGCAAAAAATGAAATAATTAGCTAAAAATAATATATAAATGGTTCAAATAGATAGCTAAGTAACGATTAAATGGTTGAAACATCCAACTTTTGTCACTGTTGTGCAAATGCAAACTTGACCAAAACATTGACAGATCAATAACATAAAAAAATGATGCAATACATGTTATGAAATGTCATCCAATTGAAAAAAAATTCAAATGAACATATTTGGAACGTGGTGAGTGGTGGCAATAAAGGGGTGCTTGAGTTTATCTGACATGGCTGCAGGGGTTCTTCAGACAGTTCATGTTGGGAACCATTGTTATAAGGCATATAATTGTAAGCAACCTTGACATAAAAACTCATAACTGCATATAATGTAATGTCAAAAACTGCTGACTCCATTTTTTTCTTTAAACAACCTTTGAAAATGGTTTTCTACGTCAGAGATGAGGCACATTGACATTCAGCCTATCGCGGCACATTACTTTTAGATTGACATGTCACTCAAAAACTGACGTGACACTCCAGAGTGATGGACATGGCGCCATGTCAGCATTACCGCAGTGTCAATGAAGCCACATGCAAGTGTGCCGATGTCAAATAACACTTTTTCGCCATTCGCTGATTTAGGATGCATTTAAAATCTCAGAGCTTTCATTAGCCGCAGAAGTTCATTTTCGTTTTATTTTCTGCTCTCTCGCTCCTTCTGCCCCACCACCATTCTCTCCCTCTGTTCCACCTCTGCTCTCGAACTCTGTTTCACTTTTCCATCACTCCGTCCCCCCCCCCCCCCCCCCCCTCTATCTATGTGAAGCTGTTCCAGTGTGTGATCAAAGCAACAGTGCGCTAGAGTTCTTTCCTCCTCCTGTCAGAAGCAAAGAGACGAGGGAAACAAAGGCCCCACAGTAGTCTGCCACAAATAACCTCTTCACAGCACAACACACACACACACACACACACACACACACACAAACACACACACACGTACAGACCGTCTCAGCCTATGGCAGTAGTACGAAAAAAGTGAGTGAGGCAATTCTGTTTGAGAGCAGCAAGTGTATGCCGCCACTTGTTGGGTCTCTATAGTGATCCCCGGCATAAAAGGATGCGGCTTCTAATTATCTCTCATTCACTCCGAAACCGACGTGACACGTAGAAAATGACTTTGACTGATAGGGGAGCCGGCTGCCTGCTTTGAAGTTTAAAATGTGTCGTAGCCTAAATAATAGCATGTGCTGCAAAGAGCCAAGAAGTGCGGTTATGTTCAGACAGGAAATCATGAAGTCAGAGGAGAAAAAACAATATACGTTGTCCTTGTTGTTGTTTTTTTACACAAAGGTTACTACTGTCATTGACCATCTTTTTATGTGTTGTGCTGTTTTTTCAGGAGGCCATTCAGGGAAAGTGTGAATTATATTCCAATTTCCAGTGGAGACAGGCCCCATAGAGTCTGTGGATAAGGACGTCTTTGAAGCAGCCACTGTGGACCAAATGCAAATATGCCGGGAATTTGTTTGACATTTTGCTGTTCTGAACTCAGTTTCTGCTTGTCCCCCCTCTGCACTAGCATTCCACCTGAAACTCTCCAAACTCCCCTTCACACTTCAAGCAGCCTATAGCGTACATTATGCAATGTTGTTGCATTCATCGGCGGCCAAATTCGGTCTTTCAGATCAGATGCCTCGATCCAAAGGAAACCTGCAGGTCCAAAATCCTCCGACTGATGTTGGATCTGAACGGAAAACAGAAGGCAACGAGCCTCACTTTGGTATTACTTGTTCCAATTTGGCCTCCAGCAGCTCGATGAGACCTGTCTGTTTTTTTTCTGCTTGGATGTTTTGAGATGTAACGGCCAATAAATGGGTTGGGGTTGTTTTTTTCCGGTTATTTACTGCTGCAATTTTTTTGGAAGGTTCGTGCAGGCATACAACTGAGGTTTACATCAGGCGCACTGAAGCAGAGACATCATGAACAAGCAATTTACGAATGATAAAATACTATTCACATCAGCCCATCTTTTTTTTTTTTTTTTCTTTCTTCTGTATTGATGAATTGTCTGGGATTGTGACTCTGTGGTTACCGAATCCCCGCTCGATGTCTGGTAGGAAGCGGGGGAAACTGTGTGGCTCATTATCCTCCATTAGGATTTTTTTTGGCGGAATCAGTGTGGAGGCAGCTCTGGGCCGTATAATGAGAGCGGCTGAAAATCACTGAGGATGGGCTGAAGCTAACGGCCCCAAAGAGCAGGTGTGCCTCCAACAGAAACCGCACCATTCTCTGCATCTCAGCCAGGACGGCAGCAGAGCACGTAAAAGTATGCTGTACTTTTACATAGAACACGTATGTACATATACAGTATGCATACCTATGCCCACTGATGCATATCCCTGCACACACACACACACACACACACGCAAGGACCAAAGAATGCAGCATTGCGCCTGCTCGTGAAACGATATAGTAGTTCGAGGGAGAAAAAAAAGCAAAGAGAACTCCATCTGACATTAACGAACAGAGCCGGGCTCAACGTCATAATGAGGCTGATGCTTCCTGACATATCCGGCGAGGACTGTCTTCTTGCTCGGTTTCTCTTTTCGTTCAGAAAAAAACACAACACTGGCGCCACAGAGATGTCACTATCCCCCCCCCCCCCCCCCCCCCGACTAAACACCCGTGTCACATAATAAACACATCAAAAAGCTTTCTCTGCGATACAAAGGACACCAGTTCATCCGTCTTGATTTGTGTCTCTTACTCGGTCTTTGCACCACACAGTTGCACTGAGATTGTTCTTCAGGGGCACTGAAAGAGGTAAGTCCATGCCAATTAGGATGATATCGATACGCTTTTCATGCCTCCAGTTTATTTCTTGCACACTTTTCTCTCCGCCCCTCTCGTTCTGTTTACCTCTCCGCTCACATCGACAAATGGGCTTTCGTCCCGGCTCCAAACACACATTTTGCCAGACCGGCGTGTTCTATCACACCTTATCGCATGTTTGACGGCGGAGATTGAGCTCCATTAACCTTCTCAGAATTTTTAAATGTTATCAGTAAATTGTTTTCATGCTGTGGATTAATCTCCTGTTTGGTTCATAATTGTTTTTTATCTCGCCCATGTCTGTTTGAACAGCCATTTGGAAGCGTCTACGGATGCAGTTTGTACAGTGGATGTTTGTTTGACTGATGACTGCAGTTACAGTGTTTGAACTGTCAACAAAAACGACTGTGGAACATGAAACTGACCGTTCACTAAACTTCCTCCTCAAACATGGATTTTCCAATCACAGTTTATCAACCGTAACCATATCAGTGTTGTAACAAGAGAGCTAACCAGATCTACTCTTCAATACGAGATCAATGCTTTATTCCTATGTCTTATGGATCATTAACCGGCGGAGAATGAGACTTTTTACCTGAGACATGTAGCTTTAGCCTCAGCTTTTTAGTATGTATGTACTACATGTAGCCATCAAGTGCGTATTTAAGCCCACGTTAAGAGATTCCATAAAATAAAATGTTTAAAGTCAGCTTGAAACAATGAAAAGTTAGCCGGAGACTGCATTTATAACCAACTATTAAAGCTAACGTTAGCTTAATTAGCTAACCGGAGAAGATTTCTGTCCAGAATTTATAAGCCTACTGACATTGTCTGAAGTTAAAGACCTATAGTTGCAAAAATGACTAATTTGAAATGTTAAATTTGACATCATTATCATTGTAAACTGAATATGTGCAAAATGAGAACGTACCGCTTGACAGGGGTTGTAACAGCAATCAAGGACAGCCGAGCTAGTCTTTTGTTTTTGCCACAACAGGAATAATCGGATTGTCTTTTGGTCGTTGAACATTTCTCATTAGGCTTTCAGGACCAAGTGTTTTTACTGCCACAAGCACCCGCCATAAGGCAGATATGCATGGTTCACATGATAATACGCGGAATATTTCATGGAGGTGGACACTACATCCTCTCGGCGACGGCGGACTCCACAGCCCGTCGCCCCCACAGCTCATTCACTGTGGCAGGGAAGCGATCATGCATTGCAATCCCGTCTGAGGCATTCTGTGGAGGAGCTTATAGGCTGCGATCTGTTCACTAGCTCAGCCATCTAAGCGCTACAAATGACCCACAATATGCTGGAGTGCCCGCAGGGGAAATAAGGCTTCCAGACATGAGACTCCATCACCAGTGTGCTCAAGTGGGGGAAATGGAGGGGCAGAGAGCGTTTAACCATGCTTGCTTCACTGGCCTCCTGCGTCTTGTTAAAAGCCGATGGCCACTTATGACAGAAGGGATAGCGGAGATGATGAAATGTAATGGGCCAAGAGGAAAGGGCCTTGGCTGAAGAGGTCTGAGGACTGAGGAGGAAGAAGACACGAGAGCAGATGGCAGATTCGAATGGTTCTCGATGGGAAGACGGAGAAAGTTAGGACCCTCCCATGCATAGCTTGTGCATGTATGTGTATGTGTGTAAAAAAACCCGCTTACATTACCTGTTGCACCATATGTGATCCACCACTGCAATAACTAGATTTCCATAACTTTTACTTTCTACCGATTACATTACTGACTAGTTCATGGATCGTGTTCTTGTGCTCATCGTAGACCGAGCCAGTCCCCATCGAGTGCCACAGAGGTTCCATGCGGTCAGATTGTCAGAGTACACATGTTGGCGGGGCCTTGTTGCTCTTCACCCTGCTGTGAGAAGGTCAGCACCTCGCTGTTCCAGAGAGAACCAGTCCCCTTCCTTGTCAACACACCTACTGGCTACCATTTGCGACTGGAGGATTTGACAACTATGTCCTGTTGGCCAATAAAATTCCAGTGACAGCGTGTCCTCTTACTGAATGCTGAAGAGAGATTTTTTTTTTTTCCTTCCTTATTTGTTCTGTTAGAATAAAAAATGCAAATCCTTTCTGGTTTCGACCGAAATGGGCAAATACAAATTTGTGCATGAGGTGGCAGGAGAAACAAAAGAGAGACAAAGATGTGATTTTGAACAAGTGTGTGTGTCCTACAAACACACCGCATTGTGTAATATGCCACGTCTCACTCCTTCTCTGTTACCACTGTTCCTGGCATCAAGAGAAGAAATTACATTCGTGAAACGGGAGATGTGCTCTGGCGAATACATCTTCCAGCCAGCCTTTGGCCTTAGCTGTGGTAGCCTTACAGGAAGATATGAGACGGCCTTATCGCTGCATTTCCTCAGTGTAATGCTCACAGGATACTGTCAGGATTATGATGATAACAAGTGCCCCCCCCCCCCCCCGTGGCTTATTTCAGAGACAGATTTCTGTAACTAAAATGTAAGATATTTCAGTCTTTAAAGTTAATTTACCCATTTCTCTGATGAGATGTTCATTATTGTGAAACAATCAGACAGATGAATTATTTGTCTCAGTCAATTAACTCTTACAGCCTGCTGTAAGTTGGTGGGTGTTGCACTTTAAAATGTAACATTTGATACTCACATTGAACGAAACAATACCAATTAGTATGGTTTGAGTGAAGTGTGGGAGTGAAATTGGGGGAGAGACTGGGGATGAGCAGAAAGAGTAACAGTAACTTATGAAATGTTTCAATAAGAATGATTAAAAAGTGGACAATAAGTAATTGAAATACCCAAATAAGAAAGTCAGTAAATCAGTGAATTCAGTCTCTCAGTGCAGCGTCTGAAAAATATCTGATGTGCTTTTAAGTGAAATGAAATGTATTTATGTCCCTGTATATATTTATGACTATGCATCTCATATTGATATTTACACTTTTTTTATTTTGTCATTAATAGGTGGAATGTGTAAGATAGGGCCACGTGCTCCAAATGAATATTGGTCAACATTTCACCACTACTGCTGGGTCCATACAATAACATTTTTTAAAGTCGGCAGTTATTAAACACAAAAAAAGTCATATTTTGCTAGGTAACTACTATAAAACATGACAATATGTGCATTTAATTGACCTTATTGATTGTATATTAAATAAGTTTCAACCATATAATAATAGACACGTTGAGAGACAATTAAAATGTTGACATTCAGCTGTATTATATATATATAGTGTATATATATAATATAATATAATATAATATTGCTCTATTGCAATTATAATGTTCATTTAACACAGTTGTGGGATCCACAGCGATGCATCCACAGGCCTGTTTATTTGACAGCTGTGGGTTGGAAGTAGTTCAGCGTGTCAGAGGTGTTTGGATGTTTGGAGGACCAGTTGGTGGCTGGTGAGGCACTGACACTACATAAATCAGATTTACAAATATATGAATCCAATAGAGTAGCTTACATCACCATTCAATTGGCAGCTTGTACATTGACTACTGGTTGTTTTTCATATTAGCATTATTTACACACACATCGGTAAGGTACATATTTGATTCCACCGGGAGCGTTTCAGAAGCGGAGCGCTCGCGGGCGCCACCCGCGAAAATCGTGAGATTCCGCGATAATCTGTGTAACAACCACGGATGTATAAAGAGAACAACAAACACATAAAAGGTTACTTTATCTGTCCGACGTTGAATTGCTGTTGATTTGGTCATGTTTCCCTGTTTTTTGAGACATTTTTAAGCTTGGATAGTGAATCTTACATTTTTGTGGTCAAAGCAAAATATAAGAAGAGAAGTGTAGAAGAAGAGCAACGACAGAACAAGCATGAACCCGACCCGTGGGCTCTCGCTCGCTCTCTTCTTTGAGGCAGTTATGTTTGCCTCTCTGTGCTTTTTCACTGCGGTTTCTGTCAGATCAGCAACACTAAATATGTTCTACACATACGTGAAATACATTACATATTCTATGTAAAGAAAGGACATATAATAAAAGTGTCTACAAATATTACAGTGGTGACAAACAATGAGAAAGCAAAAGGCACGCGCTCAACCCAGTTAGTGAGGGATTCACAATCTGAGGTGAGGCTCAGCTCGTCACTGCCTCACCTCACGTGTCTCCTCTGTTTGAACAGGACATGCGCTAATTCAGCGATTTTGATTATAAAAATGCTTGAAATGATTGGAATCATACAGAAATGACATTTATAGCACAGATCAGTAGAGAAATATTAATATTTATATTAGCATTATTTGTTTTTTACTTTTCATGATGACAGGTGAGGCAGAGAGCCCTGTGAGGAGGCACGTGGAGTGGTAGTGGGGCTGCACACAAAGATCACAAACAAGCGGCTCCTGTGGTCCTGAAACGGAGGAGCACGAGGACATGTGATGTACTGTAGGCCCAGTGTCTCAGGGCCAGCGGTTAAATCAATGCCTTTCACCTTGTTCTTACGATGCATTCATTCACAGCATTGATTAACACCTGGTCCACGTCGAGCAGTTATCCATGTAGGAAAGGCGCTTCGTAAATTCTTTATGTGCTTTACTTGATCATGATTGATGTATTAAGTGCAGCAGATTCATCATGTTTTGTGTGTGTTTGTCAGAGTTAGAGTTTTTGTTTGCTCCTCTCACCCACAGTCACCTCTTAATGTCACCCCTCATGGGACTTCCTGCCGTCTTTCGGGGAGACAGCTCAGGGACTCGTCATCTGTGTTCAGCTGTCCAAAGGATTCATCCAGCCAGTTGCACACATGTGGAATTTTGTGTGTGTGCTTGTGTCATGTGTGGGGTTTTTTTCATGTATGTGTGCATGCAGTTAAGTGCACAAAGTGTGCCTCTAAGTGGATGTCAGCACAAAAGGGGGGGGGGGGGCTGGAGCCGGTGAATGCGCTCATCCAAAATATTTTCACTTCACATGTGCATGATTGTAATTTCAAGCCTCTCCGGGAGTCATCGTGTGGCGCATTGACTGGGGGAAGATAGCTGGCCGAGGCGAACATACGTATCCCTGCTCTATTCTATCTACTCTTCCAGCCCACTGCTCTACCAGTATCTATGAGTGTGTGTGTGTGTGTGTGTGTGTGTGTGTGTGTGTGTGTGTGTGTGTGTGTGTGTGTGTGTTATGTTTGCATGTTCGACAAGAACAAAACGGAGGCGAACGTGAAAAGGAGAGCTCATTGCCGTGAATGTTTTATGTGCTGCACATAATGACACGGTGTCATATCCCATCCCCCTAGTGGATACCTGCTGTCACATCTTCAGAGAGCTTACACACACACACACACACACACACACACACACACACACACGGATATCTACCGTCCACACCGCACAGGCGGCTAAGCCAGGTGCCCTCGCTCCAAAAGATAAACCACCAAAGCTTGAATGACAGGTTGAGCACTTTGAGACCACACACATGCATGCGCAAGCACACACACACACACACAAGCACACGCACACACACACACACACACACACACACTCCCTTTCCAACACTGTTTAGCCTCTCTCTCTCTCTCTCTTTCTCTCCATCTATTTATCTAGCTATGACCCTCTTTTCTCTCTGTATCTCTGCACTCAGCTGGGTCACTTTTGACTCTTTAAATGCACAAATGTCATTCTGTGACATTTGTCAGCAGATTTCTGCCATATTCATAACCAACAGCTGGTATTTTCCCCTCACATGCAAATGATTGGATAATATCCTAAGCAATAGTTAAAACGCAAACAGGAACACTGAAGTTTTCTCAAAGCTATTTAACTTTTTTTTTTTTTGCAGGGCGTGAGATTGTCCCTCGGTCTCTTAGGGACTCAGCGAAACAGAAGGAAGCCGTGTTCAGAGTTAGGAAAACACCCACTTGATAGACTTGTGCGAGAGAAAGCTGAAGAATAGCGGAGCGGAGATAGCCGGGTCTCGTACGTGTTATCAGGGTAGAGTTTAAATTGGGTTAAAGGGACGCGAGTCTCTGGAGGAATTTCAAATCATGCACTGGTGTGTAGTTGCGTGATAGTATTGATCATTACACAGGATACATGTTACTATCCTTACTGTTGTATTACTTGGGTGGAATATTAAAAAATAATGTACGCTTTATGAAACGAGTCATGCTATATTAAAAAAGACTACAGACATTTTGTATAATTATACCCCATGATGCACTTCAGCAGGGTCAACAGCAAATGTTTGTTTCAACACCAAAAGTAGACTGAGTTAGAAAGTAAACATTTGGCTTCCAGATGTAGAAAACCGAAGCAAACAGCGGCTGGTTGATGAAATCAGGACAGAACTCCGTAGGAGTCAAATAAAACCACGATCGGCATGGAGGATCACCCGAGCACCCCGTCAATATCACAGCTTTGGGAAATCCACGAGACGACGACGCTCTACTTTACCCCGTTGGTTTCACAACAATTCACACATCCATCCATTCATGTGAATCTGATGACTCTGCTACATGAGTCCCATGTGACCTCCATTATCAAGGTGCAAATCACCCACGTAGCTGAAATGAACACCCAGCAGTCAATGGAGCTGACATCGCGTCTTGATCGATACAATATATGCCTTTTGCTGAGAAGCTACGCTGTGTTGGCGTGTTGCTAAAGCTACTAATAAGAAGATGATAATCCAGGAAGTCCAGTGTGAGTAATACATCAATAACTTTAAAGGCTTATCGGATGCCAAAACACTGTACAGCAGTTTGTAACACTATGAGATTTTATTTTACAACTCACTTTTAGGGATGCACTGAAGCAAAACCAATTCCGACACCTCAAGTCAGGGACCGAATACCAGTCTGTATATCTCACTATGTGGATCTTATGGGAATGCAGCCTGCTGCGACTGAATGTAATTGGAAGCAATAAATTGTATGATGACATTGACAAAGAAACTATTTTGAATATGTAGTTAGTACAAGGTAAGGCATTTTGTCAGTCTAAGCATGGTCTTATAGTATGAAAAATATATAAGGTCTCCCTTGTCTCATGATCTACCTCAAATTATTATTGAAATATCAAATAACAAAAAAGAAAATACGCAACAACTTGATTATGAAACCTAAGTAGGAGACCTGAGAGGAATGAAAGTGACCCATGCTGTGGGTCAAGCATGGACTCACACCTCTCAGCACCGCAATCTGATCAGGTCAAAGATATGTGCACATTCGAAAAGGCACAGGCGCGGTAAAGTGCACACTCCAACTGTCGCATTCAAACACACACACAAGCCCACACACAGCTTACTCATAGCTTTGGCAAAAGTGCACAGGCTGCTCACAGCATTGGCAAAATGACATATTCAAAGGCGTGAAAGAGAGGGAGAGTTAGGCAAGAGTGTGTGTGTGTGTGTGTGTGTGTGTGTGTGTGTGTGTGGGGGGGGGGGGGGGGGGGGGGGGGGGGGGTATCAACAGATCATTTGTAAACATCTGGGTCCACAATCAGCATCTCTCTCCCTCTAATTAATTCCCGTGCATCCTCAGTTTTCATCTCCATCCTTTCCCCCTTTCCGTCCAAAAAATCTCTCCTCTGCTCTCCATCTCTTCTGCATCCTCCTCCCACTCCTCTTCTTCCTCTTTTTCGTCTTCTTCCCTTTCAATGCACAGAGAGGCCCATCTCTCTCCGGTTTGGCTCTAATGGAAACCATCTCAGATGCAGAAGCACACGTGCACAGACACGAATAAAACTCAACAGGAAGACACACACACACACACACACACACACAAACACGGTTTGATGTAAGATTGGTTTCTAATGCCATCGTCATGGTAACGCTCCCTCGCCTCGTTCGCTTGCACAAGCGAACAGAGCGCATATCCCAAGAATCCGTGTGGATTGTTATGTAACTCCACAGCCCCACGCACACGCACAACGAGACAGACAGACAGAGAGATGGGAGTGAGTCAGTGCTAGACCACATAGTGAGAGCATCTGTCATCAACGGTATACCTTTCACTGTGACAAGAACAGTATGTACCGCCATGTTCTTCAGCCTCATTATGAGACACACACACACACAGTCACATCAGAGGCATCTTCGGTGCTTCGCGACGCAGCGAGAGGTGGAAATAGCTGCTTAACTAGTTATGGCAACACCGCTGGCTCATGTATCAGCATACTAATTACTAGTTTTCCTCCCTGAGGGGCGGCCGTACGCAGAGATGCTGTCAGGGGGGGGGGGGGCTGGAGAAATGAGAATGGGGTCAGTAGAGGCATCGCTGTGGATGTAATGAAGTGACTGGTAATTTCCTCACCCGCAGAGCAACATGGGAGGGAGTCACGGAGGAAAAACAAAACGGGAGATAACGACATGTGCCGGGCCTATTTATACGCAGCGCATGGGTTTGAGTGCGAAAGGGATGAGCAAAGTGCAAAGTGTGAAAGCGACTGAGTACACGGCATCCTCTATCAGCTCCTCCGCGGCCCACTCGTTTACCTTGCAGACGGAGCGTTTCGTCTGTTGTTTTTTCCCATCGGCCTCGGCGTGGCTGTGATACATTTGTACGTGTGCTCTCACTGGTGCTTAATCAGACGCCCGGTGTGTGATTTATATAGATGGATCAAAACAGGATGCCAAAAAGGGTGAATAGGTTCAGAGAGGTTTGATTCAAGCATCGTGCTAACAGAGTAGGTGAGTTTCCACCAGGTTGATCAAAAAGGGCCGAGGTCAGTTTTTGGTTTGTTTTTTCAGCCGATTTTGAGGCACACAGCTAAGAGGTTTACTAACCGCAGAAGTAACTTCTTTTTTTTACGTCTAATGGAAGCAAAGGTTGCAACTCGCTCATACTTCACATAAAGCAGCATGCAGATTTTCACCAAGGTTCTACACATGCCAACCTACACCTGCAGGAAGGGAAAGTAACAGTAGCGGCACATTAGGCAGATTTATAGTGTGCCTCAGATGCTTTTCAGAGCGCCAACCAATACCATAGACTTCCATTAAAAGTTGTTTTTTTATTCGTATTCAATTACTTGCTCTATCCGTAAAAGGCCTCTGATTTTTTTTTCTTTTACATCACCACATTTCTTGACCCAGTGCAGCACAGGCAGATTTATAGTTGTGCATTAATGGGTTTTGGTCTAGGAGTTCCTAAGAAATGTAACCTTTCCCAAAATCCCACTGTCACATGCTAAATTATAAAGAAAAACCTCCCATTACCTCTTTTTGTCAAGTATAAATCCAGCTCTATACAGTATAGACATGTCAATGCCACCACCGACAGGTATGTAGCACTTCTGCCGCTGTTTTTCTGTGTGTATAGCTGTCAAACACAAAATATTAGGTTTTGAAGAATCTATAAGAAATTATTGCAAATGTTCTTTACATGCCTTTAGATCATCAACATCTGGACAGCTGCAGTTTCAAACTGCTGCTGCTGCTGTTGCTACTTTTTTCGGCCATTATGTAATGCAGAACTTTAGCTGCTACAATGTTAGCATAGCCTAGCACCGATCGATCGGCGCGCCATTGAGAAAACATGTATTTTAAAAAGTTATTTGCTTGTCATCTGAATTCAGACTTTTTACAAATCAGCATCATTATGTAGTTATTTCGGCATCCTTTTTGTCCATTTATTGCAATTAAGTCACAGCAAAATCTGTTTATTTTGGGTTCAGCTATAGCAAACCAGCCGACGTGTGGCTTGCTAGACACAGTGAATACACGTCGATGAAATCCACAGAGCGCCTCCAAATGATGATATGAACCAAGACAAGTCGCGTTTGGTTTCCCGGGATATCTGGGACATCCACAACAAGTACTAAGCAGAAAAAGTGTTAATTTCTTCCATGTTTGATGGCAGAAAATAAAGGCTTAGTTGATAACGGCTTCCATGGAGATAAGCCACTCCTCCTCTCTGACGCTAAAATGTGTGAACGCATGCAAGGTTACATGGCTATTTGAAGGATATACTACCACAGCAAAGATGGCTAACTATAGTTGTAGAAAAAGCAACGTCATCCATCCAAATGATGTTAAAACTTTTAACGAGCAGTTGCTCCATCTACGACGTTTGGTAACAGGATCTGAAGTGACACGCGGTGCAGCCTCCGTCGCTTTGTTTCAAGTCGATACGAAGAGGCGAGGTTAGGAGGTGTGGTAATGGGCGAGCCGCCGGCTTCGCTCACAATCAGCTCCTCGAAATCATCCTGTTTGCAAAAGCGTCCTGGAGGAGCCACGGGCCAATCATCTCTTCTACTGCAAGACAGAGTACGTCTGTTTGTGGCACGGCCTGTGGTGCATGAAATCTGACTGTCAGGCTCTGCTGACGCACCTGCACACACACACACACACACACACACACACACACACACACACACACACACACACACACACACATACACTGAAGCTGGTAATTGGGCTCATAAAGCCAAAGGACAAGAACAGCAAAATCTCACCCCCTGCCTTTGTGTAGTGTGCGAGTGGTTTTCTGTATCGCAGTTCAAACGCCCTGGCATACTCTCGCCCTCCTAAAAACCAGGCAATTTCCTGTGAGGCCGTTGGAGTGTGACAGCAGCAGGTGCCTAATGGGCAAAGCTTAGGAAACAGGGCATTACCCAAATCCAGCAAACTCAATTGTATTAATCCACGGGATTAGCAGCTTTAATTCTCAACACATTTCCAGTTTAAAAAGTCTTATTTCCTTGCTGAAAATGGGAGCAGCACGTGAGGGGAATATTCAACTAGTTCAAGCGTACGGCAGAGGAGTTTTCCTCCTTGTTCTACTTGAATGAAAGAAACTTCGGTCTACGGCCATGATGATGTATTTTTGATTTAAGCATCTGGAAGAAAAAGAGGAGCTGTGGTGGAGATGACCACATATCTGGGACTCAAATCAAAGATTCCTTTTCAGTGTGTTTTCCCACACACGCACCTCCTGGTTTACCTGTCAGTTTCATGATGAGCGCCGCTCTTGCTAATTAATCCTGCGATCAATCCCATGTTGATACCAAAGACCCATTATCTTAACCCCTCTCTGCACACTGCCCCTATAACACCACTGAAAAACTGACAGTTTTAATCTCCCTCCCCGCCGCCATCCCTCCCGTCTCTCTTACACACACACATACACACACAGCTTTCAAATAAGGGATTTAGATTACAGTGAACAGAGCCAGCTTCATGACGATGAAGTGTGTGTACTCTGAGGGTGAGCCTTATTGGAATTCATATGACGTTTGTTGACTCCCTTCATATAAACAGGTGGCTGTGCGGAGATAACGTGCAGCATATTGTGCCGACGATGATAACACACACACACACACACACACACACACACACACAAACGTGTGTGTGTGTGTGTGTGTGTGTGTGTGTGTGTGTGTGTGTGTGTGTGTTTTAATCCTAAAGCAGTCATCGGGACATTTATTAATCTCTCTATTTCAGAAGAAGCGCGCCGAAGCCTTTCAGGTGTATGAGCAGGGATTCCTGAACAGATGTCACCTCGTATCCACCCAGTGTGAAGCTGCGGCAACAAAACAAAACCGGTTTTGTTTTGTTGCTGTTCCTGCTGGAAGGTGCACAATTAAAAAAGGCTCCATCTCTCTGTTCTCCGCCCCCAGCTCCTATTCTTCCACATATACCTCCGGTTTATTATCATGGCTCAATTTCTTTCTTTTTTTTTTTACTATTTTAGATGACTCACTCAAGGTCACATGTGTAGTTTGGATGTGCCTGACAGAAAAGATGATTTTTTTATTTAATATTTTCTCAAAAGGAGAGAAGAGGAATGGTGAAGCTCACGCTTTTATTTGACTCCTCATTGTCAAGGTAACAGAAACCCGACTGTCACCTTATTGATTTGAATTGAGGATGGGGGAAAAAATGTATTTGTCTTTTTGCTAAAAGTGTGTGTGTGTGTGTGTGTGTGTGTGTGTGTGTGTGTGTGTGTGTGTGTGTGTGTGTGTGTGTCACTGTGAGAGTGCTCCTTTCTTTGATAAAATGAGTTTTAGTTTTTTTTCTTCGTCTCTTCTGCAGCTGTCTTAGCTTGACACCACGCCTAACGTGCTGACCTCGCCACTTCACATCCGGTGCCAAGCCAACCTCTGCATTGATTCCTCATTCCGAAGGCTCAGACAAAAGCCATTACAATTCATCACGGCCAAATCAAATACACTTCAGACTGTGCTGGAATGATTTAAGGCACTTGTTAAAAAGGTTGGGGGGGTTTTCTGCCGTCCCATGACAAAACAATATATATCTGCAAATAGGGAAGTTTAATACTGTACTGGCATTTTCAACTCGTCAAAGACATCAGTGAGTGCTGCAGTATTGTATATGTAAGGCTGTTGATATTTCCTCTACAATTGATAGTAGTGTTGGGTCTCCAATTAGTCTGCAACCTGGCTCTATTTCTGTCCATTAAAGGCCCCCATGGCTGTGTCAGAGACGTGGACATGTTACAGTTTCTTGGTCACCATCGGTCGTTCAGACCGTACAGTATAAATAACTAGATGCTAGAAAGCCGCTATGACTCACTCAGCCCACACAGCTTTTATTTGAATGTTACAGTAAACACTAATAGCCCTCTTACTGTATGGGATCACAAAGCACTACATCATCGTTGGCTGTTGACTAAGGAGAGCATGAGTGCGTCTTCTATTTGGTTTTGGAGAAAGGGAAAATTAAATGCTTTCAGCGCTGTTAAAATAAAGGGAGATGTTCTGTTCTCGCAAAATCATAATTTTGCAAAAATGATGAAAGATTAAAGTAATGTGAATTTTAGTTTTGCCTGAAATACCACCAAATTTTGATCTTTGTTGCCACACGCTAGAAAACAGAACATTTTACAATGTATTTACATTTTGTACCCTCTGTATTTAGAATTTAGAAACAACCATGGCGACTAGAAAACATGCCACTTTATCTCTACCGTTAACCAAAGAGGTGAGACAAGGAGACAAAATCGTGATTTAAAAAGTGTTTTTTAAGTGGACTAGTTGTCTGACAGCTGAAAGGGTGGCTGTCCCAGCATGGCCGTGAGCTGCTGGGGAATGACTTCCACTCTGCATTTCTCCTTACCTCTTTCCCATCAACTTGTTTATCACATTACAATGCAGGTGTCCACAGCTCACACGTCAGACCTCTCTGCTGCCTGTGTTTTTATGCTATTAGCTGGTGCTGAATATGTGTAATCTCAGCTCCCTCTTCTGTTCATGTGCATGTCCCTGCGCTTCTGGATTTATTATGCATTTGATGCCAGAGTGCTGGATATATATTCACTGGCAACATGACCAAACGGGACAAGCATCCTATGGAGGGCCGGTGTAGAAAGTTGTGTAGAAATACATTCAAGAAATCGACAAATTTGTGCAAACATCAGATATTTAAAAAAAACATGTATATTCAAAGAAGAATTTTGAAAATCTGCAAACATATAAGACTCCAAATCTAAAACATGACCCACGTAAAAGCCTCTTGTGTCAGCTGGTAATGAGATTCATGATAAAAAATCCCTCTAGCACTGCTTCTAGCTGGACTCAAACAACATCACTCAACAAACACGATTATGATTCTTATCTGGAAAACACATCAAACACATATTCAACGCAGACACGACTGTTATCTGCTCCTGAATTCTGAGTACAAACTGGCCGAACATCTTTTCTCCGTATGAGATCAAAAGCAGAGATACATCTCGAACTATTACACCGAGCGACCGGTCTGCTCATATTCAGACGGACACAGAAATCCAAGACAGCCACGGGGGGGAAGTAGTCACCGTGCAACAGAAGAGACTGAAAATAAGGCACAAAATGTTTCGAAAATGGAGGAGAACTTGGAGCTGAAAGGTTTAGTCGATCAATCAATGAAGTAGCCAACAAATAGTTTGATAATTGGATCATTGTTGAGTCAAAAATGACAAAGATCATTGTCCTTGCTTTGCTAGATGTGAGGATTTGCTGCTTTTCTCTGAATATCTTTATGCTTTGGACAAAAGGAGACATCGGAAGGTGTCACCTCGGTTAAACTAGATACTGATCAGACATGCAGTGTGTTTAGCTGTACAGCAATATGTAACTGCTCGTCATAAACTCAATTATATCAAAAACAACCCACTGAAAGTGGCGGATTCACCAAAGTGTACCTGTAAGCATCGTTATTGTTGCTTCATTTTGTGTGTTGCCTCTAACGGCATTCTTGCCGAGCAGGTTTATAATTTCTATTAAGAAAGAAGGGGGATGAAATCCCTCTGATAAAGTGGTTGTAAAGCTGCATTACTGCAACAACATTTAGTAACTCATTGTCATTCTAATTGCCAGTGATAAACAACTCTGCAACACACTCAATTTTGTATTCCTTAAGGCAAGAGATCATTCTTTCAATACCCTCGCTCCAAATAAGTTAATTTCTTTGTGTCACCGCTCATTTGTTCATTTAATTTACGTGGATTTAAAGGATCGATCGTTCGCTCGATCCATTCAATCCTTCAGGTGTGTGCACCCTTAATATATTGCATTTATCCCTGAGTGAAAGTAGAGAAAAACGCTAAAACAGGAGATGAGGGAGGGATGTTGAAAGGGTGACGCTGCATGGAGGACATTTACTTTGAAGTGTTAAGCTCTGCAAACAAAGCTTAAGCTCACCCTATAGATATTTCAGGAAGAGTGATGTAATATACACACACACACACACACACACTGACCATTATGGGCATTAAATTCAGAGTTACCTGATAAGGTGCATTACAAACGTGTTTGGTTTTTATAGCGGCCGCCTAATCTTCCATCTATCGCTTTCCTCTCTCTCTTTCAGTTCCTCATCCCTCATCTCAGCCTCCATCTCCTCTCCCCTCTCTGCTGTTTTCCTTCTCCTCTCTTCATCTCTGTCACCGGCCTCCAGCTGGCTAGGTGAGATAACTCCTCCACACTGAGATACTCTCAGCTCATTGGCCGGGTGATGGAACGCGGGTCACCAATCAAACTCTGCATCATTAGTTGAAGGCGATCGGGAGCTCTTATCTGGGGCCGGACTGTTCTAACCTGTCCTCCACATCCAACAACTCTCCCGAAACACACTCCAGTCTGGTGTACATTTTTGTTGATTCCTCTTTGACCGTGGAGTAAGCAGATTTGTTTGATCAATGATGCAGCACTATTACAATGAGTGATAAAGTAAAAAAGATGGAGTCAGAGTTACTTCATTCTTCAAACTGGCAGCTTTAAACGTGCGTGAATGTGGTTCGTGATCTCACCTTCCATCAACTTGGATGATGTAAAACAACTTCACCTGTGTGCAAGGGTCTGTTCCTGTTAACATTTAATGCGTCTGAGAGCACAGCTGCGGCTGGCTAACACGAAAACCAGGGCACAAGGAGGGGAAAAAGCATGAGGAGTGTGAAGGTAGGAAGATGAGGGTGAATTGTTAACTTGCGACCCTGAGGCGGTACAGGCACGCTGAAACTTTGGCATCATGTTTAGATGTATTTACTATTAAACTTTAGTGCGTCTTCACTGACCTGTTTACCTGACATTAACGCAAACCAACAACAACTCCACAACTAAATAAAAACAAATTAACATTCAAACAAATCGATCACAGAGCTGCAGTACATGATGCACACTGCATGCTCTTTTTCCATATTCATGAAAGTTAATGTTGCTTCACTTGAAGCTTCGCTGCTGAATTGAAAAACATTTTTCTCTTTCCACTCATTTGAATTGTCTCCCGTTCTCTCTCTGTGTCATGCTAAGCCACTGAACTATCTGGCTTGAAGGTCTACTCGCTATTAGCACACAAGTGTGGAAGAAACTGTGTTTGGAAAAGCGTGAAGAAAAATCTTTTTTTTTGTCACATTAGTGACATTAGGACTCAAGCTGCTACAAGCTGTTACTTAGTGCTGAGGGATGAGTGCACCCTGGTGGGCTCTCGAGGACTCTTCCTCTCAGTGCAGCTCAGTGCATGAACACTTTCTTTAACAGTCCTGTGCTGCCATCCTGTGTTTACACCATATGTGAGCATGGCTGTTCAGTGCGCACTAACAAAGTCTCCCTATATATTTTGAATATTGCTAAATAAAGTAGAGTAAGATAGATAGATATTGCAGTTATAACATTTATCCATCTTCAGAAACATCTTCAAATGCACCGGGCTGCATATGAAGATGTGTCTCAAAGTGTGTTCATCTGTGACACCGTGATGTCTTCTAGACGTTGAAAAACAGCGCGGAGACAGACTTGATGCCAGAAAAGGTTTACTGGTCTATTACCGTCCACCAGCAACCAGCAACCAGCGGTCTGTCTGACTGATTCTGATAGGTCATTCGGCTGCTATAGTTGACCTTTGTCCATGTGCATCTTGTCTCCAAGCTTCAAATATGATAACATTTCAAACAGAAAGGTTAATAGGAGGGCTCAGGCAAATGTAGAGAAGGTCAAAGATCCCCCCCCCCCCCTCCACACACACACACACACACACACACAGCATCCCGAAGAAACAAACAACTCAGTAGAAAGGCGTCTGAAAGGCTGAATCAGTGCGTGGTTTGAAGAGCACCGACTCATAATGAGCTCCACAGGGCGATCACAAAGGTGAGTCTGGTTTATGAGGTAATGTGTGTGTGTGTGTGTGTGTGTGTGTGTGTGTGTGTGTGTGTGTGTGTGTGTGTGTGTGTGTGTGTGTCTGTGTGTGTGTGTGTTCCATTCAGCAAACTTCATGTTGAGTGAGAGTGTTGTTGTTATTAATTGTGTTTGAATGTGTGAGGTCCACATCCATACCGGCTCTTGTTAAAAAGAGGCAGTTCCACATTTCGGCCAGCAGGTGGTGGTGCAGCATCTTTACAGAGCACTCAGAGGCCTGTGCGATGTGTGTGAGACCTCGTTGTGATCCAGTAATATGATGTCACACGTTAACAGGGCGCTTACCAGGACCCGTTCGCTTGGCTCATTGTGTCATTTCCAAAGTTGAGGTCACGTTGACTCATCGGCCGCTGTGCTATTCTGAGATGAGCCGTCTGCTCTGCATCGGCGGGCCTTAACTGTAACCCTCTGGCAATATTAAAGAGTAAAGACTCAGCAGGGTGAATGACGAGCTCTGCACGTCATGGCTGTATTTGAGCCTGATGTGATCAAGAGCTGCTTGATCAGCCGCAGAATAAAAGATGTGACGAGGCTGAAAGCGTACATGTAAAAACCGGCTCAGATGCAGACAATAACCAGCGAAAACATGTTGGAAAATAAGTTGTAATTTGGTCGTGAGAAAAGGTAAAGGACAGTGTATATTAAAAAAAAACACTGTGTATGATTATGTGTAGGGCTAGCACTAAGAGAACCAGCAAATATTTTCAATTGAGAAATTTAAAAACGACTTGATTATGAAAATACTGTTGTTGATTCATTTTCTGCTGATCGACTGTTTCAGCTCTAAATGTGTGCGATCAGTAACTCAGTCACAATCGATGCTTGTCATTGAGGTTTATTGTGAATGTATTGTATTATTAAATGTATTGTATTATGTGTGCGTTTTATATATTTTCACCTACATTTTTTGAGTTTTGTGTTGTTTTATATGTATTTTCATGTTGAGCTTTGTGTATTTCTATAAAGGCCCGACTAAGGATGGTCATTGAAAACTAGCTTGGGCTATAAATGCTGTGGTATGTGGCACTGGTCCATGCTATACACGTGCCTGTATAAATATAAACATTACATATATAAATAGGGCTTTCTACATTGCTTTGACCAATGCAAGGAGTGGAAGGAACTGTCACACTAACTTAAATTCTGTAAATACTCAGTTTCAGGTATAAAGGAGTTACATATCCGTTCCCATGGACACATGCTATTAGCCAGATGAGTTTTAGGGTAATTTTAAGGTGTGTTTTGTAATTTTTTTCTTATTGAGCTTGGTGTCCTTCTAAGGATGATTATTGCAAATTATCTTGGACTATAAATGCTGTGGTATGTGGCACTGGTTCACTTGTCCCTCTAAAAATAAAGCCAACATGAAAGATCTGTAATCTAAAAAGAAACTCATTACATGACTTGCAATCTTATTATAAATACAGATATCTCTGACACATTCTCAGTATGTAATGGATATTATAAAAGTAAAGAAGCACAGTCACAGTACTTGTAAGTTCTTATTGGTCAAACACCAAAAGGGAAGAAACTGAACCCCAAATTACTCCTGAAGGCTGTGGCATCTGTGATTGAATGAGCATTAGATTAGATACCGATGAGCACTTTGACCACCTTTTATGTATGTAATACCTAACTGCTTTATCATAATCCATCTCAGATGAACATGAACAGCACATCTGCTTCCTATAAGGGGTTGGTTTCCTCTGGTCTTTTCCCGTGAGAACATTAATATTGATGTCATGGAGGAAGGCTGACCAAGCTCTCTCTCTCTCTCTCTCTCTCTCTCTCTCTCGCTCTCCCTCTCCCCCTCCCTCCCTCTTATACCCACACCCTAGATGCAGGCAGGCGTGCACACACCGGCAGATTCACTCAGCTTCCGCATCGCTCTCCCTTCTCCATCTCTGTGTCTCTATCCCTCCCTGCTCTCTCTCCGCCGGTGGATTTTAGCGCACTGCTGTGTTGAACACCGGTAAGAATGAACCCATCTCGCCGTCAGTGTGTTTCTCTGTGTCTCTGTGTCTGTGTGTCTCTGTTCTGGCTCTGTTTTACTGGAGCCAAACAAAGGATTTGGGGTGTGGCTGGGTGAGCGGAGGCTGACTGCTGATGGCAGCTGTGAAATGAGGTGGAAGAGGGATGTTGAGTAGGATGACGATGGTGCTGATAAGGGAACAATAGAGCAAATGTTTGAATAATTATGTTTACTGACGAATTGGAAAAAAGGTGAGGTTACGACTGCTGCTGTTGATATCAGGACTTGGCAGGGCTGGATACAGACACCATTTGCAGCTAGAGGGTAATCGAGAAATGATTCGGTGAGCCTCGTTTCAAGAAAGTGAAATATTTCAAATTCTGGCCATGTGCCCAGCATGTCTACTTGCTATGTCAAACCCATTCTATTAGGCCCCATTCAAATTCAGACTAGTGAGGATGATTTTTACAGTGGCTTGCTTTGCAAAATGACTAGGCTGCGGGCTAGAGGGCTTGTCACATTTCCACAGCAGTCTCTGACAGAGCAGTGGTCCAAACAGGCGTGACCGGGCCGGACTGCGCGAGACGGATTAGTCAGACCTGCGGCTAGGTCGAAGGAATATGACTGCAGTGCCTGGATCCACGAGGCTGCAGGGGTGGATACAGAGGCAGAGAGAGGAGAGAGAGAGAGAGAGAGAGAGAGAGAGAGAGAGAGAGAGAGAGAGAGAGAGAGAGAGAGAGGATGCGTAGGAAGAGAACAAAGACCTCAGCCTCGGAGAGGGAAAGGCAAAGACAAAGGGAGGAAAAGGGAGCGATGTAAAAATAAGCACATGTTAGTGGGCGTTTTTGGAGAGGGGAATATCAAGACAGAACATGTGTGTGAGGCAGCGACCACGCACAGGCATCCATGTGGACATGGCTGAGTCGCACATGTCGTAGCCACTCCCTTTATGTGCGGTCGGTTACAAAGATTATCTTCGACGGCGGACAAAGCCGTCAAGATTTAAGGCAGGTGAAAACATTGGTCCCACACTACGGAATATGTCCAATGCAATAGATTTGTGTCAATCATGTAATGCCGCATTATCAGCGCGATGGCTGACGGGAAAGGTCAAACTTGTGTGTGCTCAGGTGTTCTTCTCATCTTCTTTCACAGCCAAAATGTCCGACAAGCCCGACCTGACCGAGATCGCCCGTTTTGACAAGACAAAGCTGAAGAAGACGGAGACAAAAGAGAAAAACCCTCTGCCCACCAAAGAGAGTGAGTGCCCCTTGCGTCTGTGTCTCTGTGTGTGTTTCTAGGCGGCGTTGAAGCCTCCATCCCCCCCTGCAACAATTTTCCTGTCAGCAGCTACTCATCACCTCCACTGCTGACAAATGACTACATGCTCAGCTAGCAGAGCAGCAGCAGCAAAAAAAAACAACTAAAATGCTGCAACATCAGCACATCATTGATATACATTAAATCCTGTGCACCAAACACAAGCCTGCTGACCTAAACCATCTTCCTCTTCTCTTCCTCAGCCATCGAGCAAGAGAGGAAAGGCGATGCCACACCTTGACTCCTGAGCACATGAAGAAAAAGACGCTGAGATGCCACAACAAAAAAGCACTTTCTTTTGATTATCACAGTATTTCAATCTCTTACTTTGTCTTCAGATGAGGGTGCTCTTGAGCTCCCTGGGGTTGCCGTAAGGGGTATGTGGCATCCTCACACGGGAATGCTCTCTTACCACTTTAAAAAACTTTAGCCTGGGTGCCTGTCTCGCACTGTTAGCCTATTGCTAACATGTCTCCAATATTGCCAAACTGGGGAGTGGTGTAGTGATGTAGCACAGAGAGATAGACAGGCACCCAGGCTATAGGGGACAGGGGGGTGGGGGGTGGGGTGACTACAGTCGTGGGAGCACTCAGAGTCTAATCATGTGGGATGTTTTCTTAATAAACTTTTTACTTTTCTTTATGAAATAAATATGAAGACATGGAACCAGTCAGCCCTGTGCATGTTGCTGTCTCTTTTGTGTTCATGTGCAGATTCTTATAGACACTCATGAGGCGCGGCCATGGAAGAAATACACATTACAATAAAAATGATTTTTCTAGACTGCTTGCAATTGGCCTGTACAGTATACAAGTATTGCATAGTACAATTATGTAATTCACACCTCATGAGTGCATATTTATGTCCATAGTTCAATGCACAAACAGGGACCGTGTTCCTGTATAGTTTACCAAAAGAAACATTTAAGAACACGGGCTGGCAACACACCTTATTTTTTTATACCTTAACTATAATGGTAATGTACTCCAAGTGGCTAATATTAAGCAAATCATCATACCAACATATTAATACATTTATGACAAAAGTCAACTCGTTATTATGAGAACTAGTTTGATCCTCTCCTTTAAATTGGCTCAACAAGGCAGCTAGTCTGTTAATTTTTAAAGATATCTTAGATTGTGAGTTTTTGCTTGGCATTAGAGCTTTAAACCATTACTTGATAAATGGACATAAAATTTATAATAATAGGTTAATTGTTGTAATTTTCAAGCAAAAAAAAAGTCAAGGGTTTGAAAGAGTCCAGCTCAAATGTGAGTATTTGCTATTGTTCTTAGTCTTTTATGATTAGGCTTTAGAATTTGAATCGGGATAAGAAAGCTATTTGAAGACCTCGCCCCTTGGCTTTAGGGAATAATTATGGGTATTTTTTTTCCCCACTATTATCAACTAAACGAGCCCTACTTGATTTCATTCAGCGAAGACTAACAGCAGCATCACAGCAGTGAAGACACACCGCAGTGCCAGCAAAGACAGTGCTGTGAAGCTAGCAGGAGCTACCTGGCTAGCTGGCAATAGAGAGGATGCTTGAGGCTGGAGGAATGTGGTTGGCTGAAAGGCGGAGGAAGGGGGGGTGTTCATTTCAGTTGAACACGTTCTTGAATTATTTAACTTTTTACCGAACTTTCCTGCATTAAGGATTGGATGCTTCTTTATGTGGCCTATACTTTATTTATTACAGTTGTTTTTTCTAATTCTATAACAGCAGCCTTCTTCTATGGTCATTTACAGCCCCACATGTGATGTCGCCGGCTGGCGTCAGCAGTCCTACCACCCATCCCCGGCCTGTCAAGCCCGTCACCTCCCGAGCCTTTATTGCTCCATTTCTCTCACCTCGCATGGCTCATGAATCACTCGTCAACGCTCCCCGGACGGCCTAATGTGTCCGAGATGTCTGTTAGAACAATTTAATTAGCGCGCATTTGGACTTCATGTTGTTTTAAGCTCAGTGTGTTTCAAAGAGGGTCCCCCGTACCCTGACGTGTCCTCTCTTGGAAGTGGTCGAGCTGGAATACACATAACTTACATGGAAAATAAAAATCCATGGGAGCTCTTAAATTGTTATTATTATGATTAACTTTACGTTTAGTCTATATTACTAATATATGGAAATAATTACATTAACATATGATACATATATATACACACTATTTATCTAATAGACTTCTGTCCAATTTTGACCATTTTGTCATTTAATAATAATAATAATAATAATGAAATTGAATTAATTTCTTTAAATGACGTAACCCACGTGATATGTCCCTGAGAGTTTCGGTGAGTATGAGACAACTAGCCCATGCTGAAACACGCCCAGCTGCATTGACTACTATTGTTTGCAGGTTATTAACCCATTAAATTTGATAAAGGAGCCTTGGGTTGAGGACAAATTATGAAGCATCGCAGATGGATATCTAATCGCTCTGTATTACTTCCCAACAAGGTGTTGATGGACTCGAGGTTTCAGTCGTGAATGCGGGCGATATCTAATTAGTGGGGATTATCCTCACCTCCACCTCTCCACTATTGTGTGGACCTCGCCCAGCCGCCCGTCTATTGTCCACGGCGCGGAGTGAATTGTTGTTTTAGGGGATTTTGAGTGGTTTAAAGTGGATTTGACATGTGTAAGCGATTCGATTTAAAAAAATTAAAAAAACTGTAATGTCAATCAATAACTCGGTAACTTCTCTCACAACAAATCACTGTACGAGTATGAAATGGTAGAAACCGGCATGGTGTTGACTGTTGATGAACGCATGTGATTATAGAGGCTAAATCAAGGATAATCAGAATTAATCCCAGACCTCTATACACTGAACGGATCAACATTAATCAGGTTTTTTTATTTAAATTTACAAATCAACACCATCTATGAAACACAAACTATTGACCGTACAATATAAAATGTATAAAACGTAAAAGCTCTTTTTTGTTTACACTCTTGTCAATTCCAGACTGTTTTCACACCAAGCGGTTTCCCAGGGAAACATCTATTATCCTATTATCAAGACGATGCCAATGTCGCCGATGTGTGAGGCAGTATTTACATGACTATATACCATCATGTCCTGAAAGACTTTATGGCTTTGTCGTTCCCCCTGAGGCACTGGTGCCATTTCCCAAACGTTTCCAACTACACATGAAGCCCCAAAAGCTGCCCTTCAGTTCTGTATTTCTGACTGTAATGTGATGAAGAGGAGCCATATTTAATGTCTTAATGTCTGAGCTGCATGTGTTGTGGCCTCAACCCCTCTTCAAATCCCTTAACAATAAATCATTACAATAGACCTATAGCACTATGATAGATGCCTTTAGGATAGTAGCTTTACAGTGATGTGTCATGATACACCTGAAATTAAAATATATGATTAATATGGGGTTTATGTGTCCTATTTGTAACGCTCAGGATGATATACACTGCATAGCTTCGATTCGTGGGAAAAAGCGTGTAAGGATTGGAGCCTGGGAACGGCAGGTGAATGAATGAGGGGCTGTTTAAGTGTCTGCGTCGCTTCTTTGAAGTGCACTTATGCAGCGACGGCTCCCATTTGTCTGTAGGACGCGGCGATCAATGTCGTCGTCGACGCATTTTCACAGTGAAACGTTACCTGCGGGACAAATCTGTCAATCAAAGGGGCAGGAGCATATAAATATCATCAGCGAGGAGTCTGGCTACAACTTCAGTTGCCCTCTTCTCTCTCTCGCTCTCTCTCTCTCTCTGGGCTCTCACGTCTGGGATACAAACACACAGTCCTCCGGTTTGGATTACAGCTGTTATGGGACCTTTGAATCTCCTTCCAACCGTGGTTCTGTCCATGTTCTGTCATGCTCACTTTGCACTAGCCTGGTATGTCGCTAACTTTTGGATGAATTAATTTCAAATTACAACAGTGCGTGTTTGTCAGTGACCTTGGATTAACGTGGCTGTCCTGTTTTCTCTCTTAAGGACGGTGAATAATTTCCTCATGACTGGACCTAAGGTAAATACATTTTGGGCGTGAAATCTCTTCTTTAAATTTAAATATTTTAGATGACTTTGTTTAAAAAAAAAAAATTGGTTAAATGCAGTAATGACCAACGTTTCTATTTGTTTCCTCTCCCAAGGCTTTTCTCACCTATGCCGGTAGTGTTCAAGTGGGCGCACAGGGTGGAATATATGAGTGTAAACACCAGTTCGCGTTGGAGAGGTGGAACTGCCCAGAAAACACGCTCCAGTTGTCCACACACAACGGCCTTCGAAGTGGTAAGATATTAACATCCATGTGTCTGTGTCATATGCTTGACTTGCAGCAGTGAGGTGGAGTGCTGGATGAGTTCAATTTCAGCAAATGTCGCTCTTTTGCACAGAGTTAATCCTCCAGCGCAGAGAGGGTGTTGTGACCGACTGTGCGCTGTGACCTCAACGGAGGAGGGAACACACATACACTTCAGTTACTTGCTGGAACCGCATTTATAAAACACCAAACATGCCAAACATCATTACCCTATTCGATTCCTGTACTGCCTTTACGCGCGGTTTACGCGCCTTTTACGCACAGTATATGAGCGCAGCCTTTGCGCATCTATGGCCCCAAATTGGATCGCAAACTAAAGTGATTCGCTTTCTTTGTCATTCATTGTAGCCACAAGAGAGACGTCTTTCGTCCATGCTATCAGCGCGGCAGGAGTGATGTACACGCTCACCAAGAACTGCAGTATGGGGGACTTTGACAACTGCGGCTGTGATGACTCCAGAATTAGACAGACAGGTACATTTTCTATGATTTGCACATCTAATAGGCATGTCTGGTCTATGTTACAGTTAAGTTTTTATTACGTGAGACTTTTTGTTCTGATAACTAAATGTGCATTTTTGAATCCCCAGGTGGCAGAGGATGGATTTGGGGAGGCTGCAGTGATAACGTGGCGTTTGGAGAGAAGATCTCCAAACAGTTTGTGGACGCACTGGAAGGTGGGCATGACTCGCGCGCAGCGGTCAACCTGCATAACAACGAGGCAGGCAGACTGGTAAGAGTGTACAATTATTAGTAACTGGAGTTTGTTATCGCTTTGTATGGGCTGTGTTCTCAAATGTAAACAAGTGTAATGGGAGAGGAAAAGTGATGTCTTTTGTCAGCGGCTTTTACGCACGGGTTCAAATCCAACAAGGAGAAAGTCGCGCACGTTTGATCATTCCATTTCCATCACTAACACTCTCGCTCTCTTGGCAGGCCATCAAAGCGACCATGAGGAGAGCGTGTAAGTGTCACGGAGTGTCCGGGAGCTGCAGCATCCAAACCTGCTGGATGCAGTTGGCCGACTTCAGAGAGGTGGGCAACTACCTTAAGGTGAAGCACGAACACGCGAAGAAGCTGGAGATGGACAAGAAGCCCGCGAAGGCCGGGAACAGCGCGGACAACCGAGGGGCCATAGCGCACGCCTTCCGGAGCATCGCCCGCACAGAGCTAATTTACCTGGAGGACTCCCCGGATTACTGCGTCAAGAACCGGAGCAGGGGATTTCCAGGCACCGAGGGGCGGGAGTGTCTGAAGGGCAACAAGAACATGTCCCAGTGGGAGCGAAAGAGCTGCCGCAGGCTGTGCTACGAATGCGGCCTCCGAGTGGTGGAGAAGCGCATCGAGGTAGTCAGCAGCTGCAACTGCAAGTTCCACTGGTGCTGCACAGTGAGGTGTGACAAATGCGCACAGGTTGTTACCAAATATTACTGTGCGCGTAAAGAAGGTGGGAGAAAACCGCACAATAAAACGAAGCGCAGGCACCGTGCGCGCGGGAACTGACTGCCATTTGGTGCATAGACTATCTTCATCACTTTTTATTTCTTACAGCCTTGTGGAGATCAATGAGCATTATTCTGTATTATAAGAATGTTATTTTCATCAGATCACCTGGAGCCTGCACTTGATCTTATTGATTTGATCCTGTAAATCACGCCATGGTTTTTTTGAGGACCAAACTCTTCACGCATGCTCTCTCGTTAAGGGGATTTGTTGCGACTGTCTTCTGTGAAGTCTCAAAATTGTCTAATATTTTATATGTATTTTTATTAATTGAAAAGGTTACGCAATAAATATTTTTTCTACAATACGTATGACTCCAACTGATTTGTCAGGGGCAGAATTTTGTATATTGGTGTCCTGGTGTCATACAGCCTCGGGGAAGAAAATAAGCTGGTGCCTAATGCCATCCTTTGATGTGCGCAGAGGCGTTTCCTAAACTCGTCAACCAATCAGCGGCCTCGGACTTCGTGGGACAAAGAACAAGAGTTCCATTTGTTCTTCATTCAAATAAAAGAGAAAGTTGCAGTACACAGGGACAAATTGATCTCTACTTTGAGGGACAACTGTGTAGGTGAAAATGGTGCATGTGTTTTTTTGGCTCCTGCCTCTTTTATACAAAACGTGTCCGGGACATGCTTGGTAAGAGACTATATACTGTTTGCCGGTATCTTCTCTAAGTGTTTGCGTCAACCTAAGGTCTCATTCTCCTCATCTGTCTTCCTCTCAGGGTGGCAAGTAACTTTCTCATGACGGGACCCAAGGTAAATAGATTAGATTACCCCGACAAGCTTATATATCTTTTCGAAATGTCAATCGGGCCAACAACATGACATTGCCTCTCCTGCAGGCCTATCTCACCTATGCAAGAAGCGTGCAGGGGGGCGCACAGACTGGGATCGACGAGTGCAAACACCAGTTCGCGTGGGACAGATGGAACTGTCCCGACTCCGCCACTCACCTCAAGGGACTAAAACGCGGTAGGTTGAGATTGTAAATAACAATTCCTTCATTGAGGTATGTACGCAGATCCTAAAATGGAGAAGAAAAAAAAATGCATGCGTAAAATGTGTCAAGAATATACAATAACACAGGACATCATAGAAACATATTAATGTTACGTGCTGCCTATACAGAGGAACATTCGCTGAATGTTTTATAGTTTTATATTCGCCTTTATAAAACGTGGTTGCTCTTTTTTTTCCTCATCAACAGCCACCAGAGAGTCTTCTTTCGTCCACGCCATCAGTTCCGCGGGGGTCATGTACACTCTGACCAGGAACTGTAGTCTGGGAGACCTCGACAACTGCGGCTGCGATGTCTCCAAGAACGGGAAAATTGGTGAGCTTCTAAGCAAAACTCAGATTGTAATCTTATGCTGTGCACATACAATTTATATTATTTCCAAACTTTAGAGGGCTCAATTGGGAGACATGATTTACATTTTTATTTATTTTTTTTGTACAGGCGGTCGTGGCTGGTTGTGGGGTGGCTGTAGTGACAACGTGGATTTCGGAGAGAGGATTTCCAAACAGTACGTGGATGCGCAGGAGACGGGGCAGGACTCCAGGGCTGCTGTCAACCTGCACAACAACGCGGCTGGGCGGCAGGTAAATTCCGCTCACGCCACAAGCACTTATCTCACGTTACACCATTTGAAGTTGTTAGGAATTGTTAACTTTACCAGGTTTCCAACAGGCTGTGAAGGCAACAATGAAGCGCATATGCAGATGTCACGGCATGTCGGAGAGCTGCAGTGTCCAAACCTGCTGGACACAGCTGTCCGATTTCAGAGAAATCGGCAACTACCTGAAGATCAAGCATGGCCAGGCCCAAAAGCTGGACATCGACAAAAAGCGCATGCGTGCTGGCAACAGCGCGGACAACCGGGGTGCCGTCGTGGACGCGTTCGGCGGCGTCTCGCAGACGGAGCTCATCTACCTGGAGGACTCCCCGGACTACTGCCGGAGGAACACCAGCATGGGGCTGTACGGCACCGAGGGCCGGGAGTGCGTGCAGCACGGGGAGGGGTTGACTGTGTGGGAGCGGCGCAGCTGCCGCAGGTTGTGTCACGAGTGCGGCCTGAGGGTGGAGGAGAGGCGCACGGACGTCGTGAGCAGCTGCAACTGCAAGTTCCACTGGTGCTGCACGGTGAACTGCGACGACTGCTCTCAGGTCATCGTCAAACACGTGTGCGCGAGGAGGGAAGGGGCTGATGGGAACGGCTTTAGACGGAGACTCCGTGGACCCAAGTGAAAAAAAAATAATATATGTATATTTGTGGATCTATTACCTGTCTACATCACAGTAGTCTGTTAAATAATGGCCCATATTAAGATGTTAAATGTCCGTTTGCACTTTTCACGTCTCATTGTATAAATACTTGAGTGTCTATTTATGTGTTTTGTTTAATTCAAATACAAGTTAGAAATAAAGCTTCTGAATGTCACATTTCATTTCGTCTTTACCTTGTAAATCCCAGGGTCAATGGGATTTTATGACAGGGCGCACAAGCGTCTATTAGAATGAGAATGGAGCGAATACACTTAACAGAGGATTACATGGATAACATGGTGCAGTTCGCACCTAGCCAAGGTGTTGATCCAGCATTGATCCGCTATCACTTTGATGTTCAACGTGTATTGATGCCATTCAAAGAGCAGCGAGGCTTTGAAAGACAAAACAGGGAAGCATTTCCACCGCTACAAGTTGCTGTTTGGCCTGATAATCCGTGACACCACAGCCTATATAGCCTACTAGTCTTTGCATACCACAGGCAATGCAAATGTATCACAATGCATCAAGAGGGCAAACAGATTGTAACCAAACTCTGTTTCTCAGCAAAGTGGGTCACATTGAAATCCAGACACTGCATTGTAAGTCAGGCAACAGTTCTAAATGAGTCAAGATTCCACCATGAAAGCAAGTTAATTTCTAATCTTATAATTTGCAAGTAATTAGGCCTGAGAGAAGCCTGGTCTCCACCCACCGGCCTCTCTGTGTCTAAGGAGCCATTCATTTGCCTCCTTCTCTCCTCATACCCCCTGTATCTCCAAAAATCTTCCTCTCAGCTGGACGTGTCATAAATCTGCCACTGCCTCAGCTGAATGAGTGATGGCATGGATATTATCTTTTTAAGGGGGTCCATGCCTGGGGGAGAGGGGGAGGGGGCTGTTCCACTAAATTTAAAGACCAGTTAGACGCAGTAAAGAAGGAGATAAATGAGAAATTACAGCATGGATTATCTTTACCAGTTGATCGGCTGGTGTGACTTTAGACTGCTTGTCGTCACTCTGAACACTTCAGTCAAATTATATATATTATCATTAATATGCACACTGTTTTTTGTAACATGTACATGTCACTGCCAAATAGAAATCTAAGCAGCTGTAACCAATGTTACAGGTTGCTGTATATACTGAATATACAGCAACCTGTAACATTGGTTATTCAATATTTATTCCAGCATGCACCATTGTACTGCTGTATTGTTTACAGTCAATAGAAACGGTCTTACTTATAGACATTGTATGTTGTTGTTCTGTATATATATACACACACATACATATATATATACACATACATACATACATATATATATATATATATATATATATATATATATATATACACACAATACACACATACATACATACTGTATGTGTATACACACCTAGCTGTCCTGGCTATAGCTGCATTTCTATTTATGTGCACGTAAATTGAGAGAAACAAAAACAGAGTCAAATTGATACTCATATCTGACCAATGAAGCTAAATCTGACAAACTGAAAATGAGTTAGATTTACTGATAAAATAAATCACACAAACAGCCAGAAACACTTAAAAAGCTGAGAAACTACCACTACAAAAAAAAAAAAAACGTAATTGTAGAAGGAACAAGTAACACTCTCACAGACCAAAACACTCCCTCCCATGCTTCCCATTTGTCTGTTTGCTTGTGGGGATGTCCTGTATTTCCCATGCTGCCCTGCTGTGCGTTAATGAAGGTTTCGCCCCAATGGAAGCCCCCCCCCGCTCCGCCCCTTCCCTCTGCTCTCCACTGAGTGCATCATTGCTTCCATATTGGTCCATATGATGCTGTTGCTTGTGGCTGCACATCACAAGCTTGCCGATTATTCCTCTTTTACCTGCTTTGAGAAACAACCACAGTAACTGAATATCATCTTACACTGATTCAACACCTTGCTGTATAATTATACTCTATTTCATGTGTGGCAGTATCATGTCTTTCATTGGAGGGAAAGTTTCCCAATCAGGACAGAGGAGGAAAACCGAGGAGGGGGGAATGGGGGGGGGGGGGTCGATCTCCCACGGAGACCCCCCAGGAGGACTCATGTATTCACCCAGACATGCCCGGGGGTGTAGGGGGATCTGAGCGTGATTGATCATTCCTCCTCTCTGCGGCCCTCCTCTCTCACCTGGGTGTGAGATGCCAAGAGGCCTGACGCAGGCTGAGGGCTGGGACTCCAGACCCGACGCGGCCTTCAACAAAAGCCGTGTTATGAATTAGAATGAAAAGCATGCATGTGATCACAACATGACTTATATCTCTGAGCAGCAAACATCAACCAATGCATACGAATGCATCTATTTAGAAGAGTATGTCAACTTTAAATTCACATTAGACGTGAGCTACACAGTCTATTTAGATCTAAACATACTTAAACCTGCATCTCACATCAAGATCCAGCTGCTCAGTCAGCAATCGGACAACACCAGTTAGCGCAAACTAAAATAACCACCATCTGCAGCTACAAGCATGTGGTGGCGTGCATGTAGGTGTGTGACAGGAAATCAGAAGGCTCTATGTTTAGAGAAGGAAATACAGATATATCATTGATATCACAAGTGCTTAAAAACCACAGAAACTTTGCTACTTCAGCCTTTTTACACAACAGACGGGGGCGAAGATGACACAAATGTGCCTATTTAAGGGCAGAGAGGTCATATTTAACTTTCATTTTTACAGGTCGAGTGCGTTGAAGACTTCAAGAGCAACAGTTTTGTGAGACCACTGCAAAGCAAGTCGATTAAACCCTTCATTTTGTGACGCTTACAGGAGACGAGCATGAGTTTGAACAATGTTCCCTCTAAAGTGGAGGTGCTGGGATGGAGTCCCCAAAGTCTGGCCGACTACATGAGGAGGGTGAGTATCAAAAGAACCGCTTGAGGTTGAAATAAAGTGTTTTCTGTAACAAGTACTGGAGTTACTTTTTCTAAAAAGTTAAATCAAAACTTGAGATGTGACAAATCTTAAAAGGCCGGGGCTGTACAATACATATAAAACTAAGTAAACACTACAGTATATGCAAATATATCACTTGAGTAATGCAAGCAGCAGTTCAAGGTTCACTCTGTTAGAATAGACTGAGCTACTATGATATTTCAAGGCAAGTATATAACTCAAGACATGCAGTTAAAGTTGATTTGCCTGCTCTAAAAGTCTGTGACGTCCTCTCAGCTGAAGTTATCCGGCTGCGACAAACTCGTGATAAAGGAGAGCATAAGTGGAGCACAGTTCATGGTAAGGATGTACTACATCTCTGCAGGCCTGTGCACGCATTTACCATTCTGAAATACAATTTATTTTTCTTTAATATTCAAATCTACGTCATCCAGGAAATGACGATGTGCAACCTTCAAGTGTTCCCCAGCCTTTATGTCCCGTGAGTCCGACTGAAAATACATTTATTTCATTGACAACGAACAGTAATCCTAACCAAAGATATTGTTTTAAAAAGGGTTTTGTATCTTCATAGATCAGTTACTAAGATTCAAAGTGATATCAACAAGGGGGATCAGAAGAAGGCTTTTGGTCAAAAGTAGGAAAACAGATTTCATTTTACAGTTCATACCGGATGTGAAACTGTAACAACAATGCATAACGTTCTCATTTTCTGTGCAGATCAAAGGCACGAAAGTACCCAAAAAAAGGTAAAGGACACTTGGGTTAGACTATGCCACTAATATCATAAAGCCATCCTTCCTTAGGCCTGATGATACTGTTCTTTTTATGGCTTATTTTCCAACAGTACAGGAGGAAGAAGACTGGGACTCTGATGAGTTTGTAAGTAAAACACATCTTTTAATGTTAAAAAAAATTGTCAGCGTCAAAGCAAATTAAGTGACACATAACACAAGGAATAGATCACATGTCTGGGTTGTATGTGTGTGTGTGTGTGTGTGTGTGTGTGTGTGTGTGTGTGTGGGGCAGGACAATGAAAGTGATAACGACTATGATGGTCCAGAGGAAGACGACTACATCTGTGCTTTGACTGAGCCACAGACAGCTGAGCAGCAAGACGGTGAGGAGACCTATGAAGAGACCAGCGAGAGGCCTTCCTCTGCAGACACACCGAAGCCTCCTCGACGTCCCAGAATGGCTAAACTTCAGGATAGTCACTGCAGAGGTGACAGAAACATGTAAAAACATATCAGCATATCTCCTGCCTTTTCGTTTGATGTGCTTGGAAAGCAGAATTGGTGATCCCATTTCCTGCAGGCCTAAGTTAAAACACGTGTGTGTGTGTGTGTGTGTGTGTGTGTAGATCCTGTTCATAAGCCGACCACTGCTGAAAGGACCTCAAAACCTCCACCGTTTTGTCCACCCAGAGTGAACCCGACGCCTCAGAGACCTTTCAAAGCACAAGGTGACGGCACATTTACTGACTCCATGACCACCTGAGCTATTGATGATGATGATGATGATGAACTAATCCTTCTGTAAAACATGTTGTCCCATTCTGAACACCAGCCAGCCAACACAACCTGCATATCGACAGGAGCAGGAAGCCCGGACAATCTGGCCCATCCCAGACAGACCGTACAAAATCAAGTAGGTGCTGCTTATTATATACTGTTTGGGGCGATTGTACCGGTTGAACAGCAAAATGTTATTGCAAAACAAAATTGCTGTTCACATTCCGTTTTGTCCACAAGAGGGCGGCGCTGTCAAGGCTCCTGGCTCATCCACGAGCACTATCCCTAAACCCAGAGTCCCCAAACCCACAGATGTGTCCAACAGGTAGGCCAACCGTAACAGCTTATGAGTCTAGCAAGCCTGTCACTCCAGGTAATGAAATTATTTGAGTATTATTTCAATGATGCTCCATTTCATCTCTCCACTCCCAGAGCAGCTAAAGTCATTCCAGTTCCTCCAGTGTCAACACAGCCTGCTAAGGTTGCCAACTCAATACCAGGACAAAGTAAGGTGAGGCGCAAATGTGGAATGACAAATGAGCCATGACTTCCATATAAACTGTGCTTGCTAGTGAGCACCAGTGATATTAAGAGGGTGCTTTTCTGTGCAGTTTGAGTAATTTCAGTAGGGGAACAGCAGATGGCGCTGTTGTAAAAACAAAGAAGACAGAGGGACTCTTATGTCTGCTATGAACTCAAGAGATTTTATTCACTAGACTGGGTTAACTGAGAATACCTGTTACGATGAGAAGGAAGAGCCGGTTTCTGTAGTCTTTACTACGACTGTCTTGTTATGTTGTATCCAGGGTTTGGATCCCAGCTGGTACGGAGGAAAGGTGACCAGACACCAAGCTGAAGTCTCCCTCAGAGAGGTGAACAAGGTCAGTCTTGCCCTCCTCTCTCAGGAGCACAGACACACGTACACACAAACATGCAGCTTTACCAGGATGGTATTTGCAATATCGTGTTAAACTGGCTGAATGTGTGTCCGTGTGGATTTGTCCACGTTTGTGTTTTTAGGACGGGGCATTTGTGGTGAGGGACAGCTCACACGGCGAGGCCGAGCACCCCTACACCCTGATGCTGCTCACACAAGGCAGGGTTTACAACATCATGATCCGCAACCAAGGCGACTCCTACTCCCTCGGCACTGGCTTGAGAAAGACCCAGGTAAACTGGAAATGCTGATGCCATTAAAAAATAATGTTGAAATGAGGAAGGCGAAAGCCGGTCTGTGTTCACTTAAAATAAACTGAAAAGTTCACATCTTGTGGCTCGCCTCAGGGGAGCGTTTGATGCTGACTTGTGCCGCGCTGCGTCATTAGTCCCCTGTCATCTTTTTCCTGTGTGTGTGTGCGCGTGTGTGTGTGTGTGTGTGTGTGTGTGTGTGTGTGTGTGTGTAGAGTTTCCCCGGGGTGAAGGAGATGATTATCTATCACACAGACACCCCACTGCTGCTCATCGATGCCACAGACCAGAGCGCTGAAGCGCAGAGCCACTGCTGTCTGCTGCACCCTGCGGGTCTCTGACCAGCACCGAGCTTAACGTGGGTGTTTGCATCCGACTCTCTATGCTAATTTCTGCGCATGCATACCAGTGGCACACTTTTTGCAAAACGCAAAAGGTCATTGTTGTGTAATTCCTCTGTTTTTGTAACATCATTTGCATTTTTAGTGAACAGAATGAGAGAAAAGAAATTATAATTTTTTTTTTTTTTTTTTTTTACACGGCTGATGTTTTTTGGTATATTTTACTAAACTACGTTCACACAGCCTTACTTCTGTTCTTCATGCCTCGGTTTCAGGTCCAGCTGGGGGGGTTGCTGCTTCAGCGCCAACTTGTCAGGGTGGCCAACACAAACAATCAGATCACATTGCCTCAACTGGGTTCGCACTGCAGGCAGAAAACAAATCCAGAAAACCTGGTTTCACAAGTGCCTCGGGTCAACACAGTTCTAAGATGTCCGAAAGTCACGTTTCAAAATATAGAAGCTTCCACACCAAGGATGAGAGTACTTAAGAGGAAATAACCTGAATGTTAAACTTGGATACATGCCTCTCTATTTTATCCTGTTATTATAAAGTAGTACTGGTCTTCACTGTATATCTGACCCAAAGATGTGCTACTCAAACATAAGTACATTGTGTTTGAGATCAATGAGAAATGTATATTTATTCCCATATCTATTTTACACATGAATTCAAACCAGGTTTTTAAAATGTGCTCTGTAAAACAGGCTCAATAAAATTCACTCAAGAGTCAGTCTGCACTGTGCATACTAAATAAGTTTGATTATTGAGGGCGGTGTTGATGAACAAAATTGTTCCGCAATGAAAACAGAGGAGCAACAATTAAAGATGGAACAATTAAAACAATTTGGGGAACAGAAAAACTAAAATGACACGAGTACTTGATCTTTTGAGAAAATCGTTTTCTTTTTGTTTTCAAATCTGAAAGCTGGCAACAGCTCTCCAAAACAACAGGTTGACTGACAACTACTTTGACTGTCTTTGCCCAAGACTGTCCCCCATGGCAAAATAAAAAAAATAAACTTGCAACATCATGCCTCACATCAAACGGCATGATGGACAACCACATGTGTGAAATCTTTCCGTTACTCATATCGGCCCATCTGCAGAGTGCAATCTGACCGACTGTCATGTAGCATCGTGCAACTCTGCCCCGCTGACATCTACAAGCAAGGCTAAGTTGAGCAGCAGTTGGTGCGCAGTAATCCCATTTGGTTATCACGTTTCACATCTCGGATAACAGTTACATCACACGCTTTGCATATATTTGCAAATCGATCATCAAGGCCGTCTTAGTGGCATAATTTGATTCTTACTGACATTTTTTGGAGATGAACAGTCAAACATACATGCCAGTTGATCCATGCAGTGAGATAAGGAGTCCAGTCCTTTCACCATGTTCTCCAGATCAATGCAGGCAGTTGAGGCAGCTTGCTCTGTGCGCTTCTCTGTGTTCTCCATCTGAAAAAGTAATTGCATAAGAACAAAGCAGACTATGTCAACTGTAATTATACCACACAAAATCTTACAAACTTGAAAGTGCAATTCTGACTACTGGTACAATATCCCAAGTAAACATGAACATTAAAAAGAGGTACTGCACATTGAAATGTGATTTATTGAGCTGTAAAGTGAACGATATAACAGTAGTGTGATGAAAGACATTAATGCAGGTGTTAACATTGACATTGTTTATAAAGATCTGGGTTTTGAAGGTTGAAAATGGCTCAGTACTGTTTTAATTCAGACCCGAAGGTTACCCTATAGATTACCCTATTTGGTACTTATCTATGACATGAGATCATTGGTAAATCCTGGGGGAATAATTACACTTTAATACATTCCAAAAGTAGGTGACAACAGACATGTAAGTCTATGTCTGTAAAAAACAACAACACAGAAGACATTCTGGCTTTATGCGTTTTTATTATTCAATTGAACAGGCTAAAGCCATCAGAATACTTTACAACCCACATATCTAACACAAACTGAAGGCCTTGCTAACATCAACTAACAATAAGTCATTACTGAATGTAACATCGTTATTTTTAACACAAAGAAACATCGTCTTGGGAACTGAAAACTCTGATATGAGCTCTGAATAGATGTTGAGGCAGTAGGAATAGTTTATATGTCCATCTCTGGCTCCTGGTCTCGGTCTCCACAGATAATAGCGCGGCACTTATGATAGTCTTCTTTCAGCTTCAGCATGGAGGTCCCCAGCTCAGGACTGGTCCGAACGGCCACCATGTCATAACTCATCCAAGTCAGCTGCACTACAGGTGGACACACACGAAGATAACGGTGGTTATTACCAGACATGCACCGGTATGTGACATCTGATTCCCGAATTGCAGCCATATTAAAAGAAGCCTGTCTAACGCGGTGTTACAACGAGACAAAGTTACACACCTGATGTAATCTCAACGGCTTCTATCATTCTCTCCAAGTCCGTGTTCAGCTCCAACACGTCGTCCACGCTGTCCTGTGGTAGCTCGGGGAGAGATGACGAGTTGGCCATCTTAAATTACAAACCGGCGGTTGTCTTTTTAATCAGCTGTCCCGTCACACAGACACTTCTCCGACAACACTATCGTCAGCTAAGCTAGCTAGCTTGCGGCGCTGTGGTATTAAGTTAGCTACGGTCAAGTTAGCATGATAGAAATACGATTAAAAATACAATTTTGACGGAATTTCATCTGTCAAGGGGAACAGCAGCATCTACAAACAACAGCTGTAGTTCAAATAAGTAGTTCATGGGGTTAAATGTGTATTATCTCATTTTAAAATGTGCAAAACTTACGGTCGAGCGTCTTTCTTCGGTAAGAAGGTTTGAAATAAAAAGCTCTCGCGCTAACTTAAAAAAACCAAAAACGATGCGCATTCTTATTTTAGAACGTCATGATGTAACTTCCTACGATATTCGGGATTGTTTTCGCCACACAAAACCCTTATTACGTAAAATGACTGTATTAAAAACTTCCACTGACTGTAGGCAGGCTACACTGGTTTGGCAATAATTCGAAACATTATCAAAAAAGATAATGTAAGGTAATGTTGCCTGTATTGCTTGGAAATATCTGGGGGAAATTAGCTAACATATATAAAAGGAAATGCTACGCCGCCTACAGTTGCCATTTGAATTGGCTAAATAATATCAAAATACTATTATATTCAAATGATACCGTATAAACTACTGTTACTGTAATGCTGTTATTAACCCATTATTCCTACTACTGCGGTAGTCTGAAGCTACTTTTATGATATTCCTTTGATATTGCTACAGCTAAGAGGCCATTACAATTGCTTTTGTTTTGTTCATGATAGTTATCACTCTTTAAGTGTGGTAAAGCTTTATAGAAAATATGGATGCAATCTAATATTAATGTAACTCTAAATATGATCCATAATTAAATAAGAAAACATTAGTCTCTGTTCTGTAAGAGACAGTTGTTCATCTTCATAATGACTAAACTGGCCAGGATTAGCAAGCAGAAAAAAGAATGATTACATGTATAATCTAAATTATTTCATTGTGTTTCAATTTACATCATAATCATCAATAAAGGCCAGATGACTGAACAGCTTGAGTGGAAAATTATTTAATTGAGGGTGAACAAAACCCCTGGAGGAAGTGAACCAGCTGACACCAGGAAAAAAACTGAGAGAAAGTAGGAACAGGCTTCTCACCTGAAAAAACAACCAATCAAACGAGGCAGGGGGCGTTTCCAGAGGAACAGATAAAGCAGGTATGACAGGTGACATCTTGACATAAAGCAAGGGCAAACGGACCAGAAAGGGGGAGGAGAAGAGTAGCTTACAACTTGGAAGTGTCGAGACCATCATTTGGACCAGCTCACATTCAAATACCTGCAAAGGTCTGAACAAGGAGAAGGACTTTTCGAGCAGACTCTGAGCAGTAAGAAGACATTTTTACGATGTCTGCGTTTGAGGCCCAGGGACAGTCTCCTCCTCGGTGTGGCCCACAGTTCCCCAGCCTCGGCCAGGAGCCCCCTGAGCTCAGCATGTACAGCGACTGCTACTACCCTCCTCCCTCGCTGCCAAGTCCTCAGCGCACCACTCCGACCTCCTACGACCTGAGCGACTACACCACCTCCTCCCCGAACCCTTACCTCTGGTTCAACGGCTCCGGGATCAACACGCCGCAGTACCTAGCTACCGCCGGCCCGCCCGGTAACCCCGGCCCCCCCTTCGTCCCTCAGCACTATGGCATGCAGAGGCCTTACCTGGGTCCCGCCGGAGCCGGGGGTCCGGGAGGGGAGCTGAGCTGGTTCTCTCTCCCCTCACAAGAAGACCTGATGAAGCTGGTCCGGCCGCCGTACTCCTACTCCGCTCTCATCGCCATGGCCATCCACGGAGCACCAGACCGGAGACTGACATTGAGTCAGATCTATCAGTATGTGGCCGACAACTTCCCTTTCTACAACAAGAGCAAAGCAGGCTGGCAGAACTCCATCAGACACAACCTGTCACTCAACGACTGCTTCAAGAAAGTACCAAGAGACGAGGACGATCCAGGTAATATTTGTGTTTAATGTGCTGTAGTGTTTCATCGGTGTGTTTAAAGACATTTTTCCATTTTCAAATTTAAATTGAGCCTCACTAACTCAGCATTCTCACGCTACAGGCAAGGGCAACTACTGGACGCTTGACCCAAACTGTGAGAAGATGTTTGACAACGGAAACTTCCGTCGCAAAAGAAAGAGGAAGTCCGATTCCCTCTCAGGCGCTGATGGCGGCTCGGGGGCTCCAGAGTCAGGTGACAGCGAAAGGGGAAGCCCCAAACACTCGGCCGGCCTGAACATCTCTTCCACGCCGGACAGGATCCCCTCCCCTTCATTGTCAGGCCCCGCACCTTGCCTCAGCAGCTTCCTGTCCGAGATGTCCGGCATGACGGCCGGAGCAGCCGGCGAGGTGGGAGGCGACGTGCTGAGCAGGCCGCTGCAGATCAACCTGCCTTTAGATGGGTCTCATAGACCCACGCAACCTGGAAGCTTTGGGGGCTACTCCCCCAACTCAGTTGGGCCAGAGTGGGCGCCGCAAGGGCCGCCTCCCCCCGTGCTCTCCTCTTCACCCACCCACGCCTCCCTAGGCTACGCCAGCCCCATCCTCAGCCAGTACAGTGGGTCCAGTGGGCATTTTTACCCTACGCTGAGCTCGACAGGAATCATCTACCATCGCGAGGGCACAGAGGTTTAATGAGACATTAAGGGGGGAAAGTTTGGGTTTGAAAAGACTCTTGATGGGAAATGTCACCTGTCTGGTCACTTTTGTCAGAGAGAGAGATTCGGTTGTGAAAGACAACACACACACACACACACACACTCACAGATTGCGCTGACTGAGACAGTTGAGATCACTATAGCGTGTGACAGCCGAGTAAAAAGGGGTTAGACTCCCACAGTAACAGCTGAGTCAGCTACTACGGGTGTCACTCCCTGAAACCGTAGTCAGCCCCGCTATCAGATCCTCAGTCAGCTTTTACTCAATCTAAAGCCGGCCTCTATCAGATCTGACTCATTATTAGCAGATCCTGAATCTGATCTGCTGACACCAGGTCATTTCACACTGCTATCTGTGATTCTTTGATGGTATCAACCATACAAACAACGCTCAGACAGCACATTTAGAGGAGTAGTTAATTACACCATTGTCTACGTATGGGAGTGTGTTGGAATTAACAGAAGGTAAAAGGTAGAAGTTGTTTTTTGTAGTACTAAAGCTTAAATAATCTGATGTCTTTTAGTGGTTATTGTGCTTTGTAAATATGTTAATGTTTTGTGTATTGTTATGCATTTATATTGTTGGTTTGTCGGTACAACTGTTATTGTATAAAATGTATTCCTAATGAATGGTACATGCTATATGCGTTGTGTTTTTGATATGAATAAAAGGTTTTAGAGTTCTACACATTTTCTCAATTTCTCAATTTATTTTCATGAAGAATAATTATGACTCAGATTTCTCTCAAACACCGCAGCCTAATCTCAGAAACGACAAAAAGACAGAAAGTAAGCAAGGCAATAAGCGCCCACCGACAGAAAACAGTCCTGTCAGAAAACTGATGACCGGCAGAGTAGAACCTGCATGTCGGTGTAACACGATCTTTGTGTGATGGATAGTTAACTGATTCTCCTAAACATTCCCATGTCCCTCTTTGCTCCACAAAACAACACTGAAATCCCTGTCCGTCACACAATCTGTTCACACACTGCTGAGTGGATGCAAGAAGCGTCATTTGGGGAGAGGCGGACCAACCCGGAAAAAAAAAAAGCTGTAAAGATGCTGAAGCGTGAATTAAACACTCGCTTTAACACTTCACTATTGGTGAATTTTAACCAATATTATTCAACGTTTTTCAACATCATAGATAGTTGAGACCATGAAAGAAAAACCAAGAACATTCTGTACACGCAGTAGGTTTTATTAAGTCAAATTTAAAAACTTTATTGCCACAGGCACAGAGAAACAGGTTTCTGCTGTACAAAGAAATTCATAGGTGCCTTTCTTCTGTAAACTGTTATTCTTAAAAAGGTTACATGAAGAGAATAACAACAGTAATGTGCAGTAGAAGAAACAATCATAATGTAAGATAAGAACAGTTTTGAAAATAAAGAGACCGTAAAACCAACAACTGCAATGTACTTGTGTAAAGTCAGATGTGTAAATGTGCAATAAGTCAGATGGACTATTTTCTGTTATGTGTCTTGATACAGCATTTGTAATTCATACAGTAATATAATATTGTTGAATACATTTTATTTCCCAACATCTAGAACACATGAGTCTATGATTCCCCTGTCCAATTGTAAATTTGGACTTTTTCAATCAGTAATAACCATTTTCTAAATTGAATAAACAAAAGTTGAACGCAACTTTCAACTGTCACAAATCATGATAATAATCATATTACTTAGTTTTATTCTTTTCTTTAGCTATCCTGCACAGACAGTGTGTTATCTATATCAATATAAATCCTTTGATAGGTGTCAGCCTGAGGCCTGTATTTACCCTGAAACACAGGCAGCATGACAGTCATTTACACTAAACACAGAAAGAAAGAGAAAAGAGAACACATTGGAGAACAACCCAGAACAAGACGAGTTTAACATCCTGGTGCAATTGGCAAAGTGCTTCAGTGGTTGAAGGTTAAAGGGTCAACCTCTCAAAATTTGCATAACTGATTTCAAAACAAGTGATGAGGTTGCACTTGGATGGATCATAAAGTCCCGCTTTATTAGCTGTGGAAGCACACTATCTGATTTAAATGAGTGAAATGCCTGCGCCTTAAACCTCAGTAGTCATTCAGGGAATCCTGGCTGTGCCAGGTCCGTATGCAAATAGATGATCTCTTCCCGCACAGAGGGGATCACAAGATTTTTACGAAAGACAGAGCAGCAAAAGGAGCGGGAGATAAGCAGAGAGGAGGGGGAGACAAAAAAGAAAAGCAGGGTAAATATCAGAACATCACTGTCCCAACATGTCGCACTTCCTTCCCATGTCGCCCCAATGCAGCCAATTGGTTTGTTTTTGTCTCTTTATCTCGTTCAGACTGTGCTGCTGGCAGGTGAAAGACGTGGCATCAAGAGCAGGGGTGACCTTCTGCCTTGTCCTTTTTGATCTGCCAACCGGAATGTTGCGAGGCTGCTGTTGTCTCTGCGACTTCATTAACAGCACACGTCGCCTTCTGCCGTCTTATTCAGACAGTTTCAAACTGATGCAAATTCACAGCCGTTAATCACGCCGTGCTGATGACAAGGTCAGGGGGAGAGTGCATCATTCCAGATGAAGCTCTCCAGATAAGAAACGGTTAAAAAACTGAGGGATTTACCTCCTCCGGCTTCCTGAAAACCAAAGTCAATTAGCTCTTTATTGAAACACACAACACAATACATTCTCAGATATTTTGGAACTCCCCCTGGTCTGTTGCTTGTATAATCTTTATTTGGACAGACCTCATATACAGATCACAACCCTTTCAAATTTAATATAACATCCAATTATTATACAGTTTTTCCTCCTGGCATTTCTTCTCATATCCTTTTTTTTATTCTTTTCCAGTAGACAAAACCACTTAAAACCTTCATCAAAACTCTCACCTGTTTGATTACCTCAACGTGCATTCGGTGAGAAAATGAAGCTGTCGTACATTGCAGCACACACGTATTGTAGGGCAGGCTAGTTTCTCAATGATTCAGGGATACCCGAGGCAACATCCATCAATCACACGCTACTGTAGCGATAGACCGTCTTTGCCTCGAGCAGTAGAATTATTGCTCAACAGAGTGATGCGATTAAAATCTATAAATCCTCATCTCCACCTGCTGCCCGGCTCGTGGCAGTCTTCCACACACCTGTCGAACTAACGGAATGCACGCCCCCCTCACACACACACACACACACACACACACACAGACGGTGTGTGTGTGTGTGTGTGTGTGTGTGTGTGTGTGTGTGTGTGTGCACTGCAGGGCACACAAGTGAGTGGTGTTTATATTGTAAACTCAGACAGAGAACAAACTGGTATGCAATGAGAGATTTGTGTGTGTGTGTGTGTGTGTGTGTGTGTGTGTGTGTGTGTGTGTAAGAAGTGTCCTGATTATTGCGGCGTCAAACATATTCCACACCTCGCTCTCCTGCAGCTCGTGAATCTGTTTATCCCCTCTGAAAGTGAAGCGATGCACTACTTCACTTTGGATAACCGCTAACCCTGAAAAACGAAGCTAACTGTCCTGGTACCAGATCAACCCAAAACACACACACACCTTCTGTATTTACTAAAACAGTCATGTCCTATCGAGGCTGTTTAGTAAACGGCAGCAGAGAACGTCAAGGCCTGGAGACATGTCGTCATGCCCAGTGCTTCAGCTCTGCATTACCAGCTCGCTGTTATGTGTAAACATCCACACACACTCCAGACACACGCATACAGGTGATGAAAGGAGTGAAACACCTTGCCTTTTATCTGGAAGTCATTGAACAACCTTTTTTTGTGCTCCTTTAGAGGTCAATAGGAAAAAACGTTAGAATCCAGTGTTCTTACTGTAGCACAGTTTCTTACACGCTTGTCTTGAAGCGCTGTCGGCAGACGTTTGACACACACAAAATGCTTTGACGACGTCTGAGTTCTCAGACAGTCGCCACCTTGCCATCACCAATCTTAGTCCCAGTTTAGATAAAGAAGGAAAAGTCCCAGTTTGCCAAAATCTCATTAAAGTTCTCCATTAAAACATGTAAAACAGCAGCGGCTCCTTCTGTGTAAAAACAGTGCATCCAGGCGTCTCAGGCTCCAGGGAATGATATTCCCCTTCCTAAACATGGCTTATATACACGATTTGGGGAAAAGAGAAGTTTAAAGACAAACACAGAGCGCTTTGAGACTGTGTGTATATATGAATCATCGCTATTGCACCCTAAAATATTTTCCATGTCAACATGCAGCAAACGTGGCGATATGAACAGGGCTTGGAGGTGAGGGAGGGAAAAAGAAGGATGCATCGTATTGCCTGAGAATTGAACTTTGTCACAGTTTACCTGATGGGAGGCATGTACTGGACATGGTGGGGGGGTTCAGTCTCAGCAGAATTACAATAAACAACAAAGTCCGGAGATTCAGGAGGGCGTGTACATTAGGTCTGTCAGTCGGGTGGTCGGTGCACCACTTTGGTCATGACTGGAATGTCTCAACAACTGTTGAATGCTTTGTATTATAATGGTTAATCATGAAGGAACATGCTTAGAAAATGATAAGGGCTGTTCTTTTATTTAGGCACTTCAGTTATTGCCTCTGATGATAGAGTGTTTAAAACCTGTCTGTCTTTATTAAAATGCGAAGCGAAGAGGAAATGTAATGGAACATTTTATTCTTCTCATGAAGCTTTATCTACCGTTAATCCTTCTGGATGGAAAAAAAAGAATTGCATAGCAAATCCTCCACATACCATCTGAATCACACAGACTTTTACGAGGCTGCGTTTTAGCATGCAGGGTGAGGACAGTGTCTGTTCAGCAGGCAGCATGTGCACTAATGCACTCACATTTATTTCCATTAACCAGCTCTGAAACCGGACCAGGCAGCATGAGCGAGATCCAAACTGTATCCATTTAGAAGATGAATTGCTCAACAGAAAACCAAACCCAAAAAAGAGAAAGAAAAACAAACAATAATTGGCTCAGTTTCCAGTCTGAAAATGTGACCATTAAGCTTCAGACATGGACTACGACTGAAATTTAGCCTCGGGCAGATGTCGGCGTAAGAATTTTCCATGCTCGTGCTTTTTGTAGCTGATTTGGCTCAGACCTGGAAGGCGATGTAACCCAAACCTCACAGTTTATTTTTTGTTTTACATGTGGTTTCTTTTATTTGTTTGTTTTAGTTTCTTCAATGATGATGCTTGTGGTGTTCATAAAAACGGTTTGTTCAAGCATTTAGCAGAAAATATTCAGTAATGCATGTGATACATCTAACCAGGACGTATAGATATTTACTACAATCACAGGTTTTAGTTATACATGGTTATCTACTGATTTTTTGTTAAAAGGCTTTAACAGACTTATTAAAGTTGAATCCATGCATTTTGCCCCTGATAACTAATCCAGTTCTTAATATTGCATTTCACGCATGCTGCACATTTAATGCAGCAAGCTGGTGCTGCATCGGCCACACACACACACACACACACACACACACACACTGAGAATTTCGAAGGACTCACCAATGTGCGTAGAGCTCAATGGGTGTTCTTGAAACTACTCACACTTCTCTATGTTGTAAACAAGCAGATAAGCTGCAGCATATGTAAGTGTCAACAGAATCTTCTCACTTGGAGGCTTCCAGCAGCCTTCTGCACTGGAAAAGAGGGAGAGAAAATCAGTTTGGTTTTGTGGCTGCACACGAGAAGTTGCCTATAAGCTCTTATAATTTAGTTTTTTGAATGTAACATGTGAATATCAAACCATAGTGGACTCAATGCCTCTGCCACATATTCAGATTTCACGGGCAAACATGCACAAATGTGAGCAGGTGTCAGAGATAATACATCTCAGCGGAGGAGACATCACTTACAATCGTAAAGCTTTCAGTCTGAAGCCATGCTGGGGGGGCCTGGAGGTCACCGCTGACGGATTAGATGTCACACCAACAGTAAACGTCTCGATGAAACCGTCGGCCCTGTCACGCTCGGAGACATCAGATGTGGTAATGTCTTCCAAACCCTCATAAGCCGTGTGTTGTGACACACCGCTGTGACTTCAGTGACAAAAACAAGGATCCTGACTCCACTGGTTAGATGGGTACCGATAGGGATTTCCCTGTATGTTGTGTCTTTTATTAAAACGTTTAAATTAAGTCTGTGTTTGATGCTCTACAACTCAGGCGATAAGTTGGCTAGCCAGATAAAAATCTTGTTTGATACAATGAGCGATAATGCAAGTCATTTATTTAACGTCTGACAGCAGTTTGGCTCAGTTGGCAAAAGAAACAGCTTTTTTTTAAATCGTGATGAGTTTGACAGAGATAGGCAATATGTTATCAGCCCATGTGAGGCCTAACAGGGTGAGGGATTCTTTGTCTCCTTGTGCCATGAATGTTTATGTTGTCACAGATCGCTTTATGTGAGCTTGTTGGTTTGACGTATTTTGTTTTGTGTATTTATTATGTACAAATGATTGTTATGTAGATTATGTGGCTGCAAGACAGATTTACGACAATAAAGTTAGTTAGGTAGTGTTAAAAAAGTTGCGTGCCCCTCAATAACCATCGTTCTTGGATGATTTAATAACATCCCATTTTATGACTGCAGGAAACTATATGGATATTTTGTTTTATTTCTAGTCTCAGATCCATTAGGGGCAAAAAACAACAACCTCTTGATATGACTGTTAGACTAAATAGGCATCAAGGAACTTTTTCACCAACAGAAAATTGTTCAGAAGGAAGGGGTGCTTAGCAGATCGGGTAAAAAAACGTTTTTTGTAATCCTGGTTTCTAAGAAAGTATATGGTGCACTTCCAGAGGTTTGCTTAAGCTCAGTAAGGCATGTGGGTGTTGCACAACAGTACCAGACAGTCAGGATACAGCAAATCCAAACTACTCGTCTTTCCTCAAGTGTGGAGCAACCTGCCCTGGAGTAACATGTAGGAACAGGTATCCTAAAAGGAAAGAGTCTGCTTAGTGGTCATTGAACCATTACAGTTTACACATACAGCATTTCAAGCTATCTCAGCGTATATGCAGTGGTGCATGTGGGTGTGTGTGTTCACCATGCTATTTGTATTACCATAATGAAGACACAAAAGCCACCAACCTCCTTTTTTTTTTTTTATTCAAGTTTAATTGCATTTTCATTACTTTGCAGATCTCTGGAGGTTAAAGGGAAAATCAATGGTAAATGAATTGGCTGCTTTGTCCCGGTGAAGTGTGTTTTTTTTCACATGACTGAACTGGGAAGATAATCAATCCTGGAAGACTGGACCCCTTGTATGGTGGCCACTTAGCGGGTCTATAAACAAAGGCAAGCATGATTTTTATTGTATTAATGGTGTAGTGAGTGTGATGAAGAGAATATGATTCATACAGCAGCATTTTTGGGCAGTTTTGTGCTTCATTGATGCAAGATTGAATAATTGATCGCGGCAATTTGAACCGGAGAAATGCAGGATTTGACTTTGAGCGTGAACTCATTGATGTCAAAGTTAATTGTTCCATCAGCCAGAGCCTGTGACTGGATGGTGGGCCTCAATGAGCATCACATACACACTGCACATGTCTGAGTTACATATACTGTAACCTGCACTGCTATCAGCATTCCCACACTTTCACACTGACTCATTTCCATATAGATAAGGCAAAGAATGGAAGTTAGGTTCTAACGGAGAGGGTAAGAGCAAGAGCAGGCCGGAGGAATAACGAATGTGGGCGCAGGACAGCGAATTATTTACGAACGTTCGATAAGGCGCATTGGAGGAAGAAATATGGAATTGGGGGGGCAACAGAAAAGTAAAAGAAAAAGCAAGATTCAATACAAGAGAATCTGTATCGAAACAAAAGCCACTGGAGTGTGACCACACTCAGAAGACACCAGGGAGCACGAGAAGCTCCCAGAGCAATCATTAAAACAGAATATATTTTCTACCAAGAAGTCCAGTGCACACCTAAGTAGCCAGCCAGCCACACTGCAAACACAAATTCCTACATCTGTCAGAATGAATGCAGCCTAGAAGGTGGCTGCACATTCACCCGTGTCCTTCATTTATTCGTTGGATCTCATTTGCAAAGAGAAAATTCGTTCCTAATAAAAAAACCTTGTGACAATAAATTGAGAATGAAAGCAAAGTTGTAATTGCCTAACAACTTTTGAAAAACCCAATTAAACCACATACATGAACAGCTGTTTGTGAGAAAATAAGACTGTCTATAGGTTAATCCCTGAAAAGCTTACACATTGTTCATGTATTGAGGGTAATGCATCATGCGTATGACATGGAATTTACATATTCAGCCGGGAGAACCGGCACAGGAAAATGTATTTGCTCTCGTCTATCTGCACCTATTCATCTCCATGGAGAAGAGTTTGTGAACACAAAGAGGACGAGAGCCACTGCAGCTGTCTGTGTGGGTTTTAATGGCCGTTACACGGTAATTGGCTATGTGGCTAAAGTTTCCTCAAAAGTCATTACGCATCCAAGAAACAACTGTGTGGCTAATTATTCTTACTGCAGTGCCACTCTAATGTTTGCCCGGCCCAGGCGCACCGCCTCGGCCTCCTGAACCCTCACCTCCCCCGCTGGGCTTTTCTCCAGTTCCTGAGTAAATCAACTGGTGCATGCTAATTGGTGTGTCTTTATCCCTGTGGCAAAAGGAGGACCAGTATGGGTGTGCAACACACACAGATGCACTTCAAGTAGGTGAATACCATGTTCTTGCTAATGTGAATGTGTTTAAATAAAACACTTTTCTCAAATAATCACCAGTAAGGGTGCTTTTGAAAATGCCAGGAAATGTTTTATCAATCAGTCACCGTCGTTGGTGAAGAAGCTGTACTTGTCGGAATTTCTGAGAAACCAACTTTTAGTGGCTTCCAACTCTCTTTCATCGCCTGTATAGTGTTTGAAACCAATAGCATTACGCAGGTGTTGGAAGATAATTGTAAAAAAAAAAAAAAGATTAAAATATTCATTGCATGCAGCAACCCATAAGTTATCATTAATGTCTGGATGGAGGTGGCACCTGTGATTCAAGCTTTCATCAGTGCCATAATCTGTATCGTGTGAGTGGCTTGATTGAAAGTCAAGTGAAGTGATCAGAGAGAGAGTCAGCGGTCACAGAACTGAGCTTTACCCTACAAACCGTCATCAGCCATGTTTGTCATTCAACTAGGCTAGCTGTTTCCTACTGTTTTCAGTCTCTATGCTAAGCTAACCACCTGTTAGCCTTACACAGCCTTACATTTTACGGACAGATATGAGAGCAGCCTATCGATCATCTCATTTAACTATTGGCAATAAGAATGAGCGAATTTCCCAACATGTCAAACTATTCCGTTAAACTCAAATTTAAGTAAATAAATGAAAAAGAGGATACACATCAGTCATAACCGCTACAACTGAACTATAATGGCTAAGAAATCCGTGGTGATTATATTGTAGGTTGTCACACATTTTAATTTTCTATCACCAAATTAACAATAAAACTAAACCAAAAAATATCAGATCTTGATAGTGGAATCATCACAAAACCAAAACAATACGGATTACAATTTATAAAGCATATGGTTGAAATTAAATCAATTAGCAAAAAAGTTTTACAGAAATTTAAAAATGACAATAAATTACAAAAGTAGACTTTCCACACGTACACAACATAAAGACAGAATAAGATGAGGCCCTCATGGCATTATTTCTTTTTTCTCAGCACCCGTGGCCCATCAGAGCTGGCAGGATGAAGGTGACAAGGGAACGAATTCCCTGTTCACCTCTCCCTCCCGTGGGATTAAATGAGATGTCACCCCAGGTCCAGACGATAACCACTGCTGACATTCCACTCATCTGAATTTCAAGTGAAGGCAAAAGGGACAAGACTCGCTTCGGGGAGAATGGGTTATTCTGGAAGGAGAGACCATGGATCAGTAGACTGATTTGATAAAGGTAAGAAGTGCCACGATAATCTAAATACAGCCATGGAATTACATTTTAGGTCCGACGAATACACAGATGCAGGTCAGGAGAAAAGGGAATTGGTGGAGAGCGAATGAGTCATAATGTAATTGACATTACAGTGCAGGGTTTACAATGAGCAGAAATAACCACGCTCCCCACAACATTCTCATTTAAAGCAAAACTGGGGGCGTTTACACCCTTGACCTGTCCTTTTTTTCCCTGGCTGTTGCCTGGGCTATGGCTGATTAGACGACCTGAATCTGTGTGAGACCTCGAGGGATCCACCAGGCAGGTTGATGGATTCACACTTCAGTTACTTGATAAATACACACCGGAGCACTTAGAGGAATGGACATAACCTTTCACTTGACTGTCAAAAGGAGGACTGACTGATAGCTGGAAGTAGACAACTGAGAGGAGAGACAGCTAGAGATGGAGTGAGAAAGGAAGGTTAAAAGAGAGGTAGATATGTTATATCTTGTTTCTTTACATACAAAAAGAAATAGGTGAAAAAGTGACACATTGTCGATTCACAGGGTTGTTTCCTTTGCACGTAAATTGACAATGTGTTGATTTTGCGCTTCGGATTCGTACAAATTAAACAAGCTAGATATAAAGTGTGAATTAGTGAGTGTTAGAGGTGCTGAAAGGTGAATTATATAACCAGGATAGCTGTTTAGCTGTTTCCCCCGTTTCCGGTAGCCTATTTATGCTAAGCTAACCAGCTAGCTAGCGACAACTTCATAGTTACCATACAGAAAAAGAGAGTCTCGGTGGATCGCACAGAGAAGAGGCAGGGAACTCGTGGAAACAGGAAGAACAATAGAGCCAGGATAGAGACAGTGACAGGAAGTCAAATAGTTGGTAATAACCAAGACTCCCCAGCACGGCTAAAGAGAACGGATCTGTTTTTTCCTAAAGCACCAATGTGTTTGTATAGGAAGCTCTACCACCTTGGCGCTCCATTCCTTGGAGATTATCCTCACACTATTATAGCTTCTACCTTTTTCTCCACACTACATCCACCTGCTGTTAACTAGTCCCACCGGCACCTTGTAGTTTAACATTGGCACGCACATCTAAAAGCATTTCCCTGCAAACGTAAACCCCTGCCTTGACATTTCCTTTCCGTTCCGTTATTATGCCGTGCTGACAGACGAGATTTATGGATCGAATGAAAGATTGAAAACTGCAGCCTGATTGATGCTGGAATGCTCAGATTCCCAAGTGGTTGGCTAGTGTGATATAGGTTAGAGTCTGATATGATAGGTGGACTTTCCTTCCTGGTAGGTCTCTGTAAGTTCTGTTCACAGAGAGGAGCTTTCAGTCTTCTCTGCTGCTGACAGCTCTAATAAGAGCCTGAGTGGACCTGAGGGCAGAGCAGGCAGGAGCTAAGTGGACAGGAGAATGTGTCTCTTACTGTTTTTTACTGGCTAAACATGCACTTTTCCAAAAAATAAGTGCGGTATGCATTCATATATTACGGTGTAAAATTATTATTGTATCAACACAAAATTTGCCTATTACAGAATGTGCAGAGCTTATCCCTAAGGATAAAGGGATAAATGTTAGTTTGATAAAGATAGGATTGGAGGCAGATGGGTAATTGGGTGTTATTATCTGAGATTAGAAGTCTGTTAAAATCATGCAAATTTGATCAGCCCTACCAGCGACATCTTGGGTCAAAGAGTCCGTGACTTACTGACTTACTCAGGTAGATGCCTTCACCTTGAGTCACAGTGTCAGTTTGCCTTTTCTGAAGGTTATTATCTCACATCACTGGCTACAAAACCAATCCATTAAATTACCCATGGTTGTTGCGTTGTTGCACACAGTACTCATGATGCCATGATGTTTTCCAATTTGGGGGATACAAGGGTTTAAAGCTTGAATAAACTCCCAGCCATTACAAGTGGCGGCTGGCTGAAGACAGACAATACGATGTTAACATCGAGGGAGTAAGCAGCTTATTTCTCAAAGGATTATTCTATTTTTCATCTCCGCTGGGCTTCGGTACAAATCCCAATGGGAGAGCGTCGCAGCAGCTGCTTTTTTAGCAAATCCAAATTGACCGCTTAAACAGTTTTTTTACTCTACTTAAAAGGTCACTTTTCAGTGTAAATCCTGCTGTTAATAATACAGTATATAATTAATTGTTCATACAAGGCACAAGAAAAAAAACATCAGGTGACCTATCATTAATCAACTCAAAGGATTATTTGTAATTTTGCTGAAGTGTAAAGACGGTGATCTTTACCAATATTTATTCATTTATTAACTGATGTGCAAAATTGCAGACTAATGCTTACATAATAGCTAGTTTAAATGCAAGACTAAACAATTCAAACAGCCAGGGGCCTGTAATACTTTCCTGAAAAGAGTGCTGCAGGGATGACGTACTTTTGTAGGCCAACCCAATAATTTAGAGTCGCACTGGTTCTCTCGACAAAGAAGCCAATGGTATTTCTCCACTGGATTTTGGATAATTGCAGTTTTGTGGTAAACAAATGTTTATGACACGTTTTGTTCAGCAAGATAATCTTCACAATTGACACCACTTTCAAAGCAATTGGCAAAAGTAAAACGTTAATGCTAAAGCTAGGCTATGAACAAACTACACTACGGTCGCATGAGCAAGTAAACAAAACGAGGCTGTAAAGGCGGACTAGTCAACGTGATGAGGTATAGCAGTCTCATTTAGCCACTTGTTAGCAACCACCCTTTTCAAGACACGTTAAAGCTTCAAAATTCCTGTGGGGGGTATTTACTCACGTATTTTATACCGTATTAAAATCTCTTAAGCTTGTGTTAACCACAGACCTTATTTCAGGCATCTTAACAAAACCCCATTCAAAACACCCATTGCTACGCAGGATACATAACTGAAGTTGCAAAACAAGAGTACTTATTTTAATCTAAGTAGTACTAAGTAGTTTTGTTGCATAAACCTAAGTGAAGTCAAGGGGTAGGCTACCCGGTGCGCTAAAAAGTTACGCCAAGAAGTCCCGACCAAGCGGATGTATGTGACGGGTTGGGAATGAGAACGGGTTGGTTGTTTCTAATCCTCTGAGGGTGTGTACTTTTAATAAGCTATTTCACTGATGCACCAAATGCATTTGTGGTTCGTAGTCCTGCAGGTGGGTTTCTGCTCCCAGTCCCAAACAGAATGCTGTGCCATGCTCTATGAACATTGTCTTCAAAGCATTTTAATTATACTTTTGTGAATATACTGTTCTTGGGGGACCAGGCAGCTAATGTCACACATAAAAACACTTCGCCAAAACTTTGGACTGCAAAGAGATGAAAAGTGGAATTATGCGGAAATGTAGGGGGATGATAACAAGACTGCCTGACAGGAACTTCAAACGCTACAGTGAGATACAAAGGAGACCGGACTGAAACCAGTTGATACTTTGGGATCAACGAGTGGAACGACAAGAGTAAAAAGACTGAGAAGAGACAAAAGGGAAAAGAAGAAGTGCCTTAAGCTCTGCCTCAGATAAAAAGCCTAGGGCATGGAGCCTGAGTAGGTAGACCTTCTGGGAAACAAAGAGTTGAGAGAGGAATGTTAAAGTACAACTTCATGTCCATTTCTTTTCTGAAGGAAGACAACAGAAAACAACAGTCATGGGGAGACATACCAGCTGGCTCAGAGCGGAGGCTAGCGCACAGGCGGCCTAGAGACTACATCACATTAAATTATACGTGGTCCTCCTGGACATGGCAGCCGTCACAAGTCATTTAAGGGAGATTTATCACTGTCCGTCTCATGAGCAGTCCTGTGACATTTCCATTTGTCACATGACAGCAAATCTACAGGCCAAAGTGTGGGCCACGGACACGGCCATTGCTTGAAACATGGTGTCGTCAAAATGCTTTTGCAGAGAGAGGCACGGACAGAGAAATAGAAAGTGAGTTGAAGACAGCGAGCCAAAGAGATTCAGAGAAAGATGGTTACGCATCAGGGGATTGATGGGAAAGAAACCAAAGTGCAGCACTAAGTGTTCTTGACTGGACAGAAGATGTGAGGGGAGGATGTGTGCATGTATGAATGGATGGATGGATGAATCGATGGATGAATCGATGAACGGATGGATGGGAGAGCAAACTGGAGGCTATAAAGGTGAGATCAGAGGAGCAATAGTGGAAATGAGTGACACATAACTGGGAAGTCCAATTGCTGTATACGTATGCATTCAGCGGGGAGCTGTTAGCCCTGGATAACTGATTGCATTTCAAATGAAAAATGAAGTAATGGGGTGATCAAAAGGGACCAGTTATTGATATGTGGACCTTAATGAGTGAGGCTGAAGAGAAGATGAGAAGGCTCAGTCTTGCCCTGCGGTGTAGCTCTATACATACAGTATATAAACACACGCCTAATGCAAGCCCAGCATTAGACGCAGAAATGCGCGTCCTATTCAAATAATGATTTGTTCAAATGGATGCTTGGTGACATGGGCACTGAGAGCGAGAATGTTGTGTGCTTATTCCAGTTCCCGTATCGGAAACAGCAGATGTGGGAACTGGAATAAGCAAAACAATACGTTTCATTTGATAATCTTAATTTGTAGAAAAAAGTCCTTTTAACATTTTCTAACAATCTAACATAGGGCATACCTGCATATTTCAGACAGACCCTTTGTTGTAATACGTTTTCAAAGTTCACTACTCCAATTCATTTCCTAACGCTGTCTCTTGTTAGACAGGTTTCCTTATATTTCTGTAATTCATAACCCTAAAATAGTAAGGATAACAACAATAACATTTTTTCATTGGTATTTCAGGGACTAATCTGTTTTCATAGGAAGCACACACTGCAGGTTCCATTGTTGGTTACATTTCAGCAGGATAAACTGAGTATAGACTGTTTCATTGCCATTTGGTTGGTAGGGCAGTAGCTTCGATCCAAGATCACTTCCTGTCAGCTACTGCATTAACAAA